>NC_056731.1:357966071-358293571 GCF_019279795.1 Protopterus annectens | reverse complement strand
TCAAACTATATTAACTGATTCACTCCAATGGAGCTCAGGAAGTTTGCATTGTAACTTCCAATGGGTGGAGCCTAAGCCTTTTCACGGAATCAAATTATGTTCTCACATTTCAAACAAATGCCCATATCTCTAGAACCATAAGTAATATTAAAGAAGTATAAATGGCAAACTCTTCAGCACAAACTATTTTTATAGTGGTAGTATTCTTTAGGTTTTAGGTCTTAAACTGAATTTTATAAGTCACAGTAAACATAGTAACTATTATTACATTTGTAATATTTTGTAAAAAGTTTACAATAGCTCAGCAATCACTCAAGCTACACGCACACAGTCAGCAGCATTTTATTCATCTATCTGAGACCTTTAATGTGAGGTTAAGGAGTTCTGTCTGTGTTACCTGGTTGTTGAGATATTTAGAAAAATGTGAACATTTTATCCATATAAATTAGTGTCATACAAAACAACTGTTACTATATATTTACCTGCACTATATAGAGGTAAAATATTAATGCAGTTAAGTTTGCTGTTATGTAAGCTTTAAGATGCAATCTTTTAAAAACTTGTACATAGCATGGTTTTGGAATTATTGATGTAAATATGAACAAGCAATATCTGATGCCTAGAGGTGTCAGTAGGAGTTAACTGCAGATGTACCTGGAGGTGTCGCTCGGATGTAATGAGTTAAGATTCTTTTTCATTTACAGACATTATACATTACATGTATGTTTTCTTTCTTTACAACAACTCTCATTTAGTCCAACATGACAAAAAATTGCTGAATTCCTGCTTTTCCTTAAACAACAGTCCTATTATTTTGCATTTTAAATTCTATTATATCTGTGTAATTTGTACCTTTTCTTTGGTAAAGATCCAATTTGCAGTTGCTTTATCTCTTTTACAATATTCAGTACTTCCGATACAGTTGGTATAGATTTTGATTTCTATTTTCCAGTCGTCCTTTTTGTGGTAGGCAGTAGAATTAAATTTAATAAGGCCTTGTTATATGTAGGCAATTCAGATCATCTGTCCCACCTAAAAGAATTATTTCCTTAGTTATAGACATTGTATCCACCAATATTTCTGATGGAGTATTCTGTAAGGAATTCTTAAAATCTGCCAGCTCATTACACTCCCCAAAACATTTTCCTAATTACCTCTTTCTTCCCCCAACACCTCCAACATTTGCTATCTGTATGTGGAAAAGTTCTTTGAAGTCTGCTTGAGGTATAAAAATACCTATGCAAGTACTTGCAAGCAAAAAACTTAAACCTTGTGAATCTTAGTTCATACTTGGGAGCCATACATATGTCCTCCCATTGTTCTCATGTAAATCGCTTTTCCACTCTGTCTTTCCAGTCTGTTCTAACCTTCTCTTTTTGATTCGTGTTGCTATCATGAAATATTTTATATGCTCTACTACTCATCCCTTTTTCACAGCTGCTTTGTTATATACTTTGCCTAAAATCTGCTATCAATCCCTGGTAGTGAAGGCAGCCTCTAGCCTGCAGTCCAAACTTCAGCTTGGCCTCAGCCCCCTCTGTTATCTTTCCCTCTCTAGTTATTTGCTCCCAATGTCTTGGTTCCTTTGCCAGTTTTCTTCAGTAAATTCCAGACCTGTCTTGACTATTTTCTGCACCCCTACTTCTAGTCATCTCTATTGGTAAAATTCCCTTTCTCCATTCACATTTTAGCTTGGCTCTTAGAATACTTTCTGCAACTTCATGAATATAATATTCTGTATGGCTGTTATCCTCCTCCAGGATTTGCATCCAAAATCCCACTTCCTTCTTATTGCTAGAAATCCCCCAGCACTTCATCATCATCTCTTTCCACCTTGAATTATAACCTTCTACTTGTGTAATGTATGTGAGCCTTTAACTGCAAAGCTCTAAAATATCTTTTCAAATCAGGTAATCCTAAACCACCTTGCTTTATTGAGAGGATCAGCATATCCCACTTAACTCTAGCCCTCTGCCCAGATAAATTCCTTAAACTGTTTATAAACTATTGTTCACAAATTGTCCCTTGGATGATAGAAATATGCCTGAAAAGTATATAAAACTAAAGGGACTAAAAAATTTTTTTTCACTGCTTGTATCTTACTATCCACCTCCATAAACAAGACCTTCCAGTTTCTCATTTTATTATCTTTTGTATAGTCTCTTCCCACATATCCTTGTCTCTCATAACAGAAGTCTTTCTAATCTATAGTCCTAAATACTTCATCTTATTGTATCCTCATAAATAAGAGTATTGCATTGCTGAACTGATTTGTGAGTGGTTACATAATTTATGACTATAGCCTTGTTTTTTTTATTTTTATTTATTTATTTCCATTCATTTTATATCCTGAAAAGATGTGAAAGTGTCTTAAATGTTGCACAGCACTGAATTGTCCTTTTCTGGGTTTATCAATTACAAAATAATATCATCATCAAATAAACCCAGCTCTTCTTGATTAACCTATTGATTATATCCTTCAATTCTGAGTCAATTATTTTCTTTCCCAGTAGTTCTTAATATAAAGCAAATAAAGGGGAAAGAGGACACCTCTGGTTGGCTCCTCTGCGCTAGCACAACTTATTGGAGAGGAGCCCCTCCCACTTTAATTCTTGCCACCGGTCCTTTATATGTCCTCCTAATTAATTAATTAATTTATTTATTTTACATTTGTTGACCGGGCTAGTCTAGCTGGATACATGTCCATTTTCAGTAGAGGCCTGGGGAGAAAAGCTCCACAAACACAAAAAATATAGAACAAAATTAGTTATACAAAAAAATATTTTACAAATGGAAAGTAGTACATAAACAATGCCAGAAGCATAGCCAACAAAATACATCAGGTGATAAAATTGCTAATGCAAGAAGGGATAGACATCTTATGTATTACATGACATACCATGTTGATTGACCTGCATAGAGAAATCACATTGCAGTTTTTTTTTTATTTAGTTCAGTGGAAATGGTAAAGTGAAAGTAGAAAAATAGTACTGTAGATACCTAGTAAAGTATCTGAAGTGACCAAGAATAGGTAGAGGCAATAAAAGGTTCAGTCAGGGTTAGTACAAGGACAGAGCCATTGGGAATTAAGCAACGTTTTTAGATGCTTCTTGAAAGTGGGTAAAGAAGTAAGTGCAGTAAGTTCACCTGGAAGCTTGTTCCAGATAGGTCCAGTAGAGTTGGAGAACAAACAGTCTCCAGCTTTGTTGTGGGATTTATGGGAGGCTTAACAATTAACCTTGTTATTGTATCTGGGAGTGTAAATCCTTCCATTGCCCTGCTCATAAAATCACAGCTTGTTTGTTGAATGCTTTGCCCTCATCACAACCTTCCAGCAACAGATGTATTTCCTTACATTCTGCTTTCCTCTGGAGCATTACTGTTCCATTAATGTTCTGAAATGTTTGAGTCCCCTCCATTAAACCACACTGGTCCATACCTGTCAACTTTGGCAACATCTTTGCCACTGTCTTAGGTACTGTAGACATAAACAGTTTATAAAAACAGTTGAATTTGAAGCTGGATTTGATGTTTCTTTATGCACCTTAAGTAATACTGACACCACAGGTTTCTTCCAAGGTGTTGGGTCTTCCCCTCCTTTTACAATACTATTAAACAAACTCTTTCAACTCTTTATCACTTTCTTCCCTCCTAACTCCCTAAGTTCCACAGGAATACCTTCTGTTCCTTGAGGCTTCCCTGCCTTTTGATTATACATCACCATGTCCGTTTAATCTCCTCCTGTATTAACTATTAGAGGTTGACCCTCATTATCCTCTAACTTTGACTTAATTAACTTTTCCATAAATGTTTGCATTTGTGATCTTTCTTCTTTTCCACATTCCTCTGTTTTGTAAAAATTTTCATAAATTTTCTGAAATATCTCTAATACCGCTATAGGATCTTTTTCTTTTTTATTTTTTTTTTTATGTCATAGTCTCCATATGTTTGGCGACAACCCTTCTTTTGCTTAAGTCATTGTGCTAAAAATTTTTGTGCACTGGGGTTATCAAAAACAGTTTAACAGCAGTCTTTCTAAACTCATGCATATTATCTAGATACTCCCTTATTTTCCTCTTTTCCTATTAGCATTCTGGAGTTGCTTCTCCTTTAGTTCTGTGAGATTCCCCTTACTCTGCAGTACTTTAATCTTTGTTAGCCCTACTAAGTAATTCCTATTCTTATCCATATCTCTTTCTCTTTTATTTCTAACCTATTTTTCAATTCAATTTTCATTTCATCCCAGTCATAGCTATCCCATGTGAACATTTTTCTATCTTCCCTAACAACGCTTGAATAATTTCCACTGCTCATACCTCAAATTCCTCTCCTTTTAACAGGTAGGTGAGAAAGCATCAGTGTCTCATTTTTATCTCATTACCCTGTATTGTTATCGTAGTTTTGATTTGTGTATGGTCTGAAATAATTATATGTGTATCAACTTTTCAATTAAATGCACACATTCCTATGAAATATAAATTATAGCCACTCTAGCCTAATTATTGTACTTTGGGAAATATGTAAATTCTTCTGAATTAATGTCTTCCATACCAAATATTTTCATAAATTTCTTCAGAAATGTACCCTTGTTTGTTAAGTTTTATCTTCTAGGTCCCTCTGATACATTCTCATTATTGTGAATGAAGTTCCAGTCCCCACCTAAAATTGATATTCCCTGCTGAAAGCTGATCATATCCCCCACATTTTCTTAATCTCCAGAATAGGAGTGTTTGGTAAAATGTAAGTACATAGCATAATCCTTCTCCCTGGCTGGTAGCCCCTTACTACCACTAATCTACCCTTATTTTCTTTTCCCCCTCTTCTGTCCCTACTGAAGCCCTTCCATCAGTCAGTATCAGTGCTCACCTTTTCCTTTGTCCCTGATATTCTGCTGAATATCCATTCTGAAATCCTCTTTGTCAAATTCACATGCTCATTTCTTTCCAAATGTGTCTCCTGCAGTATTACCATGTGCACTTTGCATTTCTTAATACAATTTAGTACTCTTTCATTTTTTCTGTACCTGTAAGGCCATTTGCATTCTAAATAGTATGGCTAGAATAACCATTATGTTCAAAAGCTGTTGTTCCCACATATTATGCGTGACAGTTTTTGTAATGTGTTGTTTCTAGCATGAGTCTTACACTGTTTGGCACACTGATCTTTTCTACAGATGTTTCTTCTAATCTCCATTTGAACCTCATTTCAAATTTGTCTAGCTGTTTTGCTTGAATGAAAACCCATAAACAAAAAAATAAATATATTTTAGAAACAGGGCAGGTAGAAGTAGTAACTGCAAGGTTAGGCTATAAATGATATTCCTGATCAACAGTGTACTAACAACATGTGAAACCCCTTCAACATGCAGTCTCCAGTTTACTATTGCTGTGGTAATTTTTAATCTCTGCTCAAAATCTTTTGATGGGTATCTCCCTGATTTTTCTTAAATTCAGTTTCTGATGAACAATCACGGAACATATTGACCTTGGTTATGGATTAGAAACTCATGTACCAGCCAAAGAAAACTTAGTTTAATTTTGATGCAGCATAGTTTGATGGCCAAATGTGTAGCAAATGAGTCTGGTACCTACATAGTGACACTCCCATTTACATCTCAGTTTCTTTTTTTTTTTGGCCATCACAACTCTAACTGCACATGCCAGCTTCATTGCCCTTGTGGTAATGTCATCCCTTGAGTAGTAAACACTATTTTGAAATATTTAGACTCTACTTTTGTGACTGAAGTTGTGACGTGGAACAGGGTCCTTTATGGAGCTGTTGCATTTTATATTACACTTTATAGCAATGGAGGAGTAACATACTATTAAAAAGTGCTATTCTAAAATGCCTGCTGCACTTGAAAATGAGCTGTGATGTGGAAAGGGGGTGCCAGATGGAAATGTGACATTTTGCATTGTTTTTACGGCAATGCATTAATAACATATATGGCCGCGGTGGTACATATATTATCAAAACAAATGCATGTGCACACACTCAGTGATACATTGTTAGGAGCATAGTACTATTGCTGTTATTCTGTTTTGTGATATAAAGCAAGGTGCAGCCTGCCAAGAGGGAACAACATATAACCTTGTGCTCCTGAAAAAAAAAAAAAAAAAAAAAAAACAGTACTGACAACTCCCTTGAGATGGTGGATGGGGAATCTCAGCTGGGGCCTAGAACTCTGTGATACTGCATTGCAATTTGTAGCACAATACAGCAAACACAGAAAAAAAACACAGGACACAGGCTGTTAGTAAAGCAGCACTGCTGGAGTTGCATCAGTAGGTGTAGGTTTCACTCGCCTCTTTATTTAACAAGTGCAGTGACAAAACATGTCACCTGCTTAAAAGTCAATTTATTCACGGAAGAGGAAGGCTGAACAAACTTGTTTCTTTCATCCAACACTGGATTGTGAGATCAGGTCACTTCTTTTGTTGACTGCAGCTATCTTGACTCCATCTGAAGGATTGATTCATGAAATCAGTGTTGTTGCAGATAACTAAAGAATCGTATGTCTAGTCTGCTAGTGTCACCCATGTGAGTTCAGGGGTTATAACCATTATGAAAGAGCAAAGGAATACAGTACATCTGTAAAATACAAAACTGCAGAAAATGTTATCTTTCATTTAAAAAAGATATCCGAATATTCATCTCACTGCGTCTGCCTCAAAAATAGATAAAGAAAAAGGTGAAAGTGAGAGGCAGTGTAAGTTGTGGTTCATGAAACTTCATGTAGTTCAGCTGGATAGATAGGTGGTAACCTATGAGAGCTGGGGAATGGTGAAAGGGACTGGGACACACCTTACTTATTTATTTATATATTTTATTTTTTTACCCATTTACTGTACTGAACTACTGATGTACAGTCAAGCAAATTAACAACCATGGTTGTGCTTTAGCAACTCCGTTCTTACACTTGATATAGGCATTAATAAGGCCCCCCCCCCATCTAGCACAGAGCATTAAGCAGGTGCTTAGGGAGCCTTCTGCTAGATTCATCTCTGCTGTAGGATGACCCAAGTAATGCCCATAGGTGTCTTATATTGCCTGTTCATATCTGCATTAATAATCACAAAACATTGCTACATATAGGGCACTGAAACGTTTCCTCTTAAAGCTGATTGTGATGGATTATAAAAAATCATTAGCTACAGAGGTCAAGTATTAAAGAAATGTTAACGGTTGTTTGTAAACTACTAATTTAAATTGTCATAATTTTCTTGTTTTTCTAAATATTTCAACAACCAAGCAATGAAGATAGAATTGATTAAACAAAATGTTGCTGACAGACTCTAGGCTTGATTTATAAAAGTTACCACAAAGTGTAAACTGTCTACTCTTTTTAACCTTTCTGAATGACTAGACAGCAGAAACATTGTGGTAGGGCTGTTCTTAAATTCAGAAAGTGTACACTTTGTGGTCTGCTTTATGAGTCCAGAATTCTGTCTATTTCATTGGTTACTGAGACATAGTAAGTCATTTACAAAATATTACAAAAAAAATGGTCTGTACTTTATTATTGTGTATTTAAATCCATTTAAGGCCTATAATCTTATGAATGTGACTACTGTAAGAGTATGTGCAGAACGGTTTGCCATTTACAATTCTTAAATGATGCTTATGGTTCTAGAAATATGAACATTTGTTTGAACTTTAAGGATTTAACTTAGGGCTCAGGATACAACCATTGGAATTTAGCATACAAACTTCTTCAGCTCCACTGGAGGGAATGAGTTTAAGTAACCATTTAAAATTTTGAGACTTACTGTACCAGGTTCTGGAATGTAGAGACTGTAAGACTGAAAATCCGGGCTCACACACACGCACACATGCACGCACACACTCACACACACACACACACACACACACACACACACACACACACACACACACACACACACACACAAGTCTGAGATTCCATTTCTTGCAATATTCCTTTTTTCCAAGGTATGGCAATCCTGGAGATAGCATACATAAGTCTGGGATTGTGCCTTCCTTTTAAAAAACAAACAAAAAAAAGAATAAAAGAGAGAGAAAAAAAAATTAAAAGTGAAGATCAATGTTTCATATTTGCTCTTTTCCTGAATTTTTGGTCTTTTTTTTTGAGCATTTTTGGACTTGATGTTGAGAGTTCCAGCATTTCAGTAGTGAGCTACAAGTTAAGAACGATGTACATGTGGATTTTTTGCAGTCAGTATTTAAATTTTTTTTTTTACATTGTACATTGTAGAGAATGGAAAAATGGTACATGCTTCAGTTTTTGTTTTATTCTAGTTTGCATAGTTTTAGGTGGACTGTGGTGTTTTGGTTGGTGTAAAAGAGTTCAGAGAGCTTGTCATATATACATACACAAAAAGTCTAGAGTTTTGTGTGTGCAGTATGTAAATATTTAATTGTTAGTGAGTAATGTAAATGTAGTGAGTTTAGGAGAAAATTTAATTGATGATATACTGAGGATACCTGAACTAACAAAAATAAAAAAAAAAATCCTCAATGTGGGCACTGTCTGTGAAACTGAATAAATAAATAATATAAAAAAAAGAATTTGACCTGATGAGCAAAGTGATGTTGAGGGCTTGTCATTGTCATTTAATGGGTTCTGATCATTTTTATAAATCAGTTTTATCCGTATCTGAGATTATCTTGTTCATTGTATTTCTTAGGCTGGATAAACTGTTGATAATGCTTTGAGGAGTGTAGAACATTTTTGATGTTGTGGTATGAGTATGGAAAAAAATTCTGCACGGTGTACTGGCTATGTGCTTTTATAGTATCCTGTATTTGTCAGTCTGCTGCTGGGATAAAGATATATGATCCTGTAGTTCTTTCAAGTTTCAGAAATATGAACGTGCAGAATTGCAAAACTGCGAGTTGTTTTTCCTGAATTGGTTTATAGCCCTGCATGCCATACCCCCTGTGTATATACTAGTTCTTGGGTCATTGAACTTCAGGTAAAGACAACAAATACTTTATAAGACAACCAATTTTGCAGTTGTACATATCTGTAATTCTGAAGTTGAAATTATGATGAATAGATATGTGTGTGTATGTCTGTAAATATGCACACGTATATTTTATATATATATATATATATATATATATATATATACATATACATACGCATATAGTATAAATGCGTGTGTATCTATAGTATATATAAATATATATGTATATATAGAGAGAGATGTAAGCATGTGCAAATATCTGTGTGCATGTACAGACACACACACACACAACACTAATAATAGAATATTCTTTGCACAGAATATATACATGCATCATCAAAATCTCTGTGTGCGCATGCCATTTGCTACTGTTGTTGATGTGTCTGGCAAATTTATAGATGAGACATTGGACTGGAATGGTGTCTTACAGGCTGCCTGGTAAGCACTGTGAACTTCTAACAATATCCTGGTCTTTGTATGACACAAATAAAAGAAAACCCGGAACAGGATGTAATTAATGCTTGTGATAAATGTAAGTTTAGGTTAACCACAGAATCAACCCCAGTCTCCATAAAGTCAGACACGGTCTGTTTGTTACATATTGGTAGCATCTGAGTTGGAATATGAGAATTCAGAAGATATTGAGACTGTACCATATTTAATCAGAACCTTATTCTTAATAAATTATATGAAGGGCTGACATTCTGAGAGGCTGAAGATTAAATGGTGCTGTGTAATATAAATAAATGGTTGTAAATGGATTTATAAGAAACCAGATCTGTCTGGTACCATTGCTATGTTGTAATCATTATAGCATGTTGAGTCCAGCTTTTTGTTTCTTTTGACCCAATATATAGTGGAAAAGTCTGTATTTAGTATATTTTTTCAAGTATGATATCATTTTCAAAAAATGGTTGTTAAATACTGAACCTTCTTACGACCTCTTAGATGTGCAACAGGTCTGTTTTTGTTTGACCGTGTTTGATAATAAAAGTGCATTAGTATAGTGAGAAATTTGTGTATTGCTTTTAGAACTTTTACTTTCTGAAATATCACACAGAATTAGTTTCTTTAATAGAGGTTGAATGCCATCTGTAAATCTGGCACAGGTTTATTAGTGCTTACATAACTAGTACTTTTTCTTTTTGTTATTGTGACTGCTTAAATTTTAATCACCGAATTCATCTGCTGGTTTTGAGTAAGCTTATTTTAGGTAGTTACATCACTGGCATCAGCTTCCCCCCATGACCTCCCCTGATAACTCATTAGCCTTTATTCAAGTGGAATGTGTATTCCTGGCTTAGACAGGTGCGATGTGGCCTATGTCTTTCTGCTCAGGAATCCCTGGCAAGAGTTGGATAGTAGGGAGTAGCCCGCTGGGGTGGAGGCCTACTTTCTTCCCTTGAGAACAGCACCTTTCCTCCTCAGTGCCTCCTCCAAGCTCATAATGTCTGTCTCTTGAGGGGATGCATGCCTCATACTTCCTTTTCCCCTCATCTGCATAGTGCAAATGCATTAATGGCAGCATGGATGCAGACTTGGCCAGCTTAGAACCCTTCTTGGCAAACACCTAATATTCCCACTAGGGGAGCTATCTGCAGTTACATGGCATTTCAGTTGAAGCATCATTTGATCCTATGGTTGCAGTTATTCATGGAGCTTTGAACATGGATTTACCTATAATCCATCTAATGACATTTTTCTGTATAAAGTAGCATGTGGAGGAGGAGCCTGGATGACTGCTGACTTAAATGGCAAGGTGCAATGTTAGAGCTGCATTAAATATTGGCGTTTTTAAATAGGATGAATTTTATCAGTTTCACGTCCAGGGCCGAATATTTTAATACTGATTTCTTTGATGTGCGCATTGCTAAATGCTAAGATGGTACTTTTTCAAACTTTTATATATTGAAAACATTTTTCTATGAAATGTCTATCATACACAAATATTTACCAGCCTTCCTGTTTGATTAGTACTATTCCAAAGTTACAATATATGAGAATCAGGAGTATGTGCTCAAATGAAGCAGATTATTTTTAACTATTCAAAAGATTTAAACCATAGATTTGCACACACTGCATAGCTGCACATGGGACAGCTTATTGGTGTACAAGGAGAGAATCACCACCTTTTCAGCTGAAGATTGTGTTACATTTATCAGCTCTGTTAAGTTCATAGGTAAGCATTAGGCAATAGACAGTCAGCCTGCAGACCATTTTAAGCCTAGCCAAAAATCCCTATTCAGAATTTCCCTCTAGTCTCAAGGAGGGAAAGACCATCTAGACCAGGAGAGACTATGAGACTGCCCTCAAATTATCTAGTTTTACCTTGAAGGTGGCAAGGGTGAAACTCTGTTTGACAAGTAATGGAAGTTTGTCCATAGGTGATGGATGCCATGGGATATGAATGTATCATTCCAGTGTGTCTTATTGATCTTCTGATGAAGGTTTAAAACCTTAAACAGAGTATTTGATGTACCATTAGTTCTGCAAAGGGATAGGAGATCAAATGGGGTTAGATCTTTCATGACATAGATGGCTAGATTTAGATCTCCATGGAGGAATCTAAAAGAGACTGAGTACAGAGAAAGTGCCACCAGTCTGTCCTGATAACCAAGGTTTTTGAGTCCACTGATCGTTATATTTAAGAATATCTGAGGTCTCTCAAGTTGTGTGAAATGTTTTGATAATCACGTGCCAAAAGGTGCAATTCAATACTGGGTCTTCTAAGTCTTGGGAAAACATGAATTAAGACTACTTTGGGTCTAGTAGAGATGCCTTTGGAAATAAGATGGGCCAGATGAAAGGCTTTCTGAACTACTGTGGAGACATGATGACCAAATGTATTTATTTATTTATTTATTTTTATTTTATTTTACATTTGTTGACCGGGATAGTCCTACTGGATTCATATCCATTTTCAGTGGAGGTCTGGGGAGAAAAGCTCCAAAGGTGGTTACATATGCAATCAAAATATACAAACGCTGTTTGACAAGTAATGGAAGCTTGTTCATAGGTTATGGATGCAAAATGATAAGGAATTATCAATGATAGTGCCCAGTGTCTGATTGGAGGGGTGCTTTTTCTATACGGTAAGTGAAACAGTTTTGTTTGCCAAAAAGAAATATGGTACACTTTTTTACATTTAATTTGAGACCCTTGTCATTGCACCAGTTGTTAACATGGCCTAAGCTGAGCTGGAACAATTGTGAGTCAGTTGAAGATCAAATAACACCCAATTTACAGTTATCTCCAAACTTAGTTAAACATAGGCCAGAAGTGCTGGCCTGAAGGCCTGAGAAATACAGGCCAAATAAGAGAAGTGCCCAAAACTGATCCCTGTGTTGCACCACTGTTAACTTTTTTCTTTCAGAAGTTACACCTGCTACTCTTACCAGGCAAACAGTTAGCTATCCATTGCACAATATAAGGGTTTATATTCAGATTTACAAGTCTGTCAATACTACTTGCATGATACGCACATCGTAGTGTTTTCATGGTACACACAGGACTCAGTTTAAACAGGTCATAATATGCAAATGGATTTTTTAGTAGCATCCCACCGGAATCTTGCAGTTTGGGTTAATAAGAGGAAAGAATTTATCGCAGTTGTTAGGTAAACATAAGAATTCACATTACAAGGTAGACCAGCACACCACTAATATACTAGTTAGTGGCCATGTGGACAGGGTAATGATTGTCCATACATTCAGTGATCCAAGGTATTTTCTACAAAAAAAAAATAAACATAAGGGTTTTGATATTAGGCATATGATCATGTGCGGTATACCTTGCATTATTTATTTTTTGTTACTTTAGTTTAGTGCTTCTTTGGTGACTTACGTTGAGGAGTTGTGGTGCATCGGTTAAAGTTGTTGCCTCACAGCAAGAGGCTCTCTGGTTCAGTTCTTGGCTGGGGTGCCTTTTGTGTGGAGTTGGAATGTTCTCTCTGTGTTTGTGTGGGTTTCCTCCACGTAGTCCGGTTTCCTCCCACATTCTAAAGACATGGCATCTGGAGCGTTTCACCCCCAAGCCTCCGCTGAAAATAGAATCTGTCATAGTCACACTTTTCTGGTCAACAAATGTTAAATAAATAAACATCTGCGTGGAAGTCACTGTAAAGGATAACTAGTGACCTTTGTAAGCACACAGTCACATATCCTACAGCTATTTACACTTTTATACATATAGGTCATTTTATGCAGCAGCATAAAATGACTATAGAGTTGCATGATATTTTAAATTTAAAAGAAAAGAGATGGATTGCTAATCTAGGAATACTTTTCCTCCAGAACTTTATGGTGCTTTCTGGTCATGTTTACATTGTACTGCTATGCTGTTGAGTTTGATGTACCAATTATTGTAGCAATTTAATTTATTTTGTACATTTATTGACTTATTTCTATATCTAGCTATTCATTATGCTGAGAAAGGTTCCTCATTTTAATGAGGTGTTCATGTTAGCACGTGCATATTAGTATCATAAAGATCAATCATTTGTAGGGATCATGTGACTAGAAGACAGGGATTTTTAAATATGCCTGTTAATTATTTTCTTTTAGATTAGTTGAAGAAGCCTATTTCATAGGCGAAGGCTGTTATTTTGTGTGCTCTTGGTGCTGAATGTTTATTCTAATAAATTGTTTGCTGAACGACAGTTTGCTGGGATTGTTCTTTAATGGATTTGCTGCTTGTATAAACTAACAGTTTAATCTTGGTATTTCCATGTTTTGAAATTAAATTTGAGTTTACAGATCCAGATAATCTCACCAAGTAATGAAACAGCAACTCTAATAAGATCTGTATGCCATTACTAATGCACTCAACCACAAATAACTTATACCAACCTCTTCCAAAAATAATTAAATGCTTTATGGAACCTAACAAACCCTTTACTCAGTTATCTAATGACTGGTCCATATATGACCACAGACTAAAGCCCCCTAGAGACCACTACATCCGTCAAATACCACAGCCATTGACGTGAATCCTCACTGAACTTTTGATATCACATAAATAAAATGAGGACTAAAATTCAACAAACTCCATTCAGGGCATGGAATATCTCACACTTTCTTTCCTCAGCTGGCAGGGAAGCCACTAGCAAAGCAATTCTCATAGCACAACTAGTATACAGCCCTGCAGTCACTGCTGCCACCTCTAAAAGTAGTGTTCCCTCACTTCAAACAGCTTGTAACAAAACCTGCTGCTTCATATCACATGTTCCTAGAAGAGCACAATGTCTGTAATTAAGGAGGCTAACTTGCTACCAGTCCAGCAGAGTTGATGTATTTTTGACTGCCTACTTTTTAAATTGCTCAAATAAAGCTCATTCCTCCATGATGAAGAAGCCTATTTACCATAAGGAAAAGAATCTGAACCTCATGTCAGAATCCCAACATTAATCTATTCTCTACAGACCCTCTACCTACAAGAAGTGCAAAAAATGCAGAGTCTTATTACTAGGACTGAAACTGTGGAGAGACATGCCCCCTACCCTAATGGAGTCGATCAACTTCCCAGACATCTGAAACAAATGTAAGCAACACCTACTACAAAGTGTGAGGTGTCAATGCTTCACAAACTTTGGTATTATCCAACTTCTCTCAAAAAAACAATTTGCCATACCTCACTCCCCATACTGATTTCCATAGCTGAATAGTGTATTTGTAGGCTTCTTTACACTTGACAGTGTTGACAAGTTTGCATGTGAACCATTATCCACATACATGTAATACAGTTGTCATATATTCATGATTCACAACACCTGGTATAAACAGTAAGGGAAAGAGCAATTTAAATACAGATGTCTCAGCTACTGGAGCTATTTCTTCTTTGTATATGTCCATTAGTTTACAATCCAGGGAAATTTTAGGTGTTTTCGTTAAATCTGATTCATTTTGCTTTACATAATTTTTTTATCAAAATGTTTTTGAATATGAAAACAACTTTCATAAGCAGAGAAAAAGGACCATTCTTTGCTGTTATTATTGCAAAGAAATGGGACAATAAATATATATTTGACCCAGCAGTTGACAACACCTTACATCATATAAATGTTATAGTGATCATTTGTTTTTGTAAAGAGCGGATTTGAGACATACCTTAAGGAATTGACTTCATCAGGTACTTTGTTTATTTTGTGAAGAATATACCTTTTCTTGACCACTTTGATAGACCTAGCATACATACTGCTACATTGTTGGGAAAGAAGATGGAAAGAAGTGTCATAATGTACACTTTTAAATGCTGCACTGCACACACAACTTCTCTTTTTGCAAATTTCTTTAAAGCTACTCACAAGCACAAATGAGCAACAATGAACAGCCATGATAGAAGGTATGAAGATGACATTCAGGTTTCAGAGGTATCCAGGGAGATTTATTAATAAATGTCCCAGACATTTTTGCATAAGATACCTGTTACAGAATACCCTACAATTCCTTTTATATCAGTTATGGGTTTTACAAGACAGAGTATTGTACATTTCAAACCATTTGATTTTGGCTTACAAAGTTTAACACGCTGTGAAAGAAGAACATTTAATAGGACAAAGGCTTTGAATTTTTAAGTGAAAAGAGACGTTAAAGAAAGTCTAAACTTAAGCAAAACAATAAGTACTTTATATTGTGTGGTTTACAGCAGATTATAGATGGTCAAAATATAATTACAAAATTACAGGTAGTGTTAACTTGTGAAAGTAAGTTGCAGAATGCCATTAACAAATATCCCATTTCTGGACATGTAAGATAAATTTAATATGAAAGTCACACTATATCATTTCAGATATATTATTTCATCCCAGATATGTTATATCATCAAAAGTGTCTGCGGATGTTTTATACATGACATCAAACTGACAGAGTTGTTCAAGGAAAACAATAGAAGCCTGAACTAGGAATGTCACAGAATGTAACAATCACATTCTGAACAAATAGTATTAAATTGACAATAATCACTCAGTTTAACCTTTGCTGATTATACAAAATAGAATTTTGCCATTTAAATCTAAAACTTTCAGTATATGCCATAAAATGGCAATTTAGGAATATGGAAAGGAAACCTGTAAATCATTAATCACAATAAGTGAATTTGTTGTTTTTAACCTATAATTTCACTCATTTTATAATATGAAATGAGATATGAAAATCCTTACATGTAAGAAATGGGGGGAAGAGGGATGCAGTGATAATTAAAATGCACTAACTTTCATCAATGTTCACATAAATCAAACTTGATGCTTTAAGTAAGTTAGCAACAAACAAAGTGATTACTTAAATGCTGGCAAGCAATGAAATATAACTTCTGATATATCCAGTAAAATACATTGTATTATAAACATTAGGTATAAATATTATTACCATCTATTTATATTAAGTAATAAGTTTTGAAAGACTTCATCAATAAGGGTGAATATGTTAAATAGCTGTGTGCTGTAATCTTTTACTGAGGTTTTATATATGATACTTCCTACTTTGCTATGATTGAATTGCTTGTCATCTATCTTTCATGTAAATATGAATTGCTTATACAGTGAGTAGACATTTATATTGTTTTAGAATTCTGTCTAATCTACAATAATACTATATATGTTCAAAATAATATAAATACTGCTTGTTCCTGTTACAAATATTCTCAATATGATAATTCAATTTATGGAGCTCAGATGTTCTGGATTGTCAAGGTATGAGGGATAACCTGATGGGCTTAGGTTTATCCATCAGATTCCATGTCTAGTGTGGATCTTAGTTTTGTTAACATTTATTAATTTAAATTTATTTCACAAAAACATTTTTAGTATGCCTGACCAAAACATTACTTTATTGGTAAACACTCAAAGTATAAAACTGATAATTTTCTTTAAAAGCTCAAACATATACTTTATAGTTATCAGAGAAAAATGTTTAATAGTCACAATAAAACAAAAATACATAGTCTGAATAACCTAAGATGGATTTAACTTTATTATCTTTAAATACCAATGGCTTAAACAATCCTAGCAAGAGATCAAATCTACTGAAATATTTAAAACTGAACAAAGCACAGATTGTCTTCCTTCAAGAAACTAATTTCAAAGCAAATGACAATTACAAATGGAATCCTAAGAAATATATGATATTGGCACAATCCATTTATAAGACAAAGACAAAAGGGTTAACAATTTTATGGAAAACAAATGTGATTAACCCAGAAATTATTTATAAGTATGAAGATAAAGAAGGCCTTATGGCATTAGCAATAGTTAAATATAATAACAGAATATGAACCCTAGACAATCTATACTGGTTACCAGACATTGGACCAGGAACTATTAAAAAACACTTGGATTTCATTTCCAATAATTATAAAGCCAACTTAATATTAGGAGGAGGTTTTAACATTATATTTGATATTTCTGAAACTACAAATAAAAGACCACTGCATATATTTGCTGTATCCAAAGCTGTAAACAAGTGGGTAGAATCATTTCATCTTGTAGATACTTTCAAATTTAAAGAAGATAAATCTTTGTTGTTTTTCCTTCCAGATCACAGATTTGGTACCCAAACTAGAATAGATAAAATATTTGCTGCCCATGTCTTATACTCTAAAATCAATCATTTCTCAGTCACTCCCTGCCTCTTTTCAGACCACAATTCATTGATACTAAAACTTCAAAATGGGTACAAACCATTAATGTTTAACTCCAGAATTCCATCATGTATAACTAAAATTAGAGTTCAAATCCTGGTTATTATCTGAATTACAGTTCTTCTTGGATATTACTTACACCACAGAGATAAGTAAAATAATGATATGGGACTCATTAAAAGCTTACATATATGGTAAAACCCTACCTTGGTATAAAAAAAGCAGAGAATGGGATTCTGAATTGTTAGATCTACAATGCAAACTTTTGTCAGTAAAAGCTGAAAAAAAATCAAAATCATTTGGAGATGAAAAGGAAAGTAGAAGTATTAAGCAATAAATACAGTGAAATTCTAACATATAAAACTAGTTTAGCTTTAGAAAAACTAAAAGTTAATACCTTGGCCACTTCTCCCAAATATCTACATAATTTATCCACAAGAATCAAAATACAATCAAAAGCTAATAACATTAAAAGTATCTTCCATGAAAAGAAAGGGAAAATGTCTCTGATATAGGTGACATTCCTAGTGCCTATAGAAATCACTATATGATTGTTGACTGGGATAGTCCTACTGGATTCATATCCATTTTCAGTGGAGGCCTGGGGAGAAAAGCTCCAAAGGTGGTTACATATGCAATCAAAATATACAAACGCTGTTTGACAAGTAATGGAAGCTTGTCCATAGATTATGGATGCAAAATGATAAGGAATTATCAATGATAGTGCCCAGATCTCTTAAACAGTGTCTGAATGGAGGGGTGCTTTTTCTATACGGTAAAAATTCCAAAAAGAAAATATACATATTGATCAATTAAATCTAGATGAACAATGTCCTAATATAAGAACAAATACCAGAAAAATTAAAACTAGATCTGCAAGGACCCATATCCTACAAAGAAATTACAGATACAACAAAAGATGGTAAAAATAATAAAGCTCCAGGTATAGATGGCATGATTATGGAAATATCTAAACTTTTTCCTTCAAATACACTATCCATCTTCCATAAAACTTTATTAGAAATTTAGTCACAAGCTTTAATCCTACCCTCTTAGAGATATTCCTTAATCACACCAATCCTAAACAAAAACAAAACCCCAAACCTCTGTACCTCATATAGACCTATATCATTATTAAATAATGAATATAAGATATTTATGACAATATTAACTTACAGAATGAAAATACCACTGTCCAAAACAATAAATAATGATTAAACTGGATTTATATATCATAGACACACACATGACAATATTAAAAAGATAATTTCTCTTATAGATTATGTTAAGAAAGAAAATAAAGAAACACTCATAATTGGCTTAGATATAGAGAATGCATTTCATTCCGTAAATTGGGACTATTTATTCAAAATCCTAATGCTATTTGAATTTCCTGCATCTTTTGTTCACCTCCTAAAGAGTATATATATAGAAATAATGTAATGTATGTCAGGTTAGGCCCTTTTACCTCTGAATCTATACATATAACAAAAGGCACTAAACAAGGATGGCCCATGTCACCAATTCTATTTGCTGTGGCTATTGAAATATTGGTAGATTCAATTAGTAACACTATAAAAATCAAAGGATTAGATGTTTATGAACAATACAATTCTAAAGTAATGCTATTTGCTGATGAGGTATTACTAACCTGTAATACAAAAGAGACGTTAGAAGAATTAGATATATTAGTTGACAAATTTCACATGACTTCAGGACTCCATTTCAATAAATCAGAATCAAAATTTTTATTTAAAAAAAAAAAAAAAAAAGAACTGCAGACTAAGGGGGATCACATCATAGGGAAACAAGAATCTACCTTAAAATATCTAGGAATTGAGTTATGCAAGGATAATAATGAATTAGTCTCAAAAACTACAGTAATACCATCAGTGCAATTAAACTCCCTGTGGAAAAATAGAACAAAATAATATTAACATTTGAAGATAGACTACAGTTAAAAAAAATTGTTTTACTGCCGAAGATCCTATATATAGCCTTGGCAATACAACTGTTACCAGAAAGGAATATACTTAAAGAAATAAATTCATGCCTAATAAAATGTTGATGGTTTCCCAAAAGAAACAGAATAGCTTTAATACATCATAGAAACAGGGAGGATTAAACTTTTATGATATAGAAACACATATAAAAGCATCAATATCTAAAACAATCTCAGATTGGACAAGTCCAAATTACTCTGCAAATTGGAAAGAACTACTAACTGTAATATCAAGAAATGAATTTGATTTACAAAATAAATTTCAAATAACAGATAAAAACAATTTGCCATGGCACATATGTATTAGTATGCAATATAACATAACTAAACCCACTAAAACTCTTATGATTAATTACATTGACTCATTTAGGTTTGATCTTTTAACACCATTTATAGCCACAAAGAACTTTCCACATAAAATATATAAAGAAATTATTAATTCCTGGGAACAGAAAGGATTTGTTTGTTGGCTCCAGTGTATCAAAGAACTAAATGTTTTAGATATGCAAGTAATAAAAACAACATACAAAATTCCACAACAGGACTGGCTAACTTTACAGAGTATTCTGTCATGTTTTCAAGATTTAAGTAGAATAATTACAATTCTTCATTTAAAGAAATACTTAAATTGACGAAATACATATATGAAATCATATATAATGACTTTGACATGGGAAACAGTATTTCAAAATTTTACAAAATATTGATAAACTATAAAACAACACCCAAAACCTCATATTGGAAATATATAACAAAAGGTCACTCAATACAGTTAACTGAATATATTAAAAACAAATATCTTATTATCAATAAAATATACATCCTTTACACAACACTGGAAAGTTTTTAATTGGAAAGGCTTGCACATAGCATTCTTAACCCCAGACAGAGTCAGTACAATTAGTTCTTCCATAAAAGGAATTTGTTGGAGATGTGAGCAAGTACACAATGCAGATTGGGACCACATTTTCTTTGATTGTGTTAAAATGTAGCCATTTTGGAATGATATTAATAGCTTTCTACAAGCTTTATTTAATTAATCATTTTAGTTAACTAAAGCTCTTGTATTATTAAATGTGAACAAAGGTCCTCATTTGAATAGGTCAAACATGTATCTAGTATGGACTGCACTTGCAATTTCAAGGAAGTGTATAACAAGAAAATGGAATACCAACACAATACCAATTTTGGAAGACTTCTACGGCCTACTGAAGACCACAGCATTATTGGAAATTAAAATTAAAGAACTAAGAATTTATCCAAAGCCATTTATCAACAACCCTTGGGGAAAAGTCTTATCATTGATTTGACACTATGCAATAATTGATCAAAGATTCTAGTTGTCTACTGATGTATTATGTTCTTCATCTGTAAATATGTTGTAAGTAATTGCTATGTAAATTATTAATCGCTATGTAATCCAATGTAACTACTGTCTGTTTATTTTAACTGTGGAGCTTTTCTCCCCGGGCCTCTGCTGAAAATGGACCTACATCCAGTCGGACACTCCCGGTCAACAATTATAAATAAATAAATAAATAAATAAATAAATAAAAACACTCTGATAATGGAGTGGACATACTTATAAAGTAACTGTATACATTAAGATCTGTTATAGTGTCAGGCTAATGTAAATAGTGTACATAGTTATTTAAGATGTTATGTATAAATACTTTTGAATTCATTCAAATGTATTTGAAAAATAAAAAAATTTTTGAGAAAAAAAAAGTGTCTGTGGAGCAGCAGCAGCTAAGTGAAAAGACAGTAGCAGGCTGTGACAGATGCAGAAAGTATTTATTGCAATTATCTTACATCAGCCATTAGTTAAACTAGCACTGTAACTAATTTTAAATGTGATATCAAAGGTGGTATGATCAGTGATCCACAATACGCTATACGTGTATTATTCTGAAAAAGTGTGAAGTGCAATTCATACATAAGACAGAATGGAAGTTTAAATAGTATATAGAGGAACACTTAATTGCCATCAAGAATAAAACTAAAGCCATGGTCAACTTGTTGTGTAGTATGTAGGTTGTTTTTGCTTTATTGGTATTGAAGAGACATCTTTAAGAAGAAGCATCATAGCTGATATTTAATGTGGATGTTAGAGATATTGATAAGTGGTTGGAAACATTAGTTAATTATAAGGTTCCTATTAGATGAACGAATGCTTAAAATGTTGAGTATGACATGCTCAACGGCTTTTAAGGGAATGTTCATCTAAGCAAAACTGGAGAATGTCGAAACAAGGAGTTTTGAAAAGTTATAGTTGACCAGCCATGAGGAGGCCAACGGCTGACGTCAGAACGTTCACCCTGTCTCGCCGTTCTTACAGTTCTCCACTGTGTTGCGGTCTTGACGTTCACCCTGTGTAATAATTCTGACAGTCCTTCACTGTGGTGCAATATCGGAGTTGGTATATTTAAGTAAGAGTGGTGTGGGTGGCACAGCCCTCACTTTATTTTGTTTGTCAATTTGTTTTGTTTTTATTTTTTTGTGGGGGGAGGTTGTATGGTGTTACAGTATATTGTAGCCGTCAGCCGTTGACTTCCTGATGACTGGCCAAATATAACTTTTCAAAACTCCTTGTTTCGACATTCTGGGGTTTAGATTAGATGAACGTTCGCCTAAAATCTGTTGAGCATGTCATACTCGACATTTTAAGCGTTCATTTATCTAATATAGACCCAATTATACATTGGTTCCTTTTCAGTTGAAACCTTTTAGAAGATTAACCAAATTGTCAGCTGTTTTTTTTGTTCACTACGAGTAGTTTACCAGGATAACCACTGAAATTATTTTTGTCTAGATTCATAAAACATGTCTGCAGTTGTGTAGGGCTGCTAGATAGTCAAAGCCATATATCAGAACCCTACAAAAATCACAAAACACGTTTATCCCCTTGGAGTAGCTGCATAACTGGAGGAGTCCAGTAGGTATCCAAATGACTTATTACTGTATTTTCAGTGATTTACATAGGGTGTAAATTGTGAATGAAAGAGTAGTGTTTATACGGAAGCCAGAGAGTTATGGTTATAATGTATATATATTTTCTTTAGCAGTAAAACATATACTGTGAATGTTTATTAAGCGTGCCTGATAGAATAAGATGATTATAGTCAATGGCACATCTATTGCAACTTTTTAAATGCATCAAAAACTGAGAGGCTTGAATAAATTACTCATTTTTTTAAATTGATAAAATCATGCTTATAAATGAAATCCTACTCAACATGGATACAGGAAAGCATTCAGGAGCTCTCTTCATTAAACTTACCAAAGCTTTTCACCTTATCGGCCACCACGTGCTCCTTCATTCCCTTTAAAAAAATCAGGGTTATCCTCAACACAGTATATTATTTCTTAACAAATAAGCATTTCAGAGTCAAAATAGTCTCATCCCTATCATCTCAGGTACCCCCTTATCAAACATCTCAGGTACCCCCTTATCAAAGGAGTGCCCCAGGGATACATACTTGACACTTCGCTAGGGACGGCTTGCACCTGTCAACTTTAGGCTTTCGTATACTGGCCAAGGCTCTTGCCACCCCCATAGTGCCTTTTTTAGGCAAGGCTCAAAGGACAAACCCACCTCCATAGACAACCCAAAGATAAAAAAAACTAAAGGTAATGCTACTCAATGCCAGAAGTCTAAACCTCAAGATGCACGCACTCGAGCCTCTCCTCAGTATGGAGAAAATCGATGTCTGTGCAGTAACAGAAACCTGGTTCAAGGCTCCTGAGAGCACCCCAGCACTACCAGGTTATAACTCATACCATGCGTTTCGGCCCCAAAACTCAGACCAAAGCACAAAAGGAGGGAGAGTATCTATATTCATCAAAGATACCTACACCTCCAGGTTAGTGGCACTGCACGAAGCATCGGAAACCATCCATGTGCAACTAACAGCGGGAAAAACTGCCTTTCAGTTTATAGCCTGCTACAGAACACCCTCCCTATTACAGGAACCCCACTTGGCATTCCTGAGAACACTGGAGAATATGAAGGTCTCTCCAAACACTATGTTATTGGGTGACTTCAACTACCCAAACATTGACTGAGAAAACTACTCAAGCCCAAACACCCTCGCCCAACGGTTCCTTGAATTTATAAACTCTAACGCAATGGAACAACTGGTCACCACTCCCACAAGAGGGAACAACATATTGGACCTGGTCATCACCAATATGGGGACTCTATGTTCCACACCAGAGGTAAACCCTTCATTGGTAAGATCAGACCATAAATAAATTTCCCTGGACATCCATATCCCGTCCCCACCCCCAGCCAAGGAAATCACTGTAAAGAATTTCTGAAAAGCCAACTTTACACTTCTCAAGACTGAGGTGGAATCCTTCAAAGCCCTTGGGCCAGATCCAGCCCAATCCGCAGAGTCCTTTACAAATGCATTCTATGAGCACCTGCAGGAATGCATGGATCATGCTATCCCAAATAAAACCAAGACTCACTCCTCCAAAAACAGGATACCGGTCTGGTGGACCCCGGCCATAAATAAGCTATACAACAGAAGGAGGAAGCTACTACATGACAGAGCAAAATGCCAAAAAGGGAAGGCATCTCTGATCAGTATTAGCAAGAAACTTCGATCCCTCATAAAATCATTAAAGGCCAGTTTCGAAAGAAAAATTGCCCTAGACACTAAAGATAATCACAAGGCCTTCTTTAGTTATGTCAGAAACATGGGTGGAAACTCCCAGATATGCTCTGAATTGTTGCATAACAGTAGAAAATATACCGAACCTACAGACATAGCCAACATCCTGGCAGACAGATTCAGAGCAAACATCTCCCCCCCAAAGGAGCAAATGCCTATCCCAACTGACTGTAACCTCCCTGACATCACAGATGCACAGGTGAAAGCTGCCCTCTCCAAAGCAAAAAACACAGCATCTATGGGACCAGACGGTGTCCCAGGCTGTGTCTTACACGAGCTCCAAGAAGAACTGAACCCTCACATTAAGTCACTGTTCAAACTTAGCCTTACTACAGGATATGTACCCAAAGAATGTCGTACAGCTACAGTGGTCCCACTCCACAAAGGTGGTGCCGCAACAGACCCCGGAAACTATCGCCCCATAAGCCTGACTAGTCTGGTCTGTAAAGCTATGGAGCGTATTATCATGGAACTCATAAACAAAGACATTGAGAGCCTCCAGACACTGGACCCTACCCAATTCGGCTTTGTTAAGGGCAGATCTTGCCTCTTAAACCTAGTTGATTTCTTTGAAACCGTTACCAAAGCTATAGATGAGGGCAAGGTAGTCCACACAGCCTACCTGGACCTCGCAAAAGCATTCGAAACAATACCCCACTCGGGCATCACAAATAAGCTTACCAGCTTAAATATCAACCCCTATATCACAAGATGGGTTGCAAACTGGCTCAGAGATAGAACCCACATGGTCAGAATCGCAGGTGCCATGTCCGAATCCAAACCAGTTACAAGTGGCATCCCACAGGGCTCAGTTCTGGGATCTCTCTTGTTCGGTATATACTTCTCTGAGGTTCAGGCTAACACGGGGGGATTATGGCTGACAAAGTTCGCAGATGACTGCAAACTGGGGGCCATAATTGAATCTCCAGCTGACACAAGCATCCTCCAAAAGGGTCTCACAGAAATGTATGCTTGGTGCCAGAGCCACGGCCTCAGGCTAAATGCTAAAAAGTGCATAGTCATCCCCTTTGGGAAAAACAAGGTGCCCACAAATTACCACATAGGTGGTAATCCATTAAGTACGGAAGAAGTAATTAGAGATTTGGGGACCAACATAGATAGTAATCTCTCCTTTGATAATCAAAGAAACAAGTGAAATCAGAAGACCAAAACAGTACTTCACGACCCAAGGATGAAACGCCAAACAAAACTGTAGATAAATCCTTTATTGGAAGCCACCACACTAAAAGTTCAATACCGAGCTTTATCAAGTATAATAAAATGCATGATGCTCAACTATTATATACTAAGCCAAAGTCACATGGTGTAAATAATTAATTAGTTAATTGATTAATTGTTGATCATAAATTCAATAAAATGTTAAAGGGATATACTTAAATTGCACGCAAAGGATTTCAAAGTACATAATGTTTCCATATAACATAGACATAGAGGAATACAATAAATGTAATGTACATAATATCGTACACCATAAATATGAAAAATCACATTTATAAAATCATTTCATCAATTAAAAAACGTGATTCAACTGTCAATTAATTTAACAAAAAATTCATCAAATGACTTAAAACTTTGTGTGATTAATGACCTTGGTATTACACCATCGCTCTACTCTTAGCGTGTTAAAAAATGTTTAAATTATTAAAAAGTAATATTAAAAAATTTTTTAAATAATTTATAAAATGTTATATAATTGCTTATGCTGTCAAGACATGTATCGAATATATATGTAAATATACAGAAAAAATAATCTGATTTAGTGATTAATAATTAGTAATATTAAATAGATTAATTGATGTTTAATAAAAATAAAAATAACAATCTCTAAAAACTAGTGAAAAACTAGCACTAAAATCTGCTTAAGTAGCCTCGTGCATAATGTAAATCACAAATCCATATCAAAATAGAAACAATTATGACAAAAAAAGAAAAAAAATGGAAAAAAAGAAAAAGTTAGAAAAAATTAAACACTATAATTGAGCAGTTCTTAACTTCAGGACACTACTGATACTAATGCTATCATTGAATCCTGGCGGTTTACCTGCATCCAGTCTCAATTGCCACAAAAGTTCCCGATACTCAAGTGTGGTTTCCCAGTCTCCACCTCTAGGTTCATGCACAACTTGTTCTAATACCATAAATTTAAGGTTCATGTTAGGACAGGAAACTGTGGGTTTATAAAAGGCGTTAGTTTCTTTTTGCTTAGAGATGTCATATAAATGTTCATAAATACGCCTCCGAATAGGTCTCTCTGTCTTACCAACATAAAAACTTGTACATACTGTACATACCCCTAAATATACTACACCTTTTGTTGAACAATTAGAATAACTACTAGATTTAAAAAGAAATTTCCTAGCTGGAATATATAAATTGCATTCATTAATTATAGCGTCACATTGTTTACAGGCACCGCATACCGCAAAGTGCCTAATCTGAAATCAAAATATCTTTCTTCTCAAATAGTTGTTTAAGGTTAGTGTCCCTTTTCCTCACAAAAATAGGATGTATCTGTACTAGTTCTTTGAGTTCATCATGCAACGTAAGTATAGGCCAGTGTTTCCAGATAATGTTCTCTATATCAGGGGCATCAAGTGAATAGGTGTAAATAAAACTATTATCCAGCTTTCGACCACTGTCTATTGATGGAACTGGGCTTACAAAACTTACAGGACTTACCAAAAGTCCAGCACCTAATAAAGGAGGGTATTTAGTGTCTCTGTTAGCAATAATGTCATTGGCCAACTTTGTCAATAAAGATTCAGGGTACCCCCTTTCCAAGAATAGTTTCTTCATAAATTCTATCTTGTGTAAAAAATCAACACTATCACTACACATTCTGGCAGCACAAATAAATTGTCCCTTCACAATCCCTCTCTTTGATGAAAAGGGTGCCCACTTAAAAGTGCAGGTATTAGAAAAACTAGGTTTTCTAAAACCCCTTGTTAGAGTCATCTTTGTGTAAAGAGACATCTAAATAGTGCAGCTCTCTTTCACTAATATTACAAGTGAAAGACAAAAAAGTGGTAGTGGAATTAAGGTAATTAAAGAATTCATGAAACTGTTCTAACCATAAGATACAAATGTCGTCCAAGTATCTTTTGTAGTGGGCAATGAAATGTGTCCAGTCTGTTGCAAAAATGTATTTCTGTTCCCATTTGTGTAATACCTTCTTTGCTTAAAGAATTCGCCGTTAAAGTAAATAAAGTTGTTCTGTAAAACTGTCTCCATAAATCCTGTGACCAAGTTGGTTACTTTGTTACCTAACTTTGTTTCTAAAACCAAAACTTCATTAAACCATTCCATGCCAATACTATTTATGAGGAAAGTTCAATAACATCTATCGTGACCAAGTACATTTCCGTATTGTACAATTAGGGTGTAATTCTTTTAAGAAAATCCCATGAATCCTTACAGATGTAACTTAAGGTAGAAACAAAGTTTTTAGTAACATAATCAATAAATTTAGTGAGGGGTTCTGTTATACTACCGGCTCCAGATACAATAGGTCTGAATTTTAATGGATCCAGTCCCTTATGTGTTTTTTGGGATTCCAAAAATAGCTGGTGTTCTAGGTCTACTAACATGTAAATAATTGAATAGTTTTTCACTTATTGTTCCTTGTAATAAATGGTCAATAAGTGTAAAATTAATTTTTGATACTTCTAAATTCACTTTGTTCTTGGAAACAGTTTCATATTGGTCTGCATCTTGTGGCATGGTGTGTAAATATGAATCATAGTCAGAACCGTACATTAAAACCACACCCCCTCCTTTGTCAGGCTTCATGACTCTAATGTTTTGACCTTTAAAAGAATTCACTAACTCTACTTCTTCCTTGTTCAAATTAGTAGGTGGAGAGAATGTGCTGTGAGAGTGTAGATTTCTCAAATCTTTCTCTATTAGTTCTTCAAACACCTTGATAGAAGGGTGCATGGGGGGGTTAAAGGTACTACTTCTACTTAGTTCATTCTTAATGTATGTCTGTTCCTTAAAGAATAACGATAAGTTTAACTTTCTTGTGAACAATTTGACGTCTATGAGTGCCTGAGTTAAATTAAATGAACACGATGGAATAAACTGAAAACCACGAGTGAATAAATCAAAAAATGCTTTGTTCACTTCTAAATCTGTATAATTATAAATAATAAAGTTATCTTTTTTAAAAACAGCATATTCGCTAGTACTTTCAATACAGAAATAGTCTGATGACCCACTGCATACATTAACACCGTGTACCTCTAAGTGTGTCTGGTGTTCCAACCCTGTTGGTAAAATCTCTGCACCCTTCCCCCTAATCTGTCCGGGGCTTGGTGAAAATCCTGGGTAGAGTCCTTTCTTCCCTTCTCCGCCAACCTCTCACTTCCTTTGATAATCACATTGCCAAAGTGGTTAGAAAGACCTTCTTTATAGCCCACCTTATCACGAAAGGTCATTGTGCCCCTCTACTCGTCACTCATCAGGCCCATAATTGAATACAATGCCCCTTTTGGGATGTACCTTACCCGACACCTGCAGCAACTGGAGAGACCCCAAAAGTACCTCACCAAGAGGATCATGGGCTACAAACAGATGTCCTATGCAGCTCGACTAAAGAAACTCCAGCTCTACTCAGTTGCTTACCGCCTACTCAGAGGCGATCTATGCCTGACGTACAAAGCCATGTCAAACCCAGAATTAATGGACATGCTCCACCTCAAAAAATCCAAGTCCCTTAGAGCTACATGCTCCAGGGACCTAAACCTCAGCACAAAAATAAATAGGACATGCTGGAGGGACAGATTCACTTCCCAGAGGCTCCCCTCACTCTGGAATAGAATCCCAATTCATGATAGACATAGCCCCTCGCTGACCCTCTTCAAGCGAAATCTGGACGCGTGGATGGGAAATCGCAAATTCAGCCCTGGGATCTCTTCTGTGTCCCTGCTAGACAGAGGCACAGTAAACTAATCTTAAAAGGGTACCTTCTGTGACCTACTTTACAGAGGCACAGCAGGCTAATCTAGTAGGGAGGCGGAAGTCAAATACACTCTGGCTAGGCTTATAAATGCCCTAGGGCAGATAGCCTAGTATCTACCCATGAACCTATGAACTGTCATCTGGCCTCCCTAACCTTCCTATCACTCATTATGCATATGACATGGTTGTCCTTTGTTTCAGTCCTTCGTATTCAATTGTTTAAACCCAGCTTTAGTCTGATCTCTACTCCCTTATTTCTTAGCTAAATAACCATAAGCTACTCTTAAACCCTCCAAAACAAAAAGTATATTTGGAACCTCACAAAGGCTGAAATAAAAGTGGTAATTTCAAAGAGCAGATCTAAAGAAACAATAACATCCTTTAAATATCTAGGTTTATGGCTAGACCAGTCACACTTCCAAAATCACATTGAAAACACCCAGAAAAATATCAGTTCTCTTTTACTGTGGTCCTGGAAAATATCTCATTTTTTATCCAGACTAACTAGAGCTGCAATAGGTAAAAGAGTCCTCCTTGTTCAATTTGAATATGAGCTCCCTATCATAGCCATTGTCTCTAAAAAAACTCATCCACTCTGCACTCCATTGAAAACAAAATCTGCTGATTCATCTCCAACTCCTCCCCACCTCCTCATGAACACCACTGCACTACCCTCTTCAAAGCCTGATGGCTACCAACCTCTTACAGTGTTGAGCTGCTTATAGGGTGTCTTCTTTTCAATATATTTCAACCAGGTGCCTTCCTGCCTCTTGCATCCAAACTCTGTAATTAAACCAACTCTCCAAACCAAACTACACTTTATCGACAATTCTTTCTCCATTCTTTCACCAAAACTCTGGCACCCCCCCCCCCCCTTCACCAAAAAGATGTCTCCTTTTTCCCCACTTTCAGAGCACACATGAAAAGATACCTTCAACAAAAATCTGATTGCAAGTGCTTTTTCTTTGGCCACATCCACTAACCCGCCCACCTGCATCACTTATACTTTGTCTATCATTTCTCACTTGCTGCTTCACTCCCATATTTACTACTAAAATTAATCCATGTTTTTCCACTCTGTGAATTTGTTCTGTTGTATTTTTTGTGAATTTCTTCACCTGGGATGTGCCTGTAAAATTGTCTATTGTGATCAGTGTACTACCCTGATAAACAAATGAAATGCGTGTTGGCATACCCAGGTGAATATGTGTGGAGTCTTTTCCAGAATAACAAAGACCGTGTTATGTTAGTTCAGCAAATAATTTTAATGAGGTTGTGGTGAATCATGAGTGAAAAACATGTAGCTTTTGCTCTATGATGGTTGAAAGGATTTAGGAATGATACTTTAAGCTTATTAAACTTGGCATCGATGCACTGATGCTTGCATTTCTATACCTGTTTTTTTAATCATTTTATAAATGCTGGGTGGCCAAGCAGTAATTGCAAAACAAAAAGTGCCAGTTATATCCAAAATTGAAAAGACAGTTGTGAGTGCCTGTTGGCTTTTTATCTACTTTAGAAGTGCAGTAATCTTGTTTTTCAAACAAGATCCACTCCTACTGATGATTATTTCAGCATTTCACTCGTGGATTTGATCCTAGTTCCAAATGAAGATAAGGTTCCAGGTGCTTTGAGTGTATGTTATTTGATTTAAAATACAAAATATCTAAACACGTTTGATCAATCACAACTTGTCTAAACTCACTTCATCTAACCCAGCTTAACTTAAAAAAAATTTTTTTGAAGGAGGGCAAGCCCTCTGGACCCCCACACCTCCTAACTGATATACAACAACTCCAAGATTGCACTACTGTGGAATAAAAGTCAAAACACTGGAAGTGCACCATAAGCTCACACAATCTAGCCCACTGTCATAAATCAGACTACAATATTACTTTGTAATCTGTACAAAATCTCATACCAGAGACAAAAAATTATACACTTTCCTTATTATCAGAGATATAACTAGTAAAATACATTGAATAATATTAACCCACTGTGATAAATCAGACTACAATATTACTTAGAAAACTCATACCAGAGACCAAAAAAAGCATACACTTTCCTTATTGCCAGACATAACTAGTAAAATACACTGAAAAATATTAGATTATATATGATTAGGTAACTTTTTTCTACCATTTGTGATTAGATAAAATGCTAGCTAGACAACTTGTATGACACCACTCATATGTATGTATGTGTATGTATATATATATATATATATATATATAGCTATACCTCAACAAGTCAACACACAAGAATGTTGACCTCGAAAGGTCAGAAATGCCAACAGTAAACTATGCAAGCTTAAGTAAAATCCTCACTGCACACAACCCACAAAAAAATAAAATAACATTGTTTTTTTGCAGGGGTAGTAAGGTCCCCTTTACCCTCCATCCTATGATTATTATATATACACTAACTCTGAGATCACACAATCACTGGGGAAAGTTCACGAAGCAGTTAACAATGTCAAAACATGGATGGAAAAGGAGAATTATGTTTAGCAGAGCTTTATGGATAAGATGTTGCAATAATTACTGTGATGGTTTGTGCTACAGGGATAGCAGCATATCATTATATAGAGAGGGATGAAGACATTAGAAGATCTGCAAGTAAGAATAGTTGCAAGAGAGGATACCATGGGGATAAGGCAGAGAAAAGGCAAGAGGCAGTTAGATGGAAGAGAAGTAGAAAGGAGAAGTCTGAGAGAGATGAAAGAGATGAGAAGAGAGACGTCGGATAAATGAGAGGCAGTAAGTACAGGGGATGGCCAGATGAGATAAGGAAGGAGGAAATATTTAAAGAGGCATGTGTGAGAGTTGCTAAGTTCATTTAACATGGCCTGAGTGAGTACAGCTGTTTTTTGCTTGGAGAAAGATGTGCTCCTTGAGCTGTTGTCTGAGGTCAAAATACTTTTGGACATCTTGGATTGATAGAGGAATGGAGTTCCATAGTTTAGGTTCTATAATGCATGGTCAGTGCAATAGAGTTTACCTTTTGGAGTTTGTACAGTGGGTTGAGATTGAGAGATACCCCTGAGATTATATGTGGGAGATTTGGTGAAAAGTTTGAATGAGAGGGGACATCTCATGAGAAAGGGCTCTCTGATTAAAGTAGGATGTTGGCTCTCAAATGTACTGGAAGCCATTTAGCTTTGACAAGAGTTAGACAGTGGTGTTTGTTATTGGAGGAGTTACTAATGAAAATCAAATCTTTCATCTATTAGTTGTAGCAAGCTACTTACTAAAAATGTAACAAGCAACTTGCCACTATTACAGTACCATACACAAAACATTTCAGAGCTTCAGTCCAGACCACAAGTAGATTATCTGCATTAATTTATGAATGTCAGAACTGCACTCCCACAATGTCAGCACCTTCTGATCACACCCCCTAATACTTTGCTCTCATGGCAGCCACACGTATTTTCCTTGCCCTAGCAATGCCTCCAAGTTTTAATGTAATATGTAATGGCTGATTCTAAAGCCACCCACTCCATAATTTTCACAGAAATAGGGCTTTGTTAGAGAAGTGTATTAAAGTACTCCAAGGTGCAGGTGTTGATTACAGTTTCTACAATAAACACACTTTCAGCTTTTTTCACTAGTTTGACTCCTATAGCTGTGGCTAGTGTTTGCTGCAGTTATTTTGCTCATGAACTTATGGTCCACGGCCTTGCTATGGCATTCTGTCTTAGACTTTTAAAAACTTAAGGTAAAGCCCTTCTGTGCCAAGATGACAATTTGAATGCAATATATTTAATCAAAACTGTTTAAAAATAACTAATCAACAACCAGCAAACAGGAGACTATTATACTGATCACTGCTGTAGTAGCCTAAGCAATAAGGGTTATATAGTGTATAGGAAATAACAGTCCATCAGCTTCCAAAGCTTCAGGGAACCTTCCACATGCCCAAACCATTAATCAGCTTGGGCTTTGCTGATTAAAATGACAGGTTTGGGTGCCATGCCATTCGGAGTTTTCCTGACACCAAGAAGAGCACTCCTCTTCAGGCTTTCAAAGATCTATGGTCACTAATGCTGTTCAGTTGCTGAGCAGGAAAGTATCCTTCAAGAAAACCTTCCACATTGCTTTTAAACTTGTTTACAGTTACTTTTTATGAGAAACAAGTACTTTTTAGCTCAGAAAAAGTATTTTCCTTGACAGTGTCATGACTTTTATGTACTTGTGTACTTTAAAAAAGGAACACTTTTTTTTTTTTACTTTTGTCGCAAAAAAATGTTAAATGTTATTTAAAACTACTCTTTCTAAGGAGAAATTGTTTCTTTTTCTTTTCTGGGCTGGGGAAAGTGTTTAAAATGCTTTTACTGCACTTATTTTGGAAAAGGTGACCTTTGTTGCTACTTTGCTTTTACTGCCTATGCTACACTTCCCTGGGAAACAAGCATCAGTTTTGGCTTGACCATGGAGCAAACTACCCTTCAGACAGTTGGATCTTTTTCCAGCCATAAAAATAAAAAGTGGTGACTCTTGTGGCCAAAGCTGGTTCCTCATCTTTTTCTTTGGATCCCTCTGGTGTTGTCCATACATCTACCGTGGGCCTTGGGTTAGCCATGTCCTATGTGACTGTTGGGGTATCCTCAGACTGCAAGGGAGAGCCAGTCTTGTTGGTGATGGGAGAAGAGGCAGGAAATATATCCCTCCTTAGCCAGAATGTTGTGCCCATCCCCTGGGAAGGTATTGCTGGAAATACTGGATGTATTTTCTCTAACTTTCATATCAAAAATTGAAAACTAATCATGAAGCTTTTGCCTTGTCAGTTACACTGGGCAGGAGTAATTTATCGGGCTTGGCTCAGTGTCTTGTGCAGGCTATTGACCCTTCTTGTAAGTTGGTTTCTGGTAAAGAGAAAGGGATTCCTCTTTCCCTGAAGAGGTTCTTTAAGTGAATCTGTATGTGAGTGTGAAGGGACAGATGTAGTCTTTTCTTCTCAAGTTTCTGATTCAGATTCTGAGGACAATGTGGTATCTGATTCTCCCTGTGAGGGATTCCCTTTTTCTGAGACTGTTTCCAGAATGAACCATTGTTTTCACCTGGAGAATACTGAGGATTCCCAGTCCCTTAGAAAATACTCTGATTTGTTAGTTGAATTTACTCAGAATTACAGAACCCTCACCCATTCCTCAGTGCTGTCAGCATTGGAGAATATGTACGGTAGAGACTGTGGTTTCCCTAACAGCCACCTGCTTCCCTAAGAAAACTGACAATGTACAAAATACCTCAGTCTTTCAATTTCTATACACTAGTCCCAGACCAGACCAAACAGCTATGGCTTTAGTTAACGCAACTACTGTCAAGTATTTTGTTATCTCTAATCCTTCTGCTTTTGATAAGGATGGTAAAGCTTTTGATTAGTTTGGGGAAAAGTGTATAATTCTGCAACCTTGATTTTTAAAATTCTGTACTGTTAGGGGAATCTTTCAGCTCTCCTTCTGTAAATTCTCCGGGGGATATTAAGCTCCCTCATCTAATTTTGACAAGAACAAAATAAACAAGCTCAGCAGAATGTTGTTAAGCAGATATTTAAAAAGCAGTGGCAGGAACATTCTAGAAAGAAAGCAACTGCCCTCCCTCAAAACAAAGGATGGTCATAGAAGTCAGAGTGACTATGTAAGGGAGCTGTTCCCCACTCCCACCCTAGCAGTCCCTAACCCCCTGTGTAAAGTCTGAATCTCTTTAGCAACAGATTGTTTCAGAAAAATGGGTCCTGAATGTGATCCCTCTAGGACACAAATAGCAGTGATTGGTAATTCCTTCTTTTCAGGGAATTCCTCCTCATCGTCCAAATTAAGCCCTTCTCTTTCCTCCTGTGTTACATCATATGCTGTATCAAAAGATAGTAGAAGTTGTTCCTCCTTCTCACCTGGGGAAGGAATTTTACTGTAGAATGTTGCTGGTACCACAGAAGAAAGTTCCTGAAGATGAGTTCTGGATCTTTCTTTTTTTCTTTCCTGAATCAGTTTTTGTTAGTGCCCAAGTTCAAAAATCTTTCACATCACAACTTCTTACCCCTTCTTATTTGAGTTTTTTAGTAACCTTAGATGTAAAAGAGGCATGCCATCACATTCCTATTCATCCAGATTTCAATTGTTTCTTAGCATTTGGGTGTATGGACCGCATTATTGGTTCTCTGCCTTACCTTTGAGCTATCCAGTGCTCCGTAGGTGTTCATAACATGTCTAGCTCCTGTTATAGCCCTTTGCAGGTTACAGGGTATCCACATTTTTCCATATTTAGATGATTGTCTTATATTAGCAGTGTCTTTTTCAAAGTGTCAGGAATCTGTCACCTGGGTAACAGATTTCCTGCACAGGCTGGCATTCCAAGAGAACATTCAAAAGTCTTTTTTTTTTTACTCCATCACACAATATTGTGTTTCTGGAGTGCCAGCTACATACCTCAGTACAAAGAACTTTCCTTCCGCAGGAAAAAAAAAACTAGGTCTATATCTATCCTGGAGTGCTGGGGGGAGGTCCACTCTGACTTCTGTCACAAAGAGGCAATGAGGGAATACCTCAAGATTTTTGGTCCCATGGCTTCCATGATACCTCTTGCAAACTTCTATGAGAAAGATATAATAATATCTGAAGTCTCTTTGGTCCACCCATTAGCACCTATTGTCTTTTCAAATCCTAGTTCTAGGAGGGAAAAGGGAAATAACTTGGTGGAGACATCAAAGTTCTCAGAATCCAGGTCTCCCATTCTCACCTTCTGCTACAAAACAGTCAGTCACAACAGACTCCTCAGACTTTACTGGGGGGAGCAGGTTCAACAGGACTAAAAGTGCAAAAAAGGCAGTCCAAAATACATAAATATAAACATAAGAGATGCTAGCTCTTATAAAGTTCTGTATTCTCTGAATCACCCGTGATCCTCGTGACCTCTCCCTGTAGTTATAGACAATGCCACAGTGATGTGGTACATAAACAAGGGGGAATCAGGTTTTACCCCCTATGCAGACAATCCTTGGTAGCTTGGGATATAGATTTACTGCACAGTCCCATTCTACAGGCATCTTACATTCTGTTAGAGCAGAATTGTGCAACAGACAAACTGAGCAGGACTGAGCAGGACCAAGGCAGACACCAACAAATGGAAAACTGAATGAGGAAGGTCTTCTGATATTTGAGCCAGCTGTGGGGAATTCTTCAGGTTGACATTTCTGCTACCTTTCTAAAAAGTTAACTATGAAAATTGTGTTCCAGGACTCGATACAAGAAAGTTTGGAAGAGAGATGCCTTTTCTTTTCCTTGGAGAGGAATGCTGCTTTATGCTTTTCCATCTTTTCCACTCTTTCCACTGATTTCAGTGGTGCTTCTAAATATTCAGAAGAGCTCCCAAAGGTTCACTGTGATGACTGTCTTCTGTCCCAGGCAATAGTGGTTCTCTCTTCTTGTGGAACTGATCAAGGGCAATTACCACAAGCTTCATCACTGACTGGATTTACCCACACAAGATCATGGGTGTTTGACATATCCCAAACCCAAACAACTACAACTGACTGCCTAGTTGATAGGGTCTTAATAACTTTTATACATCTATTTTCAAGGGCAGTGTAGCAGGTACTATTAACAAGAAAACCTATTAGCACAAAATCATATATAAGCAAATGTAAAATGTTTTCTAGTTGGTGCCAGAAAAACAACCATCACCCATTCAGTTCTAGTGTTTCCCTGGTTTCACAGTGTTTGTGTGTGTTACTGTTCCGTGGCCTGTATTACTCTTTTAAAAAGGTTCACTTATCAGCCCTTTCAACATGTCTGTTCATTGATCCCCTTCTTTCAATTCAGTCTTATGTGAAAATATTTTTAAAAGGGGTGGTACGTAAGAAACCTTCCATGAATCTGGTGGCTCTTCCTTGGGATCTTAATTTGGAGTTAGAGAAGCTAACACTTGCTGCATTTGAACTAGCTGATCTGGCCGACTTGAGATTCTTAACATGGAGAACAGTTGTGCTGATTGCCCTGACCTCTGTAAGAAGGGTAGCCGAGTTGCAGGCTCTTATGGTGGGCCGACCTTATCTCTTTTCCACAGAGAACTAATCCTTTTTTTATGTCTAAAGTAGTATTTAAGTTTACTTTAATCCAATCTCTCCATCTTCTCTTTTCTTTCCTATACCCCAAAATAAGGAAGAAAGGATACTTCATACCTTGGATGTCCACAAACAACTCAGGTACTGTCTTGCCAGAATAAAATCTGTCAAAACTTCTGATCAGTTGTTCATTTTTTGTGAAGGTAAGAAGCAGCGACAGTTTTTGTCAAAGCAGACTATTTCCAAATTGTTGCCTCAGGCTTTTACCTTTTGTTATTTCCACCATAACAAAATTATTCCAGGCAGAGTCAAGGCTTAGTCTACCAAGGTTTGGCTTCATCCATAACTTTTTGGAAAGGTATGGAGTCTAGAAGTTCTCTAGAAGCAGCAAATTGGTACTCTATTCATACTTTTCCAAAGTACTATAAACTCAATTCCTTTTCCACATCTTGGACGAACTTTGCTAGGACAATTCTCCAGGGGCTTCTGGACTCTTCCCTTTCAATTTCCCAGTTATTGCAAGTTATGGTAATCTGCCCATAAAGCTTAGGCTACTGCAGTAGTGATCAATATGATGAACATAGTACAGTGGATGCTTGATTGATCATTTCTATAATAGCCACTGTCTCTATACTGCCACCACCCCACCCCCTGCAGTTTTTTTTTTTGTGTGTTTTTATGCCATTGTATGGACATGTAATTTGTGTTGTTTTTTTTTTCTTTTCTTAGCAATATCCTCAGTTGGCATGAAAGCTCTGAAGGGCTTGGCACCCAAACCTGGCTTTTTAGTCAGCTCAGTTCAAGCTGACTAACAATTTGGGCTTATGAAAGGTGCCCTGAAGCTTTCGTAACTGTCCGATTGTTATATCCTATACAGGATGTAACCCATATAGCTAAGACTACTGCAGTAGTGATCATTCAAACTTCTACTGTTATGCTAAGTTTACTTACACAACTGTACTTTATATGCAATTATACATTAGCAAAACTTAGATCACTCTAAGTGGCACATATAGTAAAACATATGTTTATAGCTTGAACAATTTCAAACAATTCTTCAACAAAACATGTAATCCTTTTTATCTCTGAACAAACTATTGATCCCAGGGATTTGTAGTTGACTTGAGTATAGAAATATTTATCAAGGCATTTTCATGTAAAAATGCAGAAGCATTGTGACATTGTTGCATACTCAGCCACAAGATAAATATCACACCATTGCATCTCACATAGACTATGCCAGCACCCCCCAAACTGCTGCTTAATGACTCGTTTAATAAGAATGATTTGCTTGTTAAGCCTCCTAACTGATATCCTTAGTTACTAGCTGCCTTCCCTGCTGTTTTCCACTATCAACCCACTGCAGCACCCTGTTACTAAGATGAGACCCTTTAATATGTGCTCCAGAAAGGCCATGAGAATCCTGTATAGAAATCATCCATTTGGCACAGAATGAAGTTTACCTGACATTGCTTCCAGGTCAAAAAAACACGTTCTAGAACCATTTGATATCAAAACCTTGTTATTCGGCTAATAATCTCTGCAGTTGTTCTAAGTTTAAATTATCTTTCACTTGGATAAAACGGTACTTGCGTATTATCACAGCCACGCATTCTCCCAACCACGCTATCTGCTACTCAATTCATTTATTTCACCCTGGCCATTTTTTCTTCGTCTTTTTAACTATTATTAAAGAGTTTGAGTTACTTGAATGACATTTGTTTTAATATCATTTGTTTACATTCTACTGTCCACCTCAGATTAGCTCCAATCTTCACCTTCACTATACCCACTGGTTGTTTCAGCTCCGTATTGCAGAAAATAAAAGACAGAAAATGGTTGAATTTTACAGTGAGAGATGGTATGTCTATCACAACAAAATTAAAATCATTCTTACTGGTATTTTCTCCTTTACAATTTTTCTGAGAAGGGTTCAGTCCATGCATTGTCCCAGCCAAATAATCAGCAAAAACTTCAGACCAGTTTCTTCATAGGAATATAGACACATTTGTAAAATATGACACAATGCTTCCTTTGCTGGATATTCATTTAGTGAAATAATCAGACAATTGTACTGTGCAGGGACAATTCTGATGATAATTAAACCAAATTCCTGAATGGAAAAGGATCACTGCTACAGACCACAAGCAAGTCAGTCTCTATTAAAAGTCAACACAAAGTAATTTTTGGCAGAGTGCTGCACTTTGTACATTTCTGCTGCTGAATTATTCTAACCATATATATATATATATATATATATATATATATAGTAAAACCTCAATTATCTGTCAGTGTTGGGACCATCACTGTGACGCATGAGTGAATAGATGGTTAAAAGAAATACATACCCCACCCCCATTCCCCATGACTATTAAACAGTAGCGCTAAGCATATTATAATGTAAATTAAACATACAGGCTTTAATTATTGCATCCAACTATAGAATAAAAAGAACACATATATATAAAAAGAACGTATGGCTGCAAAGAAATCAAAAATGTACTGCATTCATAACAAAAATGTATTTAGGTACAGTACATATTTTAAATTAGGTACTGTATTAGTACTGCATTAAAATACAAGTGCAAACATAAATACAATGAAATTACAGTAAAGTAACATGATGTAGGCCTATAGGAGTATGAGTGAAATTAGGTACATACTGTGCATATCTGTAACTAGTTTTTCAAAAAGTCTGTCATTTTCTTCTGCCTGAGCATACTATGAGCCTTTTTTGCTGCTGTGTTGCAGATGTTTCAAAGAAGCAGCAGTTGAGTAGAGTCTGCCTCCTCTTGCTGTTCAAACCATTCAATGCACTTAGAAAGCATAGCTTCTGCATCACCGTGGCTAATTGTGTTTGATGATTCCTCGAGGTCGACATCTTCTTCATTTTCAGTGTTGCAGTCATCTTCAGTCAACAAGCTTTGCACCAGTTAGTTCATCTTCATTCAAAATTTCGAAACCTCCGTCGTGTTTATCCATGTCAAACCATTTATTCACTTCTTCCATGGAAATTGGTTCATTACCAGAAATTTTTTTACACAGTTCTAAACTTTCATTGTCATCTTCAGTATTTTCCAATTTGTTTTCAGTGGCAGCTTCATCTTCTTTTGTATCAGGCCACAATTTATTCCAGCCTTTTTTTAGGGTTTCTTCAGTGACACCTTGCCAGGCTTCAGTGATATTAAAAATACAATGGTTGATATTGTAAGACTTCCAGAACTCTTTTACACTTTGTCTGTCATCACTAGACACAAGGTTTTGTATGAATCCTTTTCTATAGTGCCGTTTCATACTTTCAGTAATTCCCTGGTCCATAAGTTGGATCAGTGGAGTTGTATTCGCTGGCAAAAAATTAGGTGTTATTTTTCCATCATCACTCTTCACTTCAAAAGGATGTGTAGGAGCATTGTCCATTAGTAGCATTGCTTCCTGAAGCAATGTAACTGATATTAAATGAGATCTTACTTTTGGCCCAAACTCCTTATGAAACCAATCCTGCAAAACTTCCCGACTCATCCAGGAGATTTTTTGTGCATAATATTTTACAGGTAAGCTGTTCAGGTTCAGATTTTTAAACGCTCAAGGTTTCTTGGCTTTTCCTATAATAACTAAAAGGAAATCTGTGTTTACCACTTGCATTTGCACACACCATTGCAGTGATTTTTTTTGCATTTTAAAACCCGGCGCAGATTTTTCCGAATTTGATGCTAAGATTTTTTCAGGCAGAGCCTTCCAGTTCAGGCCAGTTTCATCGCAGTTATAAACCTGCTCTTTCTCTAACTTTCGCTTCTCTATTTTTTTTCATAAGTTCTTCTCTATTTCATTTAAATTCAGCTATTACTGAACTGTCAGCGCTCAGTTTTTCTCCTGAAATATACAACTGACGGATACCATGTCGGCACTGAAATCTGTACAGCCAACCAGTGCTCGCTTTGAAAGTTGAATCTCCACCGATCTTCTTGTTAATCTCAGTTGCCTTAGCCATTATTATAGGGCCTGAAATTGGAATGCCCTGACTACTGGTACATAGCTGTGTCTAACTGGTCCAGTTTTGCTGGCCTCATAGTTTTTCTACCTTTAATGCAGTCAGCAGATTCCATCTTTCAGTCTTATCTGCATCTCTTTTGATGTCGTTCACAGTAGTCGGTCCGATGCTCATATATAGGTGCAATACTGGTCGTGCTTTCACCTTTATGCAGGCGTTTGATGATTTCATGTTTTTGGGAAAGTTCCAACACCACACTCTTTCATTTCTCTGCCATTTTAATCAATGCACAAACACTAGTTTATGAAACAGTCATGCACTTTACCGTAAATTTACGTCACTCACTGCCCTCAGCTGCTGCAGCTTTCAATGCACATACTGTATAGGCTTACCAGCTGCTAGCTTACCGTGCCTTAGCAGTTTATTCTAACAGTGCACATCAACATGAGAAATGATTTGTCTGGACTTAATGTTAAGTTTATTGTACCCAAAAATTTATCATAACAGAGTTTACAATAAACAATTTTTTGCACCAGTTTGAATAGAAACTCAGTTGGGACATGAAAATTTGCTTTACTATAAGCTGAAAGTTTACTGTAAGTGAGTTTATTATAATGAGAGTTTACTGTATAAGTATTTTTTTATTTCTATAAATGTAACATTTGTAACATTAAACAAAAGGATAAAATGAATTTTTGAAAGTAATGTCAGGGCCTAGCGGTTAATAGAAGTTGACGGTTAAACGAGTGACATATAATTGAGGAAATGCTCTCTCTCTCTCTCTCTCTATATATATATATATATATATATATATATATATCTACACCAACTCCAAGATCGCAGTACAGTACTTACTCAGGTAACTCAAAGGCTTTAAGAGAGGTTAGAGTTGAAGAAAGTACTGGCTGGCAGGGTCAAAAATATGAATTGAGTAGTAGCTAATGTGGTTCTGAGAATGCGTGGTTGTGTTAATACGTAATAACGTGGTTGCGATAATACACAAGTACCAATAAAACTGAGGTGGATATGTCTTCCCACACTCTTAATTCCAAGGCCTCAAAAAAAAGTGAAGCACAGCAGATGCTGACTGTAATACAAGTGCACTTTGATTGTGCTGCTGATTCAGAACACCACCTGTTCACTGTGCCTGCCAGTTGTTACTTGTTTCAGCTATTCCTTTCATCTTGATTGATTTGCTGAAGCTTGCCAGAGACAACATAGTCTCAACTGTGTTGCCCACTAATATAAACAAAAATCCTAACCCCCCTCCCCCACAAACACGCTCTCAGCTCATTGGTTATAATAGTCTACTCCAGTCTGCTATCCTGGGGTTAGTGTTATCCCATGGATTTTGAAGTTTCATTGAGAAATGTACACTGACTAATGTTTATTGCCAAAAATGGGTATAAAGCTAATGGCTATAAGAAGATCTGAATGGTTGAGACCCTTTGATCTAATTGTCATTGTTGGCTAATTGTTTGCATTATTTGCAAACCCAATGTTTGCATTTGTTTAGTAAATTATCATAAGGATATCATTGTTGAGGACTAAACTGAAGGACCACTGTAAACATCCATTTATTTTACTGGCCTGTAATCCCAGAGAAAGGGATAGTTTCCCTGTATATCAGTGATAGCTAGAAGTTAACTGCACTGGCCTGTGTTTGAGACTAATTGACTTTGTAACTTAAGAAAGCTGCAAAATCGTTATTTATTTATTTATGTTTTGCTGCATCCACTGATGACCATCAGTTGTCCCTCTCTGATGACCCACTAATCCATTCATTCCCCATGGTAATATCACTATGTCTCATTTGTCCTTGGGGAGATGTGGGTTGGCCTTACTGGGGGTGAGATCAGGATTTATGTAGAGGACTGGTATTTTCTTTTTATGCCATATCCTTCCCAATACACATACATGGAACACTGTAAAAGGTTGGAGGGCAATGATTTCCACAGTTGTGTTTCATGAATCAATATGCAGTGTAATCAGTGCCTAGCTACAGTTTAGAAGCTGCACGTTTAGTGTGAGCCCTTGTCTCAGCTTGTAGTAAAGTTGTCTAGTATTTCAAGTAAGTCAGAAAGATCTCTTTCTGGCTCCCTCAAATATATCATTACGTTATCAGTGCAAAAAGGCAATTTAATTTTGCTGGCTTCAAGTATGTACCACACTTTTTCTGATGTACCCAACAACCTTTGCAGGTATTCTAAGGATATTACATGCAGTACAAGAAGAGCTGACAACCTTGTCTAGTTCATTGAACCAGGTCAAAAAAAAACAGAGACAGCTTATAATTGATGTTCACTACTGAAGACGTCCCGTCATGAATCATCAGCTGAATAAATCGTAATGGGTATCCAAAACTTTCATGAACTTTAGTTAGAAATTCCACTTCATGCATCAAAAGCTTTTTCAGTATCCTGTCTGACTAGAGGCAAACTGTGCCCTATAATGTGAGCATCTAGTGTCAGTAAAAATGACTTTATTACATTATCAGATGTCTGCTTTTCAGGGACCAATGCACATTAATGTAAATTAATTAAGTAAGGTAAACCTGGGGTCAGTCTGGATGCCATCAAGTCCATGAATATTTTATAACCCTATTCAAAACAGAGATCGGTGATAAGATGCTGGGTCAAGCAGTCTCTTCACTTCCATAAGGAACATGGATATCACTGCCTTCTTCAAAGATAAAATAATTACTTCAGTCTTAAAACCTCATTCATAACCCTCTAAAGCCATTTTTGTATCTCTCCTCCCAACTGATCTATATCTAATGAAAAGCCATTCAGTTCTGTTGAAATTTTAGGAGGATTGTTCAGTAACTCTGCCAGTGTGTGCATACTTGTTGGAGCCCAACAGTCTGTCTGATATGTCTGTCAGCAACTTTAGCAAAAAAAAAAAAAAGAAAAAAGAATGCTGCAAAAATATGCCTGGTGGATTTTGACCACAGAATTCCTACCTTTAGCAATTAGCCTAGGATTTTTAGTATCTAAAATGGACTATACCATTCTATCTAACTTCATATGTTGAATCTTAATGTCAATGTAGTCTGGACCTTAGAAGAACTAACATAGTACTTTTCTTGAGGAACCCTTGTCATAAATTAGACTCAAAGACACAGTTTTATCATCTCCATTGTACCTATTTCACTATCCTGATCTAAATGTGGTACCCTTCCTGCTGGCTGGGCAGGCCTGTCAACTGTCCACTCTTGTTAGGCATCTGCCTGAAACTTCCTCACTTGCTGTGTAGTCACAGCCATTCTTAAAGAATTTATAAGGACTTCCCACTAGCCTGTCCAATTTGCATTCATTGCCAGATGTGTCGTTCCACTGCTTAAAGTGGTCTTCCAACCATACACAGAAGTAGCTGAATGAATAACAGAATGTATCAAATCTCCATTGCCTGTGTAGCATGCCCCTTTCTGCAGTTAAAGTCGCCATAATAGGAGTATGTTCTGAAATTACTTTTGTAAGGGTATCAGTAACTGTAAAGGCGTGCTTCTGTGATATAATTAATCTATCCCTGAAAAAGAAAACGATACATGTGTGAAAAATAGGCACAAGTCCAGTCCTGTAACCCATAACTTGAGAAACATTCATTATTTGTACCAGGGCACTAGGAGTAGAAAAAAATTACTTCTGGATTCATCCTGAACATTCAGCGGATCAGTGGTTCCATTCCATTCCCCAGTTAGTAAATTTAATCCCTCATGAAACCCAACCAGTTCTGCTGACATCTGTCTGAACTCTGAAACTGACAAGTCAGGCTATCTATAAACGTTTGCCACTGTAATTATTAAAGGTCTGTGGTTACTTTTTAGTGCTTTGTATCTCCTGCAGAGATCGGCAATGTGTGAAAAAACATTTAAAGGACATGTCCTGCCTATTAATGTAGCAACTCCCTTCTGTGTACACCCCTTGGATAAGTCTGCTTAACAATTCCTATATCCCATCTTATCCTGAGTTGCATATTCTTGTACAGTCAAATATGGTAATTGTAGACACAAGGTCTAGGGGCCCATCATCTTGAGATAGTTTAATACTCAGCCCTTCTTCACTGGCTTATTGAAGCTTTTCCGGTCCAGAGACATAACCTGTATAGTTCACTAAAGACAACACTAATTTGGCACATAATAAAATGCTGTTGCCAGTGGGTACCATCCAGTTCTCTAGACACCAACCTGGTAATTTCGCTAGAAAATGTGTACAATATTTTACCCTCTAAACTACAGTAATCTTAACCTTGTTTACAACATCCATTAATCTGTCTGGATCTCTGTCTTTTCTGAGAAAAATGTAACACAATAGTGTACTTATTTATACAAATTCTATTCTTCTGTTTAAAAAACATAGCAGTAAATAAAAGAAGCAATATAAATACTTGCCAAACTTTGAATCATAAAAATCACTGCAGACTATTTGCCATATTTGGTTTGTAAATGCTATTAACTGTTTTTTTTTTTTCTTTAATGGATGCAAAGTGGGACTGCCACAAATATCAGGTCCTTATCTGCCAAGAACATTCAACACTGAGTAGCCACATAACTTGTGAATAAAATGAGTGCAAGACATGTGCTACCCCTCCCCTGTTGAATGAGTAACCCCTTAGTAAAGTATAAAAGTCAGAAAATACTTGTACAATAGACAGACTGTGTTTAAGTAAACTTACCAGTAGATGTTTGAATGATGCTGATGCAGTGGCCTTAGCCTGTATGGGCTATAACCTGCATATGATTTAGCAATTGGCCAGCTTCCAAACCTTCAGGGCACCATCTGCACACCACAACCATTGACAGCTGAAGCAGTGGTGAAGAAAATCAGCAGTTTGGGTGCCACGTCCTTCAGAGATTTCATGCCAACTGAAAGGTGGAAGTTAGAGCCCTGAAAGATGTCATTGCTAGGTAACTAAAAATCAAAGTCCTCACTTTGGCAGCAGGAGTTATACAAAAATAAGCAGAAAAGGAGAGAGCAGCTACTGCAGCAGTGATCATTTGAACATCTACTGCCATAGTAAGTTTCCTTACACAGTTGCAATATGTTCGTCATTTGATCACTGCTGCATTAGTCTTAGTTATATGGGTTGATACTGTAGCTTATAATGAAAAGAAGGAGGGAAGGATAAGCTTCCAGAATCGCCTGGAGAATGGTCCAAGCAGAGCGTGCTCTAGACCTGTAAAACACTGATGAAGCTAAGGGCTTGGTAGACGGTGCCTTGACCATGCCTGGAATTGACTTCTGGTGGTGGGTATAACAAAAAGAAAGTAGCGTGTGATAGCCATTAAGAGCTAGCGTGCCTTGATACAGGATGTTCTTTTTTTTTTTTACCTTCATGAGAAACTAATAACTAATCTAAATTGCTGAAGGTTTTAGTTCTGCCAAGATCATATCCAAGTTGTTTGTGAGAATCCTGAGTGTGAAGAATACTTTTTCCCTCATTTCTTAGGTTCTGGAAAAGATGCAGAGAGATGGATAGCGTGACTCAAAGTAGACCAGGATACCACTTTAGGCATAAAAGAAGGGTTAGTTCACAAGGAAACCATGTCTTTGTGGAAAATGAGATAAGGTTGATGTACCATGAGTGTTTGCAACTAACACACTCTTCTTGCAGATGTCAGGGAAATTAACAAAACTTTTTTCATGTTATGAGCCACAAGTCAGCCTAATGAGCTGGTTTAAATGGAGTAAGATTTAATTTTTCCAACACAAACTTAACATTCCAGGGAGGAACGATGTATTTTCCAGGTGGCCAGGTATGCAGTACCCCTTTCAAAAACATTTTCAGATGGGTATGCATTGAAAGGGGATGATCCATGGGGAGATGTGCTATTATGGCTGAAAAATGAACCTCAGCAGAGGAAGATTTAAATGTTTGCCCTAGTAAGAAAGGAGGGCATCTACATATAGTCAATGAGGGTTGTTGGACTCTCTTTGTTTCTAGGGGTTTCTCCTTTCATATTGGAACCCCCCCTTGCAGTTCTTTGAATGTCTGCTTGCCAGAGACTTGCTGTGTCTGCTTATTTTTTTTATATGAAAAGGTGCATAGGCAGGTCTAAAACCTTTAGCAAACTTGGAGAAGGAAGACTAAAAAACATCCAAGTAACCCCCTTTAATAATTTCCATCTCTCAACACACTTTTTTAGGACTTGAGCAACAAAAAGCTTAAAAACAACCTCTGTATCTAAAGGAGACTTTAAAATTTCAGTTTTAATATCCACAGGTATCCTTTTTACATATAACAAACAAGTAATCTCCATGGTATCCCCGAAGTCTCAAAACAACCCACTAAAGTGTAGTGGGTCCCAAAACAAAACAGTGTAAGAAACTTCTCTGTGTGGACAATTTTCAGTCCATATATTTCTAGTTAATCACTGTATATTAATCAGATCAGACAATAGTAGTAGAAGTAGTGAACGTAAACTCGTCTTAAGTCAAAACAAAACAAAAAGTAATAATCGAAAATATATAATTGTACAGTATTTCTAAGTTCCAGTGCACTTTTAATTGAACAGTAGTAGTTTAGTCCAGGCTTCCTAAAAGAGTTCAGCTTTAATTGCCACATGAGTTCATGTTATTTACCTGACTAATTGTATTTTATTTTATTTTATTCTACAAATTGGTTTTTAATACCATTTTAAATCAGTTAAAATTTAAGTATATATTTTGTTTCCATCATCATACATACATTTTTTTCTTATTTTTATTTTTTTCTTGTTCTTTTTTCCACTTTATTCAAAATGATGTGTAATAACAATACTAACTAATTATACAATTATATAGGTTTTTAGGGTTCTTGTACACAGACCTGAAGAAGTCTAGAAGAACGAAAGTGATCTTTGTTAACAATAGGTTATGAAAATAGAAATTGATTTTTACATGCAAAATGTATATGTATATATTTATATATATTTTTTGATTGCCAAATGAACTAAGGTTGATATATTTCCAGCCATGTAGTATATTGTCTTGGATAAAATCACAGACTTTATAATCTGCTTAATAATTTGGTTAAATAAGAAGTACCACATCATTATAAATTTTATTTAAAGTACATAAGGGTTATATATTATTATGACAGCTACTAAGTAGGGCAGGACCAGCTCGGATGTCACACTGATGGGGGAAGGGATGTGAATTTAACATGTGTACCAATAACACTTTGTTTTACAGCGCAATAAACCACTCCCATGCCTGATAAAAAGTATATATATGTGTAGAAAGCTTGTGAGGAAATTATTACTCTATTGTTGTTTTACTTGAATTGCTTGTCTGTGTACTTAATAACGGATTTTTAACTGGAAACAGACTGCCTGCCTTGCTTGGATTACTTTTGAATACTTAGTAATGCTGTACAATTATATATTTTCTATTATTACTTTTTGTTTTGTTTTGTTTTGACTTAAGACGAGTTTATGTTCGCTACTTCTACTACTATTGTCTGATCTGATTAATATACAGTGATTAACTAGAAATATATGGACTGAAAATCTTCCACACAGAGAAGTTTCTTACACTGTTTTCTTTTTACATATAACCAAGCAAACCTTCACATAACATGTTGTTCTAGTAACACCTGTATCAGAGAGTGTTTAGTCACAAGACACTGAAGCGGTAAAAGCATTAGCAAAACATTTTTACTTAGAAGTGGAAAATGTAGCTATAAAGGTCCACATATCCTCAAATAATGCAAGCAAAAACTTTAACATGCAAGCCTGATAATTACAATTCTTAAAATAAGAGTGACAGAAATATCCACTTTTTCCCCCAGATCTATCCAAAGGTTTAATATTCTCATCCGGGGAGAGATTAGCATTTACTGGATGTTTAACAGCCTCAGGATTTATCAAAGAAATCACTGCAGGGTCAGTTTTAAGACTGAGGAACTCTGTTAGCTTTCTCAGTGGCCGCATGCTGGCTATCAGGCAAGTTAGCTGAAAGAACAGGAGGAAAAAGAATAGGTTCAGGAAATTCCAGTTGTAATAAATCATCACATTTTTTTTTTCAAAGACTGAATATTATTATGTTCCCAATGAAACAATTGATGTGAAGTTGTTCTATCTCGCCTTTCATTCTTACTGATGGGTTTGGAGCCGATCCTCGGCTCCAACTCGGCCTATTGCAAAAGCTCGAGGTCTTCAACCAGCTCGAGGCCTACTCCCTATCCCATGATGCACTGGTGCTTCCCTCAGATCTCATTTGCCACTGCAACAGATTGGGAGCGATTCACTAGCTCGGGCCAGTGGATTTGATTTTTTAAGTATTTAGATTATATATTTTATTAAGGTTTTTGGTTTTCTTGTTATTCTAAATTAACACTCCTGCTAGTATCTATATATTCGTAGCTATCTCTCTTCCTTGTTTGACTTAGTTGTGTAGTGTGAAAAAAAAAAAAAAAATTATATATATATATATATATATACAAAATCCTTTTGCTTAGTGTGTAGTACATATATATATATATATATATAGTTATACATATAGCTTATTTGGTTCATTACTACGTTACTTGGTTCATTAGCCTATTTAAATTAGAAGGCTATTTTTTCTCTTTGACTGAAACTAGTTGTTTTCTGAGCTTTCCGTGTGTGTGTGTGTGTTTGTGTGTGTGTGTGTGTGTTGTTGTATAGGAGAAATTTCTTAGGAGACTTGTTCCATCTGCCACTCTTTTAGTGCATGCATTTTGCATGAGAGAAGGAACAAACTAGTGGTTAGAGGCTTAATAAAGTCTACCTTTCAGGAACAATTGGATGAAGGTCAGTCCAGTCATTCCAAGTCCTCAAAAAAGTCTTCTACTACTGGATCTTCGGAGCCAGCAAAATCTACCAGTTCATCTAAGCCTGACAAACAACTTTGGCGCCACTGACCTCGGAGCCAACAGTTGTCATTGTAAGGAGCTGGTCCCCAGTACTGGAGCTGGTAACTCCAATATTGAAATCACCAATACTACAAGTCCCATCTTCTCGGTCCTCAAGGACCTTGTCTGACATGGATGTGGATCGTGTGGTGCAGAAGCTACTTCAGACACCGGCGTTAGCCAAACTTTTGTCTGCTCTGACCCCTCGAGCTTCAAAACCAACTTAAAACCCCCCTGCTACTTTTGTTCCTCCTCCTATCCTACTTGAGGTTTCGGAGTCAGAGTGCTCTGAGCTGATGATAGTGGAGCCATTGGCACCAATGCCTGCTCCAGGAATTTTGGAGCCGATATCTCGGACTACTCCAGTGCCGACCGAGGAGTCCAGGAGCCGATACTCGCCGGTTGGGTCTTGGGAGTATAGTTGAACCGATATTTCAGGTACGACTTTACCTCTTGGGGCTTCGGCATGGGTGAGTTTGGCACCTTCCTCTGGCTCGGAGCCCACTATTTTGGTGCTGAGGGAATCCACTGTGTCTTGGGATCCAGCGGTTTCTTCGCATTGTGACCGTGATACCTTTGATACCATGAGGAGTATATTGTCCCTGCAGACAGCCACTTCATCAAGTCCGACAGCTTCCTCCCCTAAAGCACTGGTGTCTACTTCTGCATCACAGATTCAACAGAAGCATAGAGACCCAGAAGCTCAGGAAGCCCCATTGGATGAACCCTGCTCTTCTGAGACCTCTCCAAAAGTTCCCACTGAGGAGGTACCTAGGAAGAGGATATGCAAGAGGAAGCATCTGGAAACCCCTCAGGAATCCGTCACTTCAGACACTGATTTAGATGAGTCAGAAGGGTCTCCACGGTCACCCTCTGAAGATATCTCTTTTGCAGATATCTTGGAGATCCTTAAACAGAGGGGTGGCTGGCAGTGATGACTCAGTCTACCTGAAGGCTTTTGAGTCTTAGCCCTCTGCCACTTGGGTGTCTCTGCCTTTCGATGAACTTATAAACCTAGTTTGTCGAAAGGCATGGGAGTCCCCAGATACAGTGGAACCTGTCTCTAGGAGGCCCAACAAGTTTGTTACTTCTCCACAGGACAAGACATTTCTTACTAAAAGAGTCCCCTGTTGATGCCATAGTGGTGGCAGTGGTCACCAAGAAGGAGTTATCCAAAACTTTGACGTCTGTCCACCCTTCCGAATAAAGATTCTAGGGTCATGGACAGATATGGGAAGCACATGTTTACTTCAGCGACATTTGCCATCATTAGGTCACTGAATTATCTTACACACTTCACTAGGTTACAAAGAGATCTGTTTAAAGAGCTTGGAAATACTCTTCAGGGTTCAGTAGCTGTGGGAGTCTCACACAAAGTATCCTACCAGTTCTCTATCCTTAATTCCATAGTAAACTCATCCATGCATCTGACCTCGTATGCAGCTGATGGAGCGAGTAGAGCAGCGGCTTCAGACATTGCTCTTAGGAGACATTCCTGGATGCGCTTATGTTCATTTGCGGAGCCCTTTAAGTCATCCTTTATCAACACCCTTTCGATGGCTAATCCCTTTTTGGACCGAAAGTGAAAGAAACACTTACCAGGAGTGAACAGGATGGAAAGACTCTGCCATTGGAGTCCATTTTTCCACACCTACAAGATCTTACCCAAACGTCAGAAAGGAGGAAAGATGTAAAACTCAAGGAGCCTTTCAGGACACTCATGGTGAACCCCCCTCCAGAGGCAGAGGAGGGGGCAATAATGGAAGACGCCATCCATGCGGCAGAGGGGGTCCGCAGAACCAGGGTGACAGAGAGCAGTTCTTTGGGAAGCCCTGCCAGTGCTCCTGAGAGGAGGCCTGACTGCACACCTCTGGAGGCAGTCAGGGGACGCTTATCTTTGTATCCAGATGCCTGGCTAAAAATTTCAAAAGACAGCTGGGTACAAAGCATCATTTCCAGAGGTTACTCTGTTCCCTTTCTTACCTCTCCCCCCTGTAAACAAGATCCCGGACATTTCCCCCATTCACAGGGAACAAGCAACCATAGAAATCCAAAGGTTGTAAGAAAAAAAGAGTCATCCAACCAGTCCCCGCAGACAAGATAGGATCTGGAAGTTACTCAAGGTCCTTTTAAGTTCCAAAGAAAACAGGGACTGGAGACCTATTTTGAATCTCAGCAGACTGAACAGATCTGTAAAAAAGACAAAGTTCTGGATGGTCATGCTACAGTCGATACTCCGTTTTCTAGGGAAAGACAGTTGGATGTGCTCAATCCATCTGCAGGATGCGTACTACCACATAAAAATGGCCAGAGCATCCAGAGATCACCTGCGCTTTTGGCTGGGATCCAGTCATTACCAATTTCGACCTCTGCCCTTTGGTCTCACTACAGCCCCCAGAGTATTCACTAAATATTAGCGTTGCAGTCCCTTCAAGACTCTCTCCCTCTAGGGACCATTGCAATCCAGATGAACAACATGTCTGTAGTCTGGTACATCAATAAACAAGGAGGGACCAAATCTTACACCCTATGCACCCAAACCATTGATTTCCTTCAGTTCTGCTTGAGCTCTCAATGGTTTGGGTGTATTTTAGATGCTCCTTATGCTCTGAAAGCTGACCAGCTATTAAATCCTAGGTTCATAGGATGATACTAGGTTATTGGCCCAGAGGCCATTATAATCCTAGCTAAGAATTTGACCCATGTTTCCACAAAGTCAGCACCTGTTTCCCCTTGTCCAGCAGGGACACAAGTTGTGTCCCAGGGGTGTATTTTTCCCATCCAGTCATCCAAGTTCCTGTTAAAGAGGACTAGAGAGGTACTCTGCTTGACATGACATGGAGAGGGATTCTATTTCACAGAAGGGGGAGTCTTCAGGACACAAATCTATCCCACCAACAAGTTCTGTTAATGTTACAGACCAGGTTGAGGCCTTGCATGTGGGTTGTGCGAGTGGAGTTTGACTTATGGATATACAGCAACGCTATCAAGGCTGGGTCTGAGATGGCCTTGTATACCAGACACAGATCACCTCTGAGAAGTCTGTTTGAGACTGAGTAGAGGGACAGGGCTTTTAGCCTATCTGCATAGGATAGGTTTTTGAAACCCTGGATTTTCCTGGTCAGGAACCTCTGTGGTCTGTCCAGCTGCTGCATGTGCTTGGCAAGGTACATGCTAAAGGGGGCATTATACTTGATAATGGGTCTGATAAGGGAGGAGTACAAGGATGTTATGACCTCCTTGTTCCTGGGTGAAATATCCTTACTTATGAGATGGGCCATGTAGAAAGCCTTTCGTACAATGGAGACAGCATGGTGGTCAAAAGTCCCTCACAGCTGATTGCATGCTTAATACGTTGTTATTAATGTGATAATTAGTGGGGATGCCATTTTTCCAAAAGGGGATAATGATGCATTTCTTGGCATTCAGTTTGAGGCCATGGTTCTGGCACCAGTCATTAGTTTGAGTAAGGCCCTCTTGGGGGATGTTCACATCACTACGGGAATTTAAGACAGTGCCCAGCATGCTGTCATCAGCAAACTTGGTCAGCCACTGACCACTGGTTTTGGCTTGCACCTAAGAAAAGTATATCCCAAACAGTAGAGGCCCCAAGACTGACCCTTGGGTACACCACTCATTACGGATCTACTACTAGAGGTGGCTTCCCCTATTTTGACTGAATGGGTTCTATCAGTGAGCCAGTTAACTACCCATCTGGTAACATATGGGTTGATGAGTAGCTGGGAGAGTTTATCTTATACCCGAGTCGAATGCTTTGTCTAGGTCAAGGTAGGCGGTGTGCCCCATCTTCCCCCCGTCCATGGCTTTGGTGACTGTTTGAAAATTGACTAAGTTTAACAGGCATGATCTCCCTTTGAGAAGTTTAACAGGCATGATCTCCCTTTGAGAAGTTTAACAGGCATGATCTCCCTTTGAGAAAACCAAACTGTGTGGGGTCAAATGTTTGAAGTTTGCCAGTGTCCTTGTATATAAGGTCCATGATAATGTGTTTCATTGCCTTGCAGATCAGGCTAGTTAGGCTGATGGGCCTATAGTTGCCTGGGTCAGTGGACACTCCACCTTTGTGTAGTGGGATGACAGTGACTGTCCTCCATTTGGCTAGGATGAGGCTAGTGCTCAGTCTTTGGTTGAATAGGGTGCCTCATGGAGCTGAGCGCTGATGCCTGAGTTTATGTAGGATACAGCCAGGGACATTGTTGAATCCTATGGAGACTGTATTTTTTGCCTTTGAGAGGGCATTAAAGACTTGCTACCTGGTGATGAGGGGTGGGTGGCATGTCCTGGGGTTGTTCTGGTTTACTGATGGGTGGGACGGGGGGGTGAAGTTTTCACTGAGCCTGTCTGCCAGCAGGTTAGCTATAGCTACGGTGTTTGTGTATGTGGTGTTATTGACCACCAGTTCAGAAAAGATTTGGGTGTTAACTTTGAGATTGTGGACGTATGTGAAGAAGGCCTTGTGATCATCCTTAGTTAATGTGGCCAATGTGGACTTGAAGTTGACCTTAGAGGATTTCACCAGTGACCTTATTTGCTTGTTCAGGCAAAGGAGAGATTGCTTCCAACTGGACAGCAATTTTTTTCCTTTTGTTAAATAATATAGAGTTTGCAGTAGGTATTAGAAAATGTGGGTTTTCTATAAATCGTAGTTTCATATCTATTCAGACTGCTATACTTGTAAATGGTCACATCTAAACAGTTTGCACTGTTCTGACCAGTTTGGTAGGTAAACTTAAAAATTTTGTTGTTTTATTTAGATATGTGATCAGCTCCACTATTTTGTCAGAGGGAGGCCTTCCAAAAAATAAAATGTCATCCAGAAAACTATAATAAAATTTCCATTGTAAATTGAAACTTGATTTTAAAATGTATTCAAGTTCTCAGCTGTACATCATCAGTTTAGCATATACTGGGGCACATGCTGCGCCCATAGCCACTGCCTTAAGTAGTTTAAAATATTCGTCTTTGAAAAAAATAAAATTATTATGTAAAGTAATTTCCATAAATCCATAAGGAGGAGATTGATCTAACTAATCAAAATCTTAGTAAATGTCACATTTGTACTGCTCTACAATAAACACTTTAATTCTACAATGGCATAAACAACTAAAAATAATTAAAAAAAATTGATAAATATGTATGTGTAAAAATAATTTATAAAGCATTGGCTCTAATATACAATATGCTGTTTACCAAAATTTGATAATTTAAGCCAGGTTACTTATCTGCCCTATAATAGCATATTTTTCCAGTTTACTATCAAAATTGTGACCAACAAAACAAAAAAACATTCAATACAATGAAAAACAACACTGAACACTGAGAACTGAACAAGTCACGATTATTCGAGATACCGTTTCCCCTGCCCCTGTCAGAACAGGAACTACAGTTCTGGTTGTCAGCATTATGAACATAGTGCACAACACTAAACTTTGTTTTTGCAGGGGGAAGCACCCTGCATACCCCCCATGGGGGGCTGTGCCCTCACACTCCTTCAAATTATATATTCCAACTCTGAGATCGCACTACACTGGGGAAAAGGATAAAGTTCCCAATCTGCACTGTACCACGATCTCTACTAATCACATCCACTACATATGTGTGAATTCCCAGTGCATTTGCTGACTGATAACTTGCACACTTGAAGGTTTGACAACACGGGATTTAGCCAACCGGAATTCGACATCCCATGGTCGTCAAACCTTCACTCGTAATTTTCATGGTAAACCTATTTTTCCAGTATTGTGTGTTTGTTTGTGATTTACTACAGTGGTGATTCCTGGTGCCTGTACAGCCCAATATGGGCTCAGTAGAAACAGCTCTTACAAAAGATTCAATGCCACATGTGTTTGTACTGACCCTGTCAAGTCACCAGATTTTTGAAAGTTTGCAAAATAAGGTAACCTTATTTATACAGTGTTTTCTATGAGAGCTATCATCACATGTGTCAACCTGTTTCCTTAAGAATTTTAGACAAAGCCGAACATGTCGAGGGGCAAAGACCCAAGAACAAGAATACCTTTTTTAACTCTATTCTAGTTTACTTAGAAAAGTTAATTGAACACAGGGTTTGTACTAGTGTGCAATTTGTGAACAGTATGTATAAAACTCTGATCTCTGGCATTAACAACTGGGGTAATTCTTTGTGGTTTAACAGAAAATCAAAAATTTTACAAGAGACAAAACAAAAGTGTTTGGCAAAATCAGGGATATTCTGTAAAATCATGAACAGCTGAGAGATGTGAAATCCACATTGTTTAATAGATTCAGTTACACATGGACAATCAAGGGACTTAGTGACCACAATTGTGCATCTATAACTGCAAAAATAAAGGCAAACCAGCATTACATTGAAAGTAACACTCGCAGGAGCAGGTATCATAGCATGGAGGATCATTTTGTTTGTCTGATGTTCTAGATGCCATAGAAAGAAGTATGGAATTGGCTCTGTTGGCATGAATCATTTAATTGTAGTGTGCTGGGGACAGGATTGTAGCAGGCTGCAGTACTGGGCGTTAGGCAATTAACACCAGTACACTCACTGAAAACTCATTTAGATTCTTTTTCACAGGTCCATACGTTCGCACTAGGCTAGCTGGCTTTGCAGGCCATTTTAAGCCTAGCCAATTTCCCTTTTGGTGCTCAGAATAACCCATCCCATTTTTTATAGACTGGCTGTACTCATCCCATAGTCGATAATTATATCCATCCATTCATCCATCCTTCCACAACCCCTTTTTCCCATTTTGGCACATGGAGCTGGGTTGTCAGTTCACCAGCTACAATCTTTTAGCAGTGATCTGCGGTGGTGGTGCTGCAATAGCGTTGTCGCCTCACAGTAAGACACTGTCCGGTTCGATTCTCAGTTAGAGCGTCTTCTGCGTGGAGACATGTGTGAATGGGCATACCTTCGTTGAGGGTTGTGTGTCAGGGCTGGTATCTCGGCACATAAAAATCAACTACCAATTATTAGCGGACCGGAGTTCCGCTGTGGCGACCCCTAACCGGGAAAAGCCGAAAGACACAACAACTCTGCTGGGTACCCCAGTATTATATATTACAATAATTATATAATTACATTATATTAATATATATAGAAAATGTAGAAAAGCATGATATGCGAATTAGAGGAAGAATTGTCAACAACGTTTGCTATGTTGATCATACCACATTACTGGATAAAAGAGAAGATCATCTGAATTATCTGCATATCAAGATTAAACAATGTAATCTCATAATGAGCTAGTATTTTGACATAAAGAAGACAAATATCCTTTTGCTGGTAAAATCAATAAATATATTCTTGACCGAGGGAAACAAAAGACTAACAGATGACTTCAGTCTGATTTGATCAAAACTCAGTAATGAAATTACAAGCCATCATGAAGTTATGTCAAATCATTTTGAAAACTATAGGTAATATCTTGCTGATAGGTGTCTTTGAATCTAAAGTTTTAACTTTTCCATCAGTGTCATCTTATGGATATCAAAGCTGGATTGTGAAAAAACAAGCAAAGAAAAAACTGACACATTTCAAAGATGGTGGTGACAAAGAATACTGCATTTACCATGTACTTCTTGAAAAATAAATCATTCAGTATGGCAGAGTTAAAAGCTAACTATTTCATGAACTGAAATGGTGAGATGTCAGCATTAATACTTCTAACATATCACACATAGAAAATGAGATCTTTAGGAAAAACATTGCTCTTGGTGAGGTCAAAGGTCAGCAAAAATAGGACTGGCAACACGATGTATTGACTCAATAACTACAGTGATGCATGTATCTCTACAAATGATTAGTTGTCTTACTAAAGACAGTACTGTGTTTAGGACAACTGTCTTAAGAAAAAAACAGTAATCTATACTGTAATCAAAACAGCATGGATAAGTAAGTTGTCCAGAGAGGCTTTGCAGTGTACAGTGCTGTAACCTTTTACTTTAGTTTTTAGTGAGTAACAGAAACATGTCGTGTTTAAGAGAATTTTAGTGATTTTTTGAAAAGCCAGGATCATAACTAATTGGTTGTGATGCCTTTAAGATACACAAACATTTGTTTATGATTTCTTCAACCTATAATTATTTTAAATACCTACGTAGTCTACCAAGTATGCATTTCTTATTGTACCCTTATCTACAGTCTACTGTTTAGAGATAGACATAGACAGATAAATAGTTATGATTAAGATTGCTATGCTATTACTTTCATCCATGGAAACCTTGACTGCTTAATCTCCTAATCTCTTCAACATATAAACTCATGCCCACCGCTTCCCTATCTGTTCTCTACAATATATCTAATATTCACATTTCTTGTTATTAGATTTCCTATTGCAGCTCTTAGTATTGTACAGTTGCAACTCTTTTCACTGCTAAAATGTCCTTCCATACTTGTAGATTCTATGTACATTCTGTTGGATGGACCACATTTACCTCACCTATAACACCTGTATTATGCACGGTGTACTTCTGATCCTACTTCTTTTTAAAACGTCTTGTAAATATGTGGACATTTTTTACATCTATGTTATGTTAATTATTTTACATATATATATTATGCTATTAGCATAATTATATGTTAATAACATAATTATTGTATATATTATGCTACTTTACTCATTTAATTATGCAATATTATATATTATGTTTTATACATATACATGAATATATGTATATATATATATATATATATATATATATATATATATATATATTTGCGCACGCACACACACTCACACATAGACACACACACACACACACACACACGCACACACACACACATTACTTGTTACTATGTAGGCAACCCAGGCTAAACCTGGAAATGATCAAATCTGATCCATGCATTATCTGGTAAACAAAATTAAATTAAATAATTTAATAGCAAGAATCATTGTTACAACTCTGGCAGGATTTCATTACTAGTTAATTCTCTGAATCTGTCAAACCATTCCTTTTACAATCCAGTAGATTTTTACTGTTATTACATTAATTTGCCTATTGTCGCAAGTGATGTATACCTACCCTGAAAGTGCAAAACTGATGCCTTTATTCTAAATTAATAGAACAAGTAGAAGTATTTGTACAAAAGGGCATTAATCTGTAGTACAAGCAGTTCTACTCATCACAGGATCAGCTGATGTTCAGATATGAGGAGCTATGGGAAGGGAGACATCTACTGCTTTTCGACTGGTGAAATTTGCTGGAAGTCCTTAAATAACTGCCTCTTGGCAACAGCTGTAAGTGCAGGAGATTATCAAAGAACAAGGGGGTAATACAGCAGTCCTCTAAACGACATCACAAATGTATGGAGAGGTACATGCAGTGCTAACACTAACAGATTTGCTTGGCCAAGGCTCCTAGAGGATATACGGCAATTTAATGATGAAGCCAAAGGACTACATCCTGTCTCAGGGGGTGATCCCCTAACTTAATAAAAAGAACACGTAGTTCAGACTGCACCTGAAGGACACTATCTTGTTATGCAGACAGCTTTGTTGAATACACAGAATACTGACAAAGGGGCTGGGGGCTGCCTATCAAATATTCACCTTTGATAAGATTAACAAAAGACAGTGGTAAATGCTTGTAAAACTCATATTCAATAAGAACAAGGACACTGAAAAATATGAAAACAGTATTGGAAAATTAGTACCAATTTTAAAAGTGCTTTGAGCAAAGTTTGAATACCTGATGTAATAAAAACTAGTCACTAATAATGTTTTCAGCATCATTCCTGCTTTATGACTTTAAGCTTTTTTCTTACAAATCCAGCATTTCAAAACATTTCCTTAGATTTTTCTTCACTTTTAACTTCCGTACAAGTCCCTTCTGTTTTTCTACAATGATGATGACAATGAAAGACTAGAACTGAGTTGCAGGTGTTGTATTTGGCAGCAACTATCTGAATCTTTCAGACAAACTGTCCTCCTACACATCATCTGCCTTTGATCTGCAAGTTGCTACCCTCTCAGATTTCCACTTTCTCCCATCATTTCTATGTGTATGTGTTCTTCCACATTACTAAGCCTTTTATATAGCGTGATGGAAGAAAAGATGAAACAGGCGGATACTGTTGAATACATCAGCATATGTGAAACAGGACAATAAACTTGGATCATCACCATACAAAGAGTATCAAAACAGCAGTACTCACAGAAGCTGAATTTTGTGATCTATCTATCTATCTATCTATCTATCTATCTATCTATCTACCTACCTACCTATCTATCTAATCCATCATCTATGCCTCTTTGTTCTATCAGTCTATGTATCACCAGTGCATCTTTGTGTTAACCAGATAAGTGGACGGGTAGGTGAACCCTTTTTAGCCATGATCCACGCAGTGAGGCAAGGGCTGAATACAATATAGCAAAGCAATACACAGGCAAACTTTGTAAACCAAACAAAGCAAAAAATAATGATTGCAAACCATTGTAACTTTGTAAACCAAAGCAAAAAATAATTATTGCAAGTCATTGTTAATAAAATAAAAGTAGCTGAGAGGCTTTGATAAAAATGTACTGATACTTTAGTGCAGTAACTCAACCAGCCTTTTTTGGGAGATGGGAGAAAACTGGAGTTCAGGAGAACACTGAAGTAGACACACCTACCAGTATTAAAACCGCCAGTACTGCTTATGTGATTTCAAATGAAAATGTTCAGTAATTTATAGCTGTAATAGGTACAAAGAAGTCCATTTAGTAAACTGTAATACACTGAATGAGAATGTGAAGTTAATTAACCGCACTAAGTATTACTCAGTTACACTGAAATCTTGTGTCACACGTGCTTCTAATCTTCAGTGAAGTTACTATTCCACACTCTGTTAATTGTTATGTATTTAAAAATACAGGCATTACAGTTTCAGTTTCAATGTTCAGATATGATCATGATTTAAGCATGAATTAAGATTCTGAGTGCACATTTCCAAAAGGTTTGTACTGTAAGTCATCTGCAGTGTTTACAAAGAGTAATTTTTGCTCTAGTATTGAAACTGAGGGTTATGAATGGGTCTCTAATCATACGCAGCTTAGTTTATCTATTTGCCTATTCATGGCATCCATGACAAGAAAACATAATACATATGATTGATGATAATGCTTTGTAGTGCACGGAGATTTTTCTGCTTCATGTACTACCAGCTACAGAAAAAAGTGCATGAGAACCAAAGTGTTTTTAAAGGTAGTAAAGTAATGACAGCAGGGAAATGTTATGCCGTAGAATAAAGGGCTTTACAAGCTGTGAGACACACTTTCTGCTTTTACTTATGTCCCAGTAAAGTTTTAACAGCTTTTAAAAGTTACTTTACCCTCTGGCAATCTTCTTTGCTGGCTAGTACTGCCCACTGTTAGTCCCTAGTGCAAGACCCAGTCGTAACAACATTTAGGTGTGTTTAACAAGCTTTTATTAACCACTGCTTTTAAGACTGGGTTTCATGTCATGTGCTTTTCAGAGAGTAAGCAGAACATTTCATGCACTACAAAGGTATTGTCACTTCTAACTTGAGATATAATCTCACTATACTGTACACTACAGGAATCAATTACCTAATATTTTTAAAGAACCACTCGAATGTTTATTTATTTTATTTATTTACTGTCATTTTAGTATAAGAATGCTAGACATCTGGCACAGATGCAGGGCATCCATCTGTAGTTCTGGTGACCAGAGATTGAATAGCAACTTGGTTATTGGAGAGATTGTTATAGGATGAAGTGACCAGCTGATGCCTGCTTGTCTTCCATGAGGGACCAAGATGTCCCCTAATGGATGCTACAACTTACATTCATGAACTGTACACTCTGTTGAGCACAGCAGAGCAGGCAACCTATCAGAGTGGAGTGGGAGGGAATATGCTTCCCACATCCTGCACGGATCTATTGCATACCATGTCATTTTGTAAAGTATGGAAGAGTTGGGCTCACGTAAAAATTTAAAATAAAAGAAAACCATACATAGCATAAATATGTTATGAAGGATTGGGTTACTCATGCCTTTTGTGGTGTGATCTTGAAGGTTTCACTGCTGTTATCAAATAATCAGTAGAAGTGAGTAAAACTCAGTGCAACCCATACTTTGGTATACATTCCTGCTATTATGCAATGGTATTTCTTTTAAAAAAATCAAACATTTATTAAGAAATGTTTTTGTAATTTCCAAGGAAAATGTACTGCTTTCCCTACTTTAGATTTGAAAGTTGATTATAACAGTACACATCTACAGACTGTAAGATGATTCCTAATTGGTTTACAGCCACACTTAACATAACATGAAAAATGATCAGAGAAAAAAATATCAAAACAAGGAGGGAGGGGAAAAAGCACTGCAACTGGTATAAAATGATGTGCTTTCTAAATTGCACATTGCCAAAATTGTATTGTGCCTCAAAATTATGCTTTGATTTCCTGCTCAGCCATGATGATGATGGTTTAGTTTTATTTCTTTTTCTTCAAACTGTAAACCTGGTTTCCCTTACCCTAGGCCTGTAGCTACAGATAAATGATGGCTAAGGGTATGGAGGTGAGAAAGCCCAAGCTGTCTTATAATTATATTCAGCAGGAGCAGTTATTGTGGATTCTGCCATTTCAAAAAAAAAAAAAAAACTCTGTTCAAAGAGCCATGGCAGAAGATTTATTTTCAAAGCAGTAAACAGTAGCATACACAAGCTTTTATGCATATTACTTCTTCAGGTAACTCACAGAAACAGTCAACATCCTGAACACGGGCTACAGGTGCATATGGCCATGCATAATTTAATTTAGTGGGCAAAAAACGTTTGTTTTATATCTTTTCTACATGGTAAAATTAAACTGTATTAAGACATTCTCAGAGGTCTTAGAATGCATTTTGCGTTTTTGATTAGTACAGTTATTTCTTTAAAGAAACGAAAGGCACACACACGTGTGTATATATATATATATATATATATATATTGCAAATAGGAAACATTTTATATGCAGAATTATTGCAAATACAAATAGTTTTAGGTTCAGAACTTTTTTATTTTATTCCTTGCAATACCTTCATATATTCTTTTATTTCAGCGTTAGCATGACCATTAAGTTTAGAACAAGGACGTATAATGTATTATTAAACACAGCTGTAGCATGAAAATTACTTAGTGGTTTTCAGGGTTGTATAGAAAATACAGCTAATATTGCAGTTATTCTATCTCCGAGGTCTGCCTAGAATGCAAGGCTATGCCTAACCTGAATTTTGGCCTAGCTGCATTTAATAGCACAAACAGAATTGCTTGGCGATATAGATATAAATATATATAGTGTATAGAACACAAGTCTATGTGTTATTTTATTGTATTTTACTTTATTTTTGTTTTTATTTATCTTTGCTGACCAAGTGGCTAGGCTGGTCCAAGGACCAATAGTATAGTATGACTGCATTGTTTGACAAACAATTATCAGTATATCAATCTAGTATTCAATATAGTATACAAACACTGTAACAGACACAATGTTGGTATGTCACAGCATAGTGTACAATAATAGGAGAAAAACAGACCTACCTAACAAGTAGGAAAAACGTATTTTGTGTGTGTGTGTGTGTGTGTGTGTGTGTGTGTTTTTGAAATTGCTTATATCACTTTGGAATGATCTTTCCGGTCTGCAGATATTATCTTGAGAAACTTTTTCCACTGGTGAAAAGACTGTATTTGAATCATTAAGGAGTTACTGTATTTATTGCCTTGTGGGCAGACAGCCTAAGGTGAGGTTTTTATTGCAGTTTTATTTAGAAGGGAAGGGCAATAACATTAGTGTACGATTTCAAAAGTTAATAAGAGAGAGAGATGACAAATGGATCCTGATGATATGAATAAATAGTTGGCTTTTTGAAGTGTGTGCCAGTGGTATTCATTCCAGAGAAATAGATTTATGAATCTGCAGATGCCTTTTAGAGTTGTTTGCAGCCAGTATGTGTTAGCTGAGGAATATAGTGAGACAATAGGGCAACACTGTTTTTCTGTGGGTATGAGATTATTTTTGGATGTGGCCCTTAGGAATATGGGATGAGATGGTTGTATATGGAATAGGAATTAACTGCTATGTAGAAAATCTAAGCATTTATCAGTGGGAGAGTCGGTGTGTGGAATGGGCTCTTTCAAGCTAGTTATTTGCAGTATTAAATAGCATAGTGGTTGTTGTATCAACATTAACCGTGAGATGATTGAAGTAGACATTATTAAAATAGCATTGCTACATGTTTTGTTTCTTCAGTATAAAGAATAATGTCTGTGTAAAAGGTAAGGTTGGAAGAGGGTGTTGAACTTGTATCATGAATAAAAAATGAGAAATTGACCTAGTACAGACCCTTGTTGGACTCCTGCAGAAAAAGGCATTTTTCTCTCAGGTTATTTCTCCCGTATATGGCAAATAATCTGTGAGAAAGATAATTCCAAAACCTCATTTGAGAAGTTTGGGTAGCAGAAGTTGGTGATTAATGCTATTAAAATGTCAGTATCAGTCAGTAAAATGGCCCCTGTTAGCCATTCATTTTTCTCTTAGTTACCAAGGGGAAGTGAGGTAAATAAAGTGGATTTTAATGCTAGGCCAAACTTGGGGTTTCAGGGAGGGAGTCTGGATCAAACCCTAGCTCCACAAGGTGGTAGTACTAAGTCCACACATTGCACCATTATGAGGAGCTTTGTAGTACCAGTAGTGAAATCCAAATGAACAGGCAGCTATTACTGTAATGGAGTACAGTATGCAAGGAAACACAAGTAAGAAAAATAAAGGGATACCTGTTATGGTTAAAACGGTGTCACTGTACATACAGTTTAACATGGTATGGAGAAATGTGTAGTGTGGTTAGGGATTAGTACACAGATGAGTGAAAATGGCACAAGTTTGTGGTAGAGTTGATAGGGAAACAGGGGAAAGTAAGGTAATAAAGGTACACTAGAAGAGTAGAGTGGAGCTTCATGAATGAGGGTCTGTGTTAAATCCACACTTGACATGGTAGTAGCATAATGTCTACACTGGCAATACTATCAGATGTTTTGTAGTAGCAGCAGTGTAGCCCAAATAAAGGGTCAACAGTTATTGTAGGCAAAAATGCTGTTGCTGTATATAGCTGTAATATCATGATTTGAGGAATTGTGCTGACCATTAAAGTTTGTTCTGACAATTTTACTGGCCGTCGTTTGGTTCTACTATTAGTTTTTGTTGCATTTCTGCTGGTTTTCTGGTAGAATCATTTGCTTCCATCACATTCTTGGTTTGTTTTAAATTGTGCTGAAATGCTGAATGCTACTTGGAATGCCTTTTGCAAAAAATACTCAACTAAAAATGAGGTGCTAATTTTAGTCTTATATTGACATTACGGATCACACCTTAGGGAATGGTAGATATATATTGCTCACAATCTGAATGTAAATTACTGTACTCCTATTTTTCTAATATTTCTTATAACACTAGAAGACTTAAATGTGTTGTTGTCATAAGTGGCTTATGGTACTGGTTGCTGTGCTGCAGTGCCCCCACCCATGGAAAAAAAAACTTTTCTAGTTATTTTAATTTTAAATAATATATTTACCTTGCCAGTATTTCTGGAGCTTGGAACTCTGGATATGTTACTGCACATGCACAGCATTTTGAGAGCTTTTAGGTCCTATTTAAAAAAATCTTCTTGCTTGACGCACCAGCTGTAATTATGCCTTTTCCAAATTGAGAATAATATGATTGATTCTTATTACAGGTCTTCTTTGCATAATGGAAGAAATATCATTCAATAAGTGATTTGTTGGGCTGCTGTATGAAATGGTGAGGAGTCCTTTCCTATTTGCTCAAGCTGAGGCAGTTTGCGACTGAAGTGAAGTGTGTTTGTATGTGTGAGCAGATATGATCTGTATGTTTCTGACAGCAGCAAGCTGAAATAAATGTGAGATGTAGCTATGGTGGGGTAAAAGGCAGCTGCTGGAAAACAGCCTTTTTTTGCTCTTTTTGCTGCTGAGGTCTGAGGAGAGGAGCATGCCAGAAGAGATAATTTGTTTTTTTTTTTTTAATCAAGTCTGAGGCAATTTCTTTTTTTCCCCCTTTGTTTCTTAAATTAAAGTTGTGATTGGCACTGTAATGGAGGATGGCACCAGTTGCCAGAATAGCTACACTTCAATATGTGGTCATTAGTTTAATAAATATTCATTCAGTAAAATTCAAAAATCTTTGGTGTACACAGTTATAGAATTTTGTGTGTGTGTGTGTGTGTGTGTGTGTGTGTGTGTGTGTGTGTGTGTGTGTGTGTGTGTGTGTGTGTGTGTGTGTGTGTGTGTGTCTGTGTGTGTCTGTGTCTGCCTGGATTTGTATTAGGGGACTAAAATAAATTACTGTGGCTGTTTATTATGTTTATTTTATTACATTCTGATACCCAAGGAGTACACATTCAACAAGTTTAACTGTAATTGCTAATTATGTGGGCTCTCTGTGCATGAAAGTGACTGATGATACTATCATTTTCTTGAGCTGGTCATTATTCTGGCTTTGCAGGGCACACAAGCAGGAATACTTCACTGTTATTACTGTTTATGTGAAACAAAGCTAGAAATTTTACTGTGACCATTATTTTAATCACAATCAGACATCTGAGGTGTTCTACAACAGATTGGCTGAAATTGCTAAGTGTGGCACCATTTGTAGATAACAGTGACTGACGCTGTCATTTGCTCAAGTTAATTATGATTTTTGGCATTGTAGATTTATGTGTATTTGTGTGAAGCAAATTGGAATATGTGACTGTGGTCATTGTTTGTGGGAAATAAACTTGCAATACATTATTGTGACCGCTATAGCTTTTTTGTATCATAGATATATGAGGTGTGCACGGTAAAGAAAGCTGTCATTAATTTGTAAGTGAGTGATCCTCCACAAGTTAAGAAGTCATTATTCTTGAGTTTCTAGAACTGGTATGTGTCTGTGTGAAGCCTAAAGGAATAGTTTACTGTTGTTATTTTCAACAGACTCGGACATTTGAATTATGCACAGAAAATAAAATTGGTATAATTGAAGAATATGGGGTCTGCTTGTAGATGAAAATGATGTGTTGAGGGAAGGGGTTGCAGTGTTTATAAATGTAGCAGGATAACAATAATTTCTTCCATTTTCCATCGCAGTCAGATGCTAGCATGGCTATCTGTGGGCATGTGGACCAGAGTTATGTAATAGCAACTGATCATTGGTACAGTGGTGTAGTGAGTACCATTGCCATCTCACAGCTCTTGGATGGATTCAGGTGCCTAGGCAGCATGACAATTCCATGTGGGACAGGTGGATGTGGCCATATGGCTGGATGGCACTCTAGCTGCAGTGGCATATGGCTGTGGACATTTTCTGTTGGCATAGCAGATTCCCTCTGCACCATACCCTTAGATGGCAGAAGCAAAACCACAGAGTTAACTTATGTGCATATCCCCAGGAGCACAAAGGCATAACCGTCTGCAATACAGGCAGAAGCATCCAGATGCTAGGTGGGATGAATGTGGCACTGTATAAGAAGTGTACAATGGGCAAATCATTTATTAATACAGCAGTGGAAGTGATGTGTGAAGTGCTTGGTGTGCACTATATGCAATATAATCACAGCTTCTAAAATGTTTCACAGCAAAAAAGAAATATTGAATATTGCTATAGTCACACTTATGTTGGAGTATGTGTTTTCAGCAGTACTGCCTTACAGTTCTAGCTTTTCTGTGGGGTGTCACTGGCTTTCCCTGAGCAGTGATTCTCGTCATTTACCATTTAGTTTTTTTTCCCATTCTGTGAAATCTCTGGCGTGGATCTTCCACAAACCAATAATCCGGTGGAAGCATGGTAACACCTTTAGCTGGTGGCGCCATGCTGCCACTTAATTATTGGTTTGTGGAATATCCATGCTAGAGACATTGCAGATATTTCAAAATGTCAGAGGATAAGATGTTGGCACTCATTGAGGAGCGATGCATACTTCCTTGGATGGCCACTCACTTAATGATGGTCAAGAAATGTTGATATGGGCTTCTCACATTCAGGCAGTGTGGACACAAACTCCAAAAGTGCAGGAAAATCATCATCTATTTGTAAGAAGGCCAGTGCAGTCAACTTGTGGATGAGTATAGAATAAGCAGTGTCTGTACCATAAAGTTCCACAAGGCAGTGGTGCTGCAGTTGCTGCCAAACAATCTGAGCAAAATGCAATAAGCAACCCTTTAGGATAGTCTTAGGGCGTGCCTTACAACTAGCACAAATTTCTGCCTTTTCAAAATCAGAGGAAGGTACAAATGTGAACTGGGTACCGGCTAACTTCAATATATTCTAGGATTGCAGGAGGCATGGAAAGGGATGCCTTGCTCTCTGCTGTATTCTGGTAGTAATGGTTTGATGGGTGTAGCATGATGTGGCATCTTCTGTAGGACATTATCATCTGCCTTTCCAAGGACACACACTCTGCATTACTTGACTGGCCAAATCTTTGCTTTGCTCTGCGTTCTGTTGTCGTTCTGCATTTAGCACTGCTCCCTGTGCACTGGCTACATCTGGCCCATGTTGCTGTGGTAAAGATTTCAGCAGTTCTTCCCATTCTGCATGATGCACTGTCATTGCCTTGCCTCTACTGGCCTTTATCCTTCTATTGATACATTCCTAGTATCATTTAGATAGAGATTCACACACTAAAAGAAATGGGTAGCATTCTGTCACTAGCACTGACTTGCCATGTTGGCTGGGCACTGTCCAGTATCTGCTGCCAAGCGGTACTGGTCTGTACTCATAGGTAATATTCGTCATGTCTGTGCTACTTGTGGTGGGCTGCTTGACATCCATGTTCTACAGGTTAGTGAGGCTGAGCAACTGGATGCCAGTGATGTCAGCTGTAGGTTGCTCTGTGCCTGTGGAAACTGTAGAATGTTTCACTTTGATGTACATAGAGCTTATACTAGCTTGCTATGGCTAGCAGCATAGGCAGTGGCTTCCAAGTGGTGTCTGTCAAGCATGGTAATCTGTTGCTCTGTTTAATCCACTCTGCTGCTCTATACCTGGCTGGAACTTGGTTATGGTGTATTCCTACTTGCACAGCAGTAGGATATTCACAATATGAGAGCAATGTACATGTCTGCACTCAGTGTAAAACACTAGTGTCACTGACCTTAGACAACACTTGCCCTTTGATGACCTGCCTTATTTCACCAATCAAACTTCTTTGCCCAATCTCATTTACAGATACAGACTTTACTTAGGGATGCTTTCCTGTATTGCTTCGTTTTTTGAAGTCTGCCTAGTACATAACCAAACCGGAAGGGATCACTGATGTACTTACAATTCTCAGTAATTCATATTCTTATACAAATTGTACATTTACATCTATTGCATACTGTAATTATTGTAATTTTAGTTATAATTCTGTCATGTGATAACTTTTGTTACTTGTAATTTTTGGAGTTTTTCTCCTTGGGCCTCCGCTGAAAAAGGGCTGCTGCCCAATCAGACTAACCCTGTCAAGAAATGTCAAATAAAATAAATAAATAAATAAATTGTTTGTCCTATCTGCAGCTATTGTAAGATGATTGTGTCAGAACTCCATGTGCCACACATGCTCTTCTGGTAGACTGACGTATTTATAGGTAGGTGAGAAATACATAGCATATTTGCCATACATAAGTATATATTTCTCTATTAATTTAATATGTTTGGATTATGCATGAGCCTCCCATGTCCCTTGTGTGTCTGCTATTCTGTTTATCTACATAGTGATTCATGAAGGTAATTATCCCTGCATTTTGCTAGGAAACAATTCTAATAAGCAGCCTTAGCTGTACCTCACTCACTTCAATGTAAGTTGGACACTTATTCCCTCTTAGTACTGAACTCTAATGTTGTTCAGTTCCTTGGGGTATATCTTTCACTGAACTATTTTTTCTCAAGTCTTTGATTATCTGTGCAAAGCTCTGCTAAAACTAAACTCCCCTTCCTGTTCTCTAACAGGAATATCCATGCTCTTGCAGTTGGTTTGAAGTTTTGGCATATTATGTTATGTTATAGGATATGCTGGGTGTATTTTTTTTTATTTTACAGCACAGCATCTCTGCTTCTGGTACAGACTTTGAAATTACTGTCATGTAACAGTGGGATGGAATTACCTGATGATACATCTGCTACGGCCGCCCTGCTATGCATTTGTACTGAGAGTGAGGCATATCTCTCAACTGTCAAAATTCTTACAGAGTATCCAGATTTTTGCTGCATAGATTTGACCTTTTCCTCATAACATTTGTGGTTTTCTGGCAAGTTACAAAAAACAATAACATGCATTTGAGTTTCTGACTTCATATCCTACTGAAGATGCATGCCAACACAAATCCTGGTATTACTTTCTATGTCCATAGGAGCAGTATTTTGAGCATTTGTGCACCCTTTGTTTTAGGCTTTGTCCAGTTTTCTTGCACTAAGAGGTTGGGTGGTATGCAGTGAGGTATTGCTTTTGCATTTTTTACTACAAACTTTATGTAGTCAGCCTATTTACATCACACTGTCTTCTACTGTGGCTGCCTGTGCTGTTGAAATACATCTGGGTACCTTTCTTTAGTAGTAATTTTGATGTGCCCGGAGTTTAATGTCATAGTGATTGTGCTTATACCGCTTTACTGAAAAGTGGTGCTATGGCCTTCTGGTGTCGGCATTGTAGTTCACGGGGAAGTGTCTTGCAACATAAATGCCAGAACCCCTCTTACCTTTCTGGTTGAGATTTTGGCTATGATTATTTGTATGTGAAGTCTGTATGTACTCCCTATCTGTTTTTATCAGGTGCTGTGGTTTCCCACACCTGATCCTATGCTTTATAATGTATACATCTGGCTATTTTTCTTTTAATTTCATCCTAGTTTAACATCAGAGGGGTACACTAAAGTTAAATCTGTCTTTCTTTCATTCTCTCTTTGTCAGTGGTAGGGAGGCAGACACTATTCCCAGACTGTCTTTATATATTATTGCAAGCATTTGTTTTCTGAGTTTGTTGTAATTACAGTTTTTGTTAGCTTGGAATATTAAGCTTTGGATACAGCTTGTGTTTTCATTGAAAGAAAAAATAAAGACTGAATTTCTTTCTTTACTTGTAATTTTAATTCAGGCCATTTGGATCAAAAGGTTAGAAAAAGCTTTGAAGAAAAGGCTGTAAAATGTACCTCAGATCATCTACAATCTTGTGACCTCTGTGGGTCTAGCAGCCCACACACCCTTACTTAATTCAGTTACTTCCTCCATACTTATTTCAAAGCAGTTTGTCCAGTTTGGGTATATTACAAAGGCAGAGGAAAAGCCAAAAAATAAAGTGTGAAAAAATTGGAAATAAGTAATATGTCTGGATACCTTGAAGCCACAACATAGGGAAAAAAGTGAAGTTGTACTAAGGGTGCTGGGGTAATCAGTGTGCAATAGATGAGCCCAAAGAAGTCCTTTGTCTTTAGTTCTGTTTGATTTATTGCTTGGCTTCTTGATTGTAGTCCTGTATCTGAGGTGTATATATTCAGTAAAGGGACTGTAATGAGTGTGGTACTAAGACAATTAAAGTGATTACCTCCATCTGTTGCTTGATCACAAGTAATGGTTATTCACCTGCCATACCATAGCCTCACCACATTCCAGTTAGCTTCACCCATTCAGTTGCTTACTGCATTCTTGCTGTATCCTTCCATATCACTGTTGCATTGTTCATCACCTAAAGGATCTCCTGCCATGGATAGCCCAATAGCCTGCCAGTATACCATAGTCTTTACATCCTACTTTGTGTTGTACATCAGCTGCATCCTCCCTGCCCTGGCAAAGAGCATAAGGTGAAGTAGGTACGCTGAATATTCAGAACAACTTTGCCTCCAGTCTGAATGCTACAGTTGAACATCAGTTTTGCCCTTCACTAAGCCAGTTTCTACCGAGCCATTTACAGATAAGTGCCCCTTTGGGGTTTCTTCTTCTTTTACTTGGGCACTTAGGGTTCATGTCATTCAGGAAATGAAAATGTCAGTATGGGAGCCACATTCCCCAAAATGATCACCATGAGAAGTGTTTGTTCTCCTTAGGAGATTTACGTGATCATACTCGGTGTACCATTTGTCAGACTTTTGATCCTAAAATGCTTCACAGTCATTTGTCCTCTCTTTCCATTTACCTTAAGAACCAATGTCTTTTGACCCAGGGTACCATGGCCAAATTTGCCACCCCAAGGCACAGCCATCTCATAAGAGGAAGATTAAGACATCTCTGTCTGAATTTGCTGCTGCCCAGCTTCTGGACGTCTCTCCTGAGATGATTGAAGATCACGAAGGCCATCCAGGGATGACACTGGTTTCCTGTTTGCTGTCACTATTACAGGCCAGCATGGATCCGAGTTCTTGCATTTCCTCTGGGTCTATGCTAACATCCACCATGGACATTTAGTGGGAGCCATGGTTGGTTATTTCCAAAGGAACTAGGGGGAATCTCCAGATTCTGGTTAGGGAATAAATGCTAGGCACCTTTATCAAGTCAAGGAATGGCTCAAAGCCTCCTAGGTTGGTCGGAGCTGATGTCCCTCTGAAGAAAATCAGAAAACCAAACACATTCCTTCCATTGCTAGGATCCTCAGAAAGAATGGTGGGATTTTCCCCAGAGCTTGTTCAATGCCCTGATGGCTTTAAGGCCTCATCAGAGAATGTCTCTTCTTGCCTTCCCTAGGTCTCCTGCTCCTGCCAGGACTAGGACGTCTGATTCTTCAGATGAGGTGAGAGACTGTGGGGATGAAGCATTGGCCTACTCCTGACAGATTACTTGTCCTTTAGACTATGAGTATGAGTAGGAGGATTCCTTGAGTCTTGGTTCTCCTTTTGCATAATTGTCTTTTTGAGATACAGTAGTTTGCATGATGGAGCATTTTAAGTGGGATTTCTCACAAGTCTCTGATATTCGAAAGAGGTATTATGAGCTGTTGCAGATGGAATTGCCTAAATCTTATGCTGTTCTCCCCTGTGTTGGATGCTTTGCTGGATATATTTGCATCTGCCTTTTTTGGATCCTGACTCCCAATATCTGGTCCCTAAGAAGACCGACTGTTTTTATAAGGTGCCAGAGGCCTTTATATACAAAAGTCTCCTCCTTCAGACCCTGGAATGGTCTGTCTTTCTACTGATAAGGCAACCCAGTTTCTGCTTGTGATAAAGATAGTCAGGATATGGAGAGGCTGAGGAAAAAAGTGTATACTTCTGCCACTTTGGCCTTTAAGGCCATTAATTATCAGACTCATATGACCAGGTATGTTTTGGCCCTTTTGTAGCAACTTGTAGGGGGTTTGTCTGACCTTCCTTAGTCTAAGGTAAGAATGCTGCCCTGTCCTTGTTGAGCTCCACTTCTCAGGTCACTCCATCAAATGTAGTTATGACGCAGCTGATTGCTGCTTCTGGTTCAGTTATGAGGAGGTACTCTTTGCTTCAGGGAATCCAAATAGTCCCCTGTCTGGATGACCTGCTTCCTCAGCCTCCCTCTCAGGCCAGGCTTCTACAGGATCTGCACTTTGCAGTATTCCTTCCATGCAGTCTGAGGTTCACCATCAATCTCAAGAAATCAAGTCTGAATCCTGCTCAAAATCACATTTTTCTGGGATGCAGAATCCAAACCATGTCAGTGTTGACTTCTCTTCCTTCTTCTAAGGTCCTGTCTCTGAAATCCTATTTCTAGCCTTTGATTATTCTTCCTGTCATTCCAGCAAAGGAATTTCTCTAAGTGCTGAAGTTCATGACCTCTGCTACTCCCACGATCCCCTTTACCAAGCTTCATATGAGGAAACATAAGTGGTACCAGAAGGCAGTTTGGCTTTAGCTTTGCCTTCCTCTGGAGTTTCAAATCTCCTTAATGTCTTGTCTCAAACTCAAGTTTCTTTGGTGGATTCGGCAGATCTCCCTTAATCCGGGTCTACCTTTTCAGGCCCCCCACCCCTTCCGATCTGGGGTGGAGAGCCTCTTTCAACAGTCTGAGGTCAGTCCACATCAACATAAAAGAAATGAGGGGGGCTTATTCTTGCTGTACAGGCCTTCTATTCTCTTTGGTCTCCAGCCCTTTAAAAGTCTTTACAGACAACACCACAGTTATGTGGTACATGGGATTTGGCTATCCACAATGAGAAAACTCTTCAGGTGGTTTGCATTCCTTCAGATAACATCCTTGTGGAGACTCTCTGAGCAGGTCAAGGCTACAACCACAGGAATGGGTACTTCACATAGAGATGTTTCTGGACGTAGTACATCGATGAGGTATTCCTCAAGTAGATGTATTTTGCCTCCCCTCTGAACAGGCAACTTCCTCTCTTCAGTTTCAGAATCCTAAGTCCACTGACTTGGAAGGTGGATGCTATGTCTTTTTCTTGGTAGGAGATGTTTCTCTGTCCAAACTCTCATTTTCCTCTACTTCCCAGGGTTCTACAGAAAATCTTGAAGAACTTTCCAAGAATCTTGCAGGTGACTCCCTCTTGACCCAGACAGCAGTGGTCCCCCTTCATTTTAACCTAGCCAGGGGCAATCATCACAAGTTAATCTCAATAGCTGGATCTTCTCACACAAGACATGGGGTCTCACATTCTCCCTCACCTGTCCATTCTTCAATTTATAGTTTGGTTGAAAGAATTTTAATCTCATTCAGGCACAACTTTTCTGAGGACATACCTCAGGATCTAATGGCATCTCCTTCCTTTTTTAATTTTTCATAGGAACATGGTGTTTTTGTGTAATAATCTTTCTCTTATGCCCATGGTGGTCAGTGAGTTGTCTCTTAAATCAGTCTATCCAGCTTCCTACCTTTTTATCTTTCTTCACAGTCTGCTAGTGAGAAGGTTCTAAACACCTTGGATCTACATGGGTAGCTCAGGTGGTATTTAGATAAAACAAAAGATATTTGCAAATCCAAGCAATCTTTTGTTTCTTTCCAGGACATTGGGTTTGGGGGGTTCTAAACAAACCATCTCCTCCTGGATTTCTAAGGCCATTTACCTTTGCTATTCTTTTCATGGTAAATAGCTTTGTGCTTCAATTTGAGCTCATTCCATTAGGGCAGTAACGTCTTCTGGAGCTTTTTTTTGGGATTAGATACTAGAGCCATACTTGAAGCTGGTACTTCGTCCTCTGTCCACACTTTTACTATACATTACAAGTTGGATGCCATTTCCAGAGCTAAGGCAGGATTTGTCAGGGCTATCTTTTATGGGTTTGTAGAGGTTTCCTCTGTGTCTTCCTCCTTTCATCTGTTATAGTAGTTTTGGCAATCTTCCATATGTGATCAATAGTGCAACAATGATGTGGAAGGACATAATACAGTTGTGTAAAATCTTACCATAATAGTAGATGCCCTTCTTTTCGCTGTTGCAGTATTCAGTCCCTCCCTCCTTTGCCCTTATTTATCTTTCTTCTGTTGGGAACACTTTGCTGGCTGAGGGATCTTTACCATCTTGCCCTATTTTCCTTCCTGTTTCTCTTACTTCCTTAGCCTGCTAGGCCAGAAAAGGAATATATCAGTGTGGGAAACAGATTCCCCATAAGGATTGTCATGAGCAGTGTCTTTTTTGCTTGGGTGCTTCTCATGACCATACTTCATACTCTATTTGTCAAGCGTTTGTCCTTAATAGTCACCTCTCCATCTTGTCTATCTACCTAGAGAACCAATGTCTTAAGCTTTTGATGCAGGGTGCATTGGCAGAATCATCTCATCCCAAGGGTCAGCCATCTGCCAGAAGAAGTCAGGTCAGATTCAGCTGCTATACCACTTCCCCGGACATCTCTCTCTCTCTAGGCTGGTGAAAACCCAGAGGATCGCCCAATAGTTCTGTTGGATTCCTCTGCCATGGCCACATTGAAGGCCAGCATGGGTCCAGCTTCTTGCATGTCCTCGGAGGCTTTGTAGACATCTGTTTGGGTGTTGAGCAGAAACCTAGTCTGATCATAAACGAAGGACCAAGGGACATTCCACAGATTCTTGTTTGGGAGGAGATTCAACTGCATTAATTGAATGTCAACAAGGGTCTGAGCCTCCTAGTGTCTTTAGGGCTGATGTTCCTTTAAAGAAGAAGCAGAAAACTAAACATATTTTTCCCTGCTCTCAAATATCTCCAACGTGAATGGCAGGAATTTTACACAAGGGTTGTTTAATGCACTCATGGCTTTGAAGTCTCCCCCAGGTAGTTCCTTTTCCTTCCCTTCCTTTGTCTTCTACTCCAGTTAAAAGGCCTAGGGAGCAGGACTCTTCTGATGAGGAAGTTTATTCTGGAGAAGGGTGCTTGGTTTACTCCTCTCAGATTCCTTCACTTTTGGACTATGGTTCTGAGGAGGAGGATTCCATTAGTCTAGAGTCTCCCTTTGAGGAACTTTATTTTGGGGATACTATTGCTTGTATGATGGAATTATTTTAAATGGGACTGTACTGAGGTTTCTGATGTCCAGAAGAGGTATTATGAACTCCTCCAGATGGAGTCCCCTAAGCTCTCTGCTGTCCCTCTGTCCTAGCTGCCCTGTTAAACACTTTTTCAGCAGCTTCTCAGGCTCCTGATTTCCCATCCTCCAGCCTCTAAAAAGCCTGGCAGATTTTATAAAGTGGCTGATGACTGTAAGTGTTTCTACAGATGTTCATGTGCTGATCCCTCTGTTGTGTCTGCCTCTTCTGACAGACCTTCCAAACTATTGCCTTCTACTAAATTACTTCCGTCTGACAAAGACAGTAGGACCATGGAATGGCTTGACAAAAAGGTGTATACCGCTGCTACCCTGGCCTTTCGGGCTATTGATTATCAGACTCATTTGACCAGGTATGTTTTAGCTTTCTTTCTCAGGTCTATCAGGTTATTTCTGACCTTCCTGATTCTGAGGGGAAGGTTTCAGCCTTCTCTTTATTGGACTTCTCTTCCCAAGTGGCTCGCCATTCTATTAAATGTAGTTATGATGCTGCTGATACTTCTTCTAGAGCTGCTGCCTTTGGTTCTGTGTTAAGACGTTGTTCTTGGCTTCACTTCCAACCTTTGTCTGATGATATTAAGGTTAAATTGATGGATGCGTCCCTTGATAATAAAAAATCTCTTTGGTTCTGCAGCTGCTGAGCTTTTTAAGTCCCTGCAAGAAAAGGACAAGACCTTGCAGGAATTGAAACATATTTTTGTTTCCCCAAGTCCTAAATTTCAGAAGAATTATCCTTCTTAAACTTGCCTTTGTATGTAGACAGTCTCACCCTTCTGCCAAAGGTAAAAAGGGTTCTAAGTTTACTCAAACTCATACTATAAAGAATCCTCCATTTCTAGACAAGCCAGGTTCTGTCTGACTATCAGAGATAGATAGATATAGATGATTACTAGACTAACTATCCCAAGGGGGCCTTTGTAAGCCCAGCCATACTTCCCAACATGGAATCAAACCCTGTACCATTTGTATGTGAGATAAACACCTTAACCCTTACACCAACCTCATCTTCCCTACATTCTAAGTCAAGTTCCTTTGTCGCTTCATTTCTCCCTGTCTCTTCCAAACTGCTTAAGGATCAATCAGGATTTTTGGGGTATGTCCATCATCAGTCAGGGATACTTCACGGTGTGGAAATCCCTTCCTCCTTTTCTGGGCATTCCCCAACCTCCTAAAGAACAGCTGCCCTTTTTTCCAGATGTACTTCAGGGGCCTTTTTTTCGCAAGGCACCATCTGAGCAGTTTCTACTTCTCAGAAAGGAAGGAGTTTTATTCCTTAATGTTTTTGGTTGCCAGGATAGAAGGCACCTGGAGGCCCTTTCTGGACTTTTCACATCTTACTGAAGATCCCTTCTTTTCTGATGCTGTCCCTTCAAACTCATTTTTTTTCTTCTTCTTTTCCCCAGGCTTTTCTGATCTGTCTAGATATCAAGGATGCTTATCTTCACATTCCTATTCATCCCCGTTTCAGGAAGTATTTGTGGTTCTCGGCTTCTTCCATGCATTTTCAGTTCTCTGCTTGCCCTTTGGCCACTCTACTGCCTCAAGAGTCTTCACCAGATGCTTTGATCCTGTTATTGTCTTTTGCAGGGTGAATGGGATACAAATCTTCCTTACTTGGGCGGCATGCTCATTCAGGCTTCCTCCAAGAGACCTTAATTCCACAACTTAACTATGTTATTTGCTTCTTGCAAAGCCTAGAGTTTTTTAAAATTTCCAGAAATCCTTCCTGACTCCTTCTCAGGATCATGTTTTTCCTCAGGTGCAGGCTCCATATCATTCCTATGCTGGCTTCCCTGCCACCACCCAAGGCTCTAGCTCTAATTCCCTTTTTTCTTTCCATTCTTCCTCGGGTCTCAGTTACAGCCAGGAAATTTCTAAGGTTCAGGTTACATGGCTTCCACCATTCCTATACTTCCTCTAGCCAGACTCCATATGAGGAAGGTACAGTGGTTCCTAAAGTCAGTATGGCTTCAACATTGTCATCCTTTAGACCTTCTAGTTCCTGTTCTCCCATGCCTCAAAATAGAGTTTCAGTAGTGGAGACATCAGCTGTTTATCAACCTAGGACCCCATCCCTTCTCAGGAACTTTTTTGGATGCCTTAGACACAGGGTGTGGTGTTTCTTTCAGCCCTCTGAAGGTTCAGGGTCTTTGCCCAATCATCAGAAGGCAGACCATATCAACATGATGGAGATGAGAGCCCTCCTTTTTGCACTTCAGGCCTTCCACACTCTTTTTCTTCCAAGGCCACTCAAAATCGTTACAGACAATACTACAGTGATGTAGTACATCAACAAGCAAGTGGGACACAATCCTACCTCTTGTGCAGACTAGCTCTTCATGACTGGGATCTGGCTGTCCAGTATCAAGTGACTCTTCAAGCTATGTTTATATTCCTTCAGAACAAAATATTGTGGCGGACTCTCTGAGCAGGTCCATAACACAGGCGCATGAGTAGATGGTTCACAGAGATGTGTTTTTGGACATTGCCACCAGTTGCATACTTCTCTGGTCGATCTTTGTGCCTCCCCTCTGAACAGACAACTTCCTCTTTTTTGCAACAGAATCCCCAGTTCTCTGGCATGAAGATGGACACCGTGTCTTTTTCTTGGAAGGGGATGTTTCGCTGTGCCTTGCCTCCACTTTCTCTTATGCCAAGTGCCCTGTTCAGCATAGAGCAGAAATCCCTGAAAATCTTGATGATGACTTCCTTTTGGCCAGGACAGCATTGGTTCCCCTTTTCTTCTGCATCTAGCCAAGTGCAGTCACTACAAGTTACCTCACAAGGTAGACCTACTCACACAAGACAAGAGATCCCTCATCCATTCTCACTTGTTCACTCTTCAATTGACAATGTGGGTGATAGTGTTTTGATCGTCTTTAAGCACCTTTTTTCTGAGGACATGCTTTTGGTTCTGCAGAAGGCCAGGAAACCCACTACCCAGAAATCTTATGTGTCCAAATGGAAGAGATTTTCTCTCTAGTGCCTTACTCGTGACCAGGAACCACTTTCTGTAGAGGTTCCTCTGTTTCTCTCTTTGTGTGAATTGTTCCATGCTGGGTTGACACATTCTTCAGTTAAAGTCCACCTTTCAGCTATTTCTGATTGTCTGCCTTTGCTCCCCCCCCCTTTTGCCTCTAGGTTCGAGGTCATAAAGGTGTCCTTCATATTAGGCCTCCCAGGAAGCCTATTCCTCCTTCCTGGGACCCTAATTTGTTCTTGAAATATTGACTCAGGCTCCTTTTGAGTCTGCAGCTTCAGCTTTCTTGCAGCATTATACATGGAAGACTAATGTTCTTTTGGCCCTTACTTCAGATAGGAGAGTGTCTGAGCTTCACACTCTTATGGCCGTTCCTCCTTTTTATTCAGGTTCATAGGTTGGTACTAGGCTATAGGCCCTAGGGCCTATACAAGCCTAGCCATAACAATTCCCTGGATATTTCTTCCCATAATATTTACTTCCCTGGACCCCTGTCTAGCAGGGCGAATGACATGATCCCCGGGGTGAATTTCTTATCTCCCATCCAGTTATCAAGGTTCCTTTTGAAGAGAGCCAAGAAGGTGCTCTGCTTGACATGTATGGGCAGTCTATTCCAGAGTATGGGGAGTCTCTGGGTCAGGAACCTATCCCTCCAGCAGCATGTTTTGTTCATTGTGATGACAAGGTTTAGATCCCTGGAGCATGTGGCTCTGAGGGATTGGGATTTCTTTAAGTGGAGCATGCCCAACAGCTCAGGGTTTGACATGGCCTTGTATGTTAAGCAGAGATTGCCTCTGAGTAGACGATATGCCATAGAGTATAGCTGGAGTTTTTTTAGACAGTCAGCATATGGCATCTGCTTTAGGCCTGTGATTCTTTTAGTGAGGTATTTCTGCGGCCTTTCCAGCTGTTGCAGATGTCTTGTGAGGTACATACCAAATGGGGCGTTATACTCTATAATGGGTCTAATGAGGGATGAGTACAGTGGAACAATGACCTCCTTTTTTCTGGATGAAAAGCACTTAGTGATGAGGTGTGCCACATAGAAAGATTTCCTGACTGTTGAGGCGATGTGCTTATCAAAGGTGAGACCTCTGTCCACCTGTGTCCCTAAGTCTCTCATCACACTTTCCATGTTTAGTCTACTGCCACCTATGTGGTAATTCATGGGTGCATATTTTTTTCCAAAGGGCATAACTATACATGTCTTGGCATTAAGCTTGAGCCCATGGCTCTGAAACCAGGCATCTGTATCTGTAAGGCCCTTTTGTAGAATATCCACATCATTTGGGGATTCAATAATGGCTCCTGGTTTGCAGTCATCTGTGAACATTGTTAGCCAGAGTCCCTTAGTGTTGGCCTGTACTTCAGAGAAGTAGATGCCAAACAAGAGTGGTCCCAGGACTGAGCCCTGCGGTACCCCACTTGTCACTTATCTGGAGCTGGAATTGGAGTCGGCTAATTTTACAGTGTGGGTTCTGTCAGTAAGCCAGTTGGCAACCCATCGAGTGACGTAGGGATTTATGCCCAGCTTAGTAAGTTTATCTATGATTCCAGAGTGGGGGATGGTGTAGAAGGCCTTGGTAAGGTCCAGATAGGCTGTGTGGACCGCCTTACCCTCGTCCACAGCTCTGGAGACTGATTCGAAGAAGTCAGTCAGGTTCAGGAGACAAGATCGGCCCTTCCGGAACCCAAACTGGGTGGGGTCCAGTGTTTGAAGGTTGCCACTGTCTTTGTTTTTAAGTTCCATGCCCTTGCAGATCAGGCTCATCAGACTGATGGGACGGTAGTTCCCGGGATCGAAGGTGGATCCCCCCTTGCGGAGTGGGATAACTGTAGCTGTGCGCCACTCAGTGGGCACGAAGCCTGAGGTGAGGCTATGATTAAACATGACACTTAGGTGAGGTGCCAGTTCATTTTGTAGTTCATGTAGTACACAGCCCGGGATGTCATCTGCTCCCATGGATACTGTATTCTTAGCTTTGGAGAGTGCAGTTTCTACCTGTGTGGCCGTGATTACCGGAATTCAGCAATCTTTTGGTATTGAGATGGGCCCTTTAGGGGGTGAGTGGGGGGTGAAGTTGGCACTAAATCGATCTGCCAGGATATTGGCAATATCATTGGGATCAGTATATTTAATGCCATTCTGTTGTAGCTCAGAGCAGATCTGAGCATTGCCATTTAGATTCTTGACATAACTATAGAATGCCTTGTGGATGTTTTTGGAATCTTTGGCAATTTTATTTTCGTAACTAGCTTTTGAGGATTTTATGAGGGATCTCAGCTTCTTACGGAGGTTGGTGAGAGAGTTTTTTGCATCCTGGGATTTTCCTCTTTTCTGCAACAGTTTCTTCCTTCTGTTGTATAGTTTGTTTATAGCAGTGACCACCAGATTGGCTTCCTTTTTTTGGAGGAGAGCATCTTGGTTCTATTTGAGATGGCATGATTCATGCATGAGTGGATGTGCTCGTACAGTGCCTTAGTGTAGGATTCAGCAGTCGAACTTTCAGATCTCGTCTGCATGGGTGTCATGAAGTTTGTCACTTCTGACTTCAGTAGCATGAGGTTGGCTTTGGAGACGTTTTTTACAGAGGTTTCCTTACTGGGGGGGTGTGGGTGGGGTGTGGATGTCAAGGGTGATTTGTCTATGGTCAGACCTGACCAATGAGGATGTGACCACTGTGTGAAGCATCTATCTCCCATGATGGTAATGACCAGGTCTAGGATATTGGAGCCCATGGTGAGACAATGGATTAGTTGATCCAGGGCGTTGGAATTTATGAATTCCAAGAACCGTTGGGAAAAGGTTTTGGTACCTGAGTAGTTTTCCCAGTTAATGGCATGATAGTTGAAATCACCCAGTATTAGGGTGTTTGGTTGTCTCTTAATATTTTCCAGTATGTTTAGATAGGTGTAGTGAGAATCTTGGGGCATGGTGGGGGATCAGTAGTTACAAATTGGATTGCAGTCTTACCTAGTGTTAGTTGCACCTGGGGAATTTCAGATGCATTGTGCTGGACAGCTATCCTGGAGGTGGGAATATCCTTGGTGAATATGGACACTCCTCCACCTTTAGTGTTTCGGTCTTGGTTTTGTGGCCGAAAAGTGTGGTAAGAGTTGTAGCCTGGTATTGCAGAGGTGCTCTCTGGAACCTTGAACCAGGTCTCAGTTACTGCACAGATATCGATGTTCTCCATTTTTAGATACTATAGGGGTGGCAAGAGCTTTTGCCAGTAACCTGAATCCCAGGGGTGACAGGTGCAGACCATCTCTGGCAAAGCATCATGGTTTGTCGATCATGTCTTCCCAGGCAGACAGATACTGGATCCCCTTTGAATGACACCAGAAGTTTAGCCAATTGTTGAAGTCATTCATTTTGTCCTTATACTGTGGTATCATTCTTGGCGAAGGCAGGATGCTACTCAGGGCTAGGGTCATACCTGCCTGGGCCACATGATTCAAGAGCTGTTCCATGTCTCTTTTGTTTTAGTCCAGGAAGGTACGTCTCAAGTCATTCACTCCAACATGGACAATGACAGAGTTGTATTTGTACTTGTTGTGGAGTGACTTGAGTGCATGTGTTATGTGGCAGATCCTGGCACCCGACAGGCAGCTGACTGTAATTTACTCCTTGTTCAGCCTGGTGAGTGGGACATCAGTGTGCCTGACTATCGAGTCACCTATGACTAAAGTGTTGGGTACATTGTCTTGCCTTAGGGGCTGTTGTTGGGTGGCACACTGGTGTTGTGAGCTGTGTGTCACTTTGGTTGTGACTGGTGTTTGTTTGCGTTTCAGCTTCAGAGGTCCTTGTTGCTTGGTCAGTTTAATGTTAAGACCCTCTGCATATGTGGGTTTAGTGTTGCTATGTGTGGGTGTTGATGATGTGGGTTTTAAAGGGCTATGAGTTGCTTGAGGTGTAATGCAGGTGTTAACCTTCTCCTCTTGACTGTCTAGCACAGTCTTGGCCAGAGAGAGTTTTGTTTTCAGTTTGGCTATTAAGTGCATCTCTCACAGGTTGTAGTGTTGGGTGGTAGGAGGAGAGGGTTGTCTGTGTACATGAGGCAATTGCTGCATTGCCCCAGTATGCCCAGATTCACCAGGTGGACAGGAAAATCACCAGAAGCTGACCCTTGGACATGCCTGTTTAGGTGCTTTTTTGTGAAGTACAAGAACTGTTTTCCCCTTACCTTTGCAAGGTACTTTGCAATTATAGGCTGTTTAGTGCCTACAATTAATTTCTCCTTATTGACAAGGAGAGTTGAGTGCTTGTATCAGTTTCAGGCTTCCTAGTGTTTTCCAGCAGATTCTGGAGCAAGTGCTAGTCACAGGAGTTCAGATTTTAGTGCTACTACTGAGAAACCAGCTAGTTCTAAAGGAAAATTTGAAGAGCAGACTTCCTGGCACCTGAAATAGCTTAACTGTAGCCCCGTAGTGCTGCACGATGTGTGCAAGCACATGCGTTTTTAAGCCAAAAAGTTGAAAGGGATAGAAATCAGCCCAGAAAGGGTAATAAAATTACAATTTCAGAGCTGGAAACCACTCATCTGGTGTTAGATAGGCAGTACAATGCTCACCACTCCCACTGGTAAGCAGTAGGACTTCCCTGTATCACAGCGCATTCTGGATAGCTCTGAACACAAAAAATAAAGTCCTGAGACAAGTAATGCCTGGGATGTGGACTATACTGGCTAGGAAAGGTGGGAAACGAGCAAACAAGATAGTATTTTTTTTTTGCTAAAACAGGCTAAACAATGCAATAATACAGTAAATGAACACAGAAAAGGCTAACACATAGTCCTAAACAGTTAATGCAATTAAAACTCTACAGAATTAGCAATTTAAAACTTTTTAAATGAAGCAAGGCAAGTGCACAACTGAAAAATGATTTAAAAGGCAGTAATACAGCAGAATAAGTAGCTAGTCTACATATACAGAGAAGTCTATATATACAGAAAAGCAGCTAAAACACACTTAAACAATTCAGATGCAGTGCAACCTAGAGTACTTGAGTTGTAGCAATATTAAGGCAAATACAGTTATAATAAATGCACTAAAATATACTCTATATTTCCAAATTTTTGAGAAGTAAGAAGGATTCAGGCAAAAGTGTTTTTTTTTAAGAAAGGGAGAAAGGAGAAACATAAGGCCTTCTCAGATGTTCTCTATGTATTAGGTAGAATGAGCTAATGACACTAGACTGGGAGGAGTGTCCCTGATCAAATTTACAGTAGGGGTGGGCAACTGCAAAGCCACCAAGTATAACAACAAGACACCAACAGGGAGGGAGGGAGGGAGGGGACCAATGCTAAAGCTATTAGCCTACACTCTTTAGATAGTAAACACTACAGAAATGTTTGACAGCAGTGAGCCACAAAATGAAAGTTTGTAAACAGATAAAGGAGCAAAGAGACTCTAAAGAATGCTTTTAACTGCAAACAAATCAGTTACCTGTGCAGATTAGTTAACAGCAATAAAATACAGTAAAATGTATGCAGCAGGCAATAAAAAGTGCTATATATAAATTGCTAGAAGCAATAATCAGTATATATAAGCCAAAAAAAAAACAAGATACTTGTATATCTCAGATCAGAGTTGTAGTCAGTGCCCCTCCTCCACTCTGTTCAGTTTGTATAGACAGAAATCCTCTCAAAGTTAGGGCTTAAATACCAGAAGATACAACCTTAGACAACTTTTTTTTAAAAAAGCACAAAACAACCAGCCCCCACTAGCCAGCAGCCAATCAACACAATCCAGCCACGAAGGTAAAGAAAGGCTTCTGCTAATTCAATATGGCCTGTTCATGTGAATAGTCACTGCAAAGACAAACAGGCCCACAGCCAACACATGGGACAATACTAAAGCTATTAGCCTACACTCTTTAGACAGTAAACACTACAAAAATCTTTATGACAGCAGTGAGCCACAAAATGAAAGTTTATAAACAGATAAAGGAGCAAAGGGACTCTACAGTATGCTTTTAACTGCAAACAAATCAGTTACCTGTGCAGATTAGTTAATAGCAATAAAGTACAGTAAAAACTATGCAGCAGACAATAAAAAGTGCTATATATAAATTGCTAGAAGCAATAATCAGTATAAATAAGCCAAAAAAACAGGATACTTATATATCTCAGATCAGAGTTGTAGTCAACGGCCCGCCTCCACTCTTCTCAGAGTGTATAAGGACAGGCTGTCTCTTTATACTATTCCTTCTTTTAAGCCCAAGGTTCTTAATGAATTGTCTCTTAATCAGTCTATTAATCTGACTACTTTTTTCTTTCTCCACAGTCTGCCAGTTACATAGACAGCTGAGGTATTTGGATAAGACTAAGGCCATTTGCAAGTCTGAGCAACATTTTGTTTCTTTTCATCCCAGATCTTTAGGTTTGTTTGTATCTAAGCAAACAGTTTCTTCATGGATCTCTAAGGCCATTTCTTTCTGTTATCCCTTTCATGGGAAAAGTTTTTTGCTTTTGTAAAGGCTCATTCTACCAGGGTTATGGCTTTGTCTGATGCTTTTTTCAAAGGATTGGATACGAGTTCGAACCCTTAAGGCTGTTACTTGGAACATTACAAACAGGATGTGGTTTCCAGGCTAGAGCTGGCTTTGCCAGGGCTATCCTGCAAGTGTTTCTTGAGGGCCCTGTTGGGCCTTCTTCCTCATCCCAAGTTTCCTCTAGAGCTTTTGTACTCTCCATTTAGTAAAGAACACTGCAACAGTGATACAGAAGGACATAGTACAACTGTGTAAAATCTTATAACAGTGGATCACCTCCTGTTCACCTCCTGTTCAGTGTTGCTGTATATACTCCCTCCCTCTTCCCCTTTTTTTCATCTTGTCCTTCTTTTTTCCTTCTGAATGCACATCATTCCTTTTCTCCTTGGACTTTTGTTCCTTTTGAGGCTATTCACTTCTAAGGTATGTACGTCCATATGTCACCTTTATGTCCTACATGCAAGCAGGGAGCATATGTGCAATGTATGACATCTTAGAAAACCCATGGCTTTGGTATACTGGCTAGTCATTGGGCAGGGGATCCCTTTAGTAAAGAATACTGTAACAGTGAAGAGGAGGACATCTACTGTTGTGGTAAGATTTTACACAACTGTACTTTCTCACTATGCCTCTGTGGAGAACCAACTTCATGAATCCCAAGTGACGCTTAGTCCTTAAAGTAGGGAGTATGAGATGTCCATTAGTGAAACCAACAAGTGTAGCTGCACTCTAGCAGCTAATGCATATTAGCTAGGGTCCATCTGTTCGGACTAGTGTGGATCCTAATAGGTGTTTTGTTCCACACACTTAAATGGTGTGTTCAAATCCTAGAATGTTATACTGCATCTGGACAAAAAAAATGTTCGGTGAAGATATTGCTGTATGCAGCTATAAATAAAAGTTCAGGAACCAGTCTTTTATTTCTTTTAATATATATATATATATATATATATATATATATATATATATATATATAAAATTTCAAAGGATCGAAATTTCAGAACATTGAGTCACTGATCTGAAAAATCAGATGATCGAAGTTTTCAAATATTAAACCTGCTGAATGGAGATCACTGTACAGTACAGAACTGGAACCTTTCCATTCTCTTCACTGTAGTGTGATCTCGGACTTGGTATATTTAAGTAGCAAGGGGTGTAGGGGGTGTAAGTGTGCTTGCCCCCCCTGCAGAAATGTGAAATAAGAATTTTTCATGTTTTAGATTTTTTTGTAAGGTTCAGTATTTGAGAACTTCAGTTGTCTGGTCTTCGATGATCAGAGGTTTGATGTTCTGAAATTTCAATCCTTTGAAGTAGACCTATATATATATATATATATATATATATATATGTATATGCATATGTATGTATATATATATATATGTGTGTGTGTGTGTATATATATATATATATATATATATATATATATATATATATATATATATATATATATATAGATGGGTACGTATCACTTCACCTAAAACTCATTTCACTGAGACCAAATCACCTAAAGTTCATTTCACCTAAAACTCATGTCATCTAAAACTTATTTCACTGACAAATAGTACAATAAGGCAAGTCAAAGGTATTTTTCCTTTTCCCCACTGTAGTGCAATCCTGTTGTTAGTATATATAGTTAGGGGGGTGTGGGGGGCGTGGGGGGCATTAGGTCTGGTTCTGTGTGAGACTGACATTTGTTTGTGAATTATCCTAACTCGAATGAGTTTGGCCTGAAATTTGTAGACAGAATAGAATAGTCCACTATTGATTTTTTGGATATTCATGTCTCTAAGGCCGCTAATGGAACTATGATTACTGGATTATATGGAAAACCCTTTACAAGGAGTGGTTTATTGGAGGCTGTTAGTTGCCATCCTAAACACACGGTGAGTAATATATACCTAAGGCTCAATTTCAAAAGCTAAGACGTATTTGTAGCCTGGATGATAATTGTGAAACTGAGGTTGATAAAATGGGGACTATATTCATTAACAGAGGATATGATAGATCTCATATAACCCAAGAGAAGAAGGTGGCCCTTAGTTTGAAGCGAGATTGTTTACTATTAGATACCCAGAAAGTTGAACCTAAACCTGTTAGGTTAGAACAATCCAGTGTCAGACTAGTAACTACATATGGAACAAATAGCTTTAAGATTAAACAAGTTATAGACAAACAGTGGCATGTTTTGAATCTGATGATTTTTTTGATGAATGTTTAGGTGATTGTTGTTCCTGTAGCTGTAGACCGGGTAGGAATATAGGCGAATTTCTTTCCTGGTGTAAGAAAAAGGGATACTACTAAGTTTAATCATATGGGAAGTGTTCTGAACTGTTAACTGTTGCGGTAATTGTGTTTACTGCAAGGTTATATTTAAATTTAGATATTTCACTTTTGTTAATACTTCTAGGGTTTATGAGATTAGATTCCTTATTACCTGCCGGACAGAGTGGGTCGTGTATATGATGGTTTGTCAGTGTAGGGCTTTTTACATAGGCCAGACCTCTAGAGCCCCGAAGAGCTGTATAGCATTACATCTTAGTGTTATAAACTGCAAAAGGTCAAGAGGTGCACTATATAAGCACAAATTGGAACACACCTTGGCTCACTTTATTTTCATTGGGATTGATGTAGTGTGGGGTAAGGATTTGTCCAAGAGTGAAAATCATAGGATTCTGGATAACAAAGAAAAAATATGGATAGTCAATATAGGGGCTACCTACAAGCCTGGTCTAAATGAGTATGTTTGACCAGGTGTTTAATTTCGGCCTGCGTGTTAGTGGTCCACTCATAGTTTAGTAATGGGATAATATGCCATACGTTCATTTGTATTTGCATTTTTATGCATGTTTATGTATTTAACTTTTTTTTTTTGTAAGTTTATGTATATTGGATTGATATGGATTTATTCGTAGTGTTATTAAATGGGATTGTGACTTTAAAACTGGAGGGAATATAAAGTGAAGTAAGACATGGTTGTACTATCACACTAATGACGCCAGGGGGCGAAACCTGTATGTGTTGTGTTTGGGTCACTTGTTCCTGAAAGCGTTGTGAGGAAACCTCCATTTGTACTTTTTTGCCTTGTCTTGTTGTTAAAGAAGTTGAAAAAATCTAATGACTTAACATTTATTCATCTAGAATTATTGTTGAATTTTATGCTCAACCTGATGTGAGGAATATATATATATATATATATATATATATATATATATATATATATATATATATATATATATATATATATATATATATATATATAGTGGATATTAAAAGTTTACACACCCCTGTTAAAATGCCAGGTTTTTGTGATATAAAAAAATGAGACCACAATAAATAATTTCAAAACTTTTCCCTCCTTTAATGTGACCTATAACCTGTACAATTCAATTGAAAAACAAACAAATCTGCTAGGGGGGAAAAAGTATAAAAAATGTACAATAAGCTGGTTACATAAGTTTGCACACCCTTAAACTAATACTTTGTTGAAGCACCTTTTGATTTAATTACATCATTCAGTCTTCTTGGGTAGGAGTCTATCAGCATGGCGCATCTTGACTTGGCAATATTTGCCCACTCTTCCTTGCAAAAGTGCTCCAAATCTGTCAGATTGCGAGGGCATCTTTTGTGCACAGCCCTCTTCAGGTCACCCCACAGATTTTCTATTAGATTTAGGTCTGGGCTCTGGCTGGGCCATTCTAAAACTGTAATTTTCTTCTGGTGAGGCCATTCTTTTGTTGATTTGGATGTGTGCTTGGAGTCAATGTCTTGTTGAAAGGTGAAATTCCTCTTCATCTTCAGCTTTCTAGCAGACGCTTGAATGTTTTGGGCCAAAAGTAACTGGTATTTTGAACTGTTCATAATTCCCCTCCACCTTGACTAAAGCCCCAGTTTCAGCTGAAGAAAAGCAACCCCAAAGCATGATACTGCCACCACCATGCTTCACTGTGGGGATGGTGTTCTTTTGGTGATGTGAAGTGTTGTTTTAAAGGCAAACGTACCTTTTGGAATTGTGGCCAGAAAGTTCAACCTTGGTCTCATCAGACCATAACACATTTTCACACATTCTTTTGGGAGATTTGATATATTGTTTTGCAAATTTTAGCCCAATCTGGATATTTTTCTGTGTAAGAAAAGGCTTCTGTCTTGCAACCCTACCCCATAGCCCAGATATGGAGAATACGGGAGATTGTTGTCACATGTAGTACACAACCAGTACTTGCCAGAAATTACTGCAGCTCCTTCAGTGTTGCTGTAGGTCTCTTTGGCACCCTCTGACCAATTTTCATCTTGTCTTTTCATGAATTTTGGAAGGATGTCCAGTTCTTTGCAATGTCACTGTTGTCCCATATTTTTTCCACTTTTTGATGACTTTCTTCACTGTGTTATATTGTATATCCAATGCTGTGAAAATGTTTTTGTACCCTTCTCCTGACTAATACCTTTCAACAATGAGATCCCTTTGATGCTTTGTAAGCTCTCTGCAAACCATGGCTTTTGCTGTAGCAGGCAACTGAGTAAATGTAAGGAAAATTCTACTAGGACAGCTGAACTTTATTTGGGGTTAATCAGAGTCTCTTTAATTGATGGCAGGTGTGTACCCAAGAAGACTGAATGCTGGAATTAAATCAAAAGGTGCTTCAAGAAAGTATTAGTTTAAGGGTGTGCACACTTATGCAACCAGCTTATTGTATGCTTTTTAATTTTTATATTTTTCTCCTAACAGATTTCTTTGTTTTTCAATTGAATTGTATAGGTTATAGGTCACATTAAAGGTGGGAAAAGTGTTGAAATTATTTATTGTGGTCTCATTTTGTATATCACAAAAACCTGGCATTTTAACAGGAATGTGTTAATTTTTTATATCCACTGTATATATACGAGTATTTCTTATGTATTTAATCAAGTATCAATATTGTGCAGACCACCTTTATTAGTGTTCAAAGTGCCCTTAGACCAGCTTCTTGCTGGATGGCATATGTGAGGGGGCTCAATCTGTCAGATTTTATTCTTGCGATGATTGGAGGATTGTTGTCCTGCTTGCCTCCCCTGATCTTCCTTTCATTTTTTCATGAAGAGACTGTTCCACCTGAGTTTACCCTTTCGCTGTTTCCACCAGAAAGGCCAGTATTAGTTATGCACGTTTCTTTAAAGCTTGGGAAGGGAAGAAGGAACATGCAACTGTATTTGTCACTTTCCACTTTTCTTCTGTTTTAGAAGGACTTCATAAGCTATTGGGCCAAAATTCCACAAAGGATAGAAACTCCATACCAAAAATTGTTCCATTTGTGAACAATGTGAAATATTTTCCATTTCTTGAGCAAATGTTAGTCTTGTTCTTCTGTGGAAAATCTATTGATCTGTATTGTCAGCTCCTTTATTATGGAAACTCACCTTAGCTTCTGGGCCAGTGGTTAAAATGTTTCTCCAAACAGATGTTTCATCTGGAAGGGGGCGGGGTTGGCATAATTGTTAAGGTGTTTACCTTAGAGACACAAGGTATAAGGTTTAATTCTCACCTTAGGGAAATTGGCTAGGCTAAAATGTCCCATAATTGCAGCTGGCCTAGTACTTGCTTATGAACTGCTGTTAGCTGTCCTTTGTTTTCACAGTCATTGCCTCCTTGGAGGTCATTCCTGAAGTACTTTTAAAGTGACAAAAGGAAGACTAAACTAATAAAAAAGACTCCTTCAAGGAGAGAATCTGGGATTCCTACACATTTAGCATATTATGCTGTGCAGATTACGGTGGGTAGCATTCCTCTCAACTGTACAAAATTTCTCAGTATTTCCCGGTTTGAGACTAAAATAATGGGGTTCCATGAATTGCCGAGAGGCCCCCTCAAATCATGATTTTTATTTACATTTTTTCGATAATGCTGATGTCATCATGCATGCCTCTGCATATTGATGACTTTTTCACAGCTGTAGGCTGGCTGCTCTGGCAATCGCATTTACAGTCCCCAGAGTTTTAAAAGACAACAGATTTTGAACCTGTACATACTGCAGACAACTGAGAAAGCTTAACTGAAACATGATTAATATCGGACAGAACAATACTTGGAACTAAAACTCTTCAGTGTAGTTTAGTTAATGCAGATAATAATAATATAAGTCAAAATCAGGGATATACAGCAAAATCAAGGATAGCTGATTGAGATATAGGCATTCCTGATATTTCAATACCACGCCTGTCCAACAAACCAATAAATCTTACAAGACAAACCTGGAGAAATGCAATCAATTTTGCATCTGAAAATGAGCTCCATTTATATTTAAAACATTTCTGCCAGACTTCTTGCATGTACTTCTCCTGGTTACTCTTGGAACATTTTGCATTCATAATTGAAGAAAGTGGGCTGATCAGTATTACAAAGCCTCACAGTCAGGTGCCACTTACTGTCCTTTTCTACAAGGATGGAGTAATCTCTGTCAGTCAGCAAGATTCACCTAAAATCTCATTGAAAGCATGAGTAATGTGCCAATGGAGTTTGTTACGGGTATCAGCTTCAGAGTTCTCAAACACTTGCACTATCAGAAGTAAAAGAAGTCAATAACTTATAATTATTTAAGTGTATTTCACCACCTTTTGTCTTTTTTTTTCTTGCAGGATTACTTAGTGCCAAAGAAATTGTTAGGGTGTGATGGTGCAATGTCATAGTATGGCGTCATAAATGAATGCCGATACTGCATTTGCACTCATGGCTGAAGCGCCAACGTGCCTAGTGATTTTACTATAAAACTCATTTTCAGATTAATAGCAAGCAGCTTTCTACAGGTTTTGACAAAATATTTATTTAGGTCTATTTTAGTAGAAAAATGTATTTTTCTTTACAGGGCGCTTAGCAACACTTCTGAAGAATGCCTGAATAGCAGGGACATTTTTAAAATATCATTGTAATTCACTTAAAAAGTTAACAGAGCCACATGGTTTGCATAAGCATGCATGCCATGAACAGTAATGTGTGTCACTGTTGATTTACTTTTATCCTCACTAATGAAAATCACAGATTTTACAAGGGGAAGGGGGCAATAAAACTTGGGCACTGTAATGTTTTGTACTGTTTGCTTCCCTAAAGGCTCTCAATTTCTTTGCTGAAGAATCAGGGGTAAGCCCGATGATGGAAAGACTCAAAATTGGAAACAGTTTTAAAATATTACTGTAATTCTCTTCAAAAGTTGAACAGCAGGCTTTACATCAGTGTGCCTGTTGAAAAAAGAAGGAAACTTGAATTTATGGCATTGTTGACTGACTCTAATACTAAGTGATTTACTATCACATCTCTCAACTGTCTAGGTTTTTGCCTCATATTTGTAGTCTGTTCCCCATAAAATTTATGGTTTTCTGGCAAATCATTGAGGATTGAAATCACAAAATAATGTATATTTGCATTTCAGAGTTCATATCCTTCAGAAAGTGTATGCTAACACAAATCCTGTTATTCTAGCGAGTTTCTAAGTTTGCAAGAGAAATATGTAAAAGCTGCCCTTATCTTTGGGTCTTTGTCCCCTCCATTATTTTAGACTTTGTCCGTATTTCTTGCACTAAGACATTGAGAGGTATGATAACAGCCTATAAAATCTTATATATTTTGGTCAGAGAAGGCATATTCTGGGAAAAGCGGTAGCCAAGATAAGATCTGATCTTTATGGAGGGTGCAGTCAGTGACCCCAGTGGTATCACTACATAAATAGAGGTGCAATCACATGTAAGGGCAAGGTTTAAGGGAAAGGGGTGCAGTATCCCATATTGTTATAAAACAGATTATCTAGGAATTATACATTGATTGGCTGCCATAAAAGTATATTCATATTGTTCAGAAATATTTCATACAGGTTTAACGTCTTGTTCATTTTGATTTTAGACATATACATAGTTACAAGTTTCCATTATTTGGTTTTGTTGTAATTTAAACTGCACATGAAATTATAAAAAAGATTTGTCATATGGTAACTGGTAAGTGAACTACATCACTGGACTGCAGAATTACTTCTGAAGTCATGCTAGGATGCAGAAATTGTCTCCAAGCATGATTCCTTTCAGATATTACTTGGTCGGGAAGTGTTTTATTTGAAGTCGTGGAAGAAAACAGTGTGTGAGTGTTATTGAGACAGAAGACTGACAACACACCACACAGGCTGCCCCTCGTCTCACGACGTGTCTGTCTACTCTCCTCTCGCAATCCGCAGGTCTCAGGAATCAGGAGGAGTTGGACTGAGGATCTCAAGGAGGACAAAGCTGGTCAGTCCCAGTAGAAATTTAAAGATATCAATCAAGTTAACCAAATTTAACTTTAAGGATGGCAGGTTTCATTTTATGTAATTTGCAGGAAAAGTTGGGGTTAGAGTTAGCTGTCAGCATGGTGACAGTATGACTCATTGGCTCTAGGTATGGGTGCATGTTTTTCAGGCTACTTATTTGTTTATTGTTTTGGTATTGCTGTATTTTTCAGTCTGCAACCTTTTCTTATAGTTGCAACTAGTGCCATTTCCTTTGAGATGGAGTTAGTGGCTGGTCCGGAAGAAGTGATCAGTTTTATTACAGTCGAGAATCCAAGTAGCTCACAGCAATTGCAATATTCTGCAGCCCTTGAAGGCAAATTGGTTATATTAATAACCGTGGTAACTAGGATATTAGCAATACCAGGGAAATTAAGTAATGTTGATCTTTTTGAGCCTTCTGTTTCATTGAATACACAACACTTTCACTGAGTGCAGGATGAAGCTCAGGTTTCATAAGTTAACAAATACTATGGAAGACTTGGAAAATCTCTTGAAGTGGAATAGCTAAAATTGCTCCATCTTAGAAAATGCGGTTTTGTTACAAGATTCCTTACCCAAAGATTTGAATTTAGATCACTCTACCATCTTAGAAAAGTACATATAGTCTAGATAGCCAGCCTGCTTCTTTAGTTTCCAATCACATTCAACATCTCAGTCATGTTTTATTTATTTATTTATTTTATTTATTTGACATTTGTTGACCAGGATTGTCCGACTGAGCTGAAGAGCCCTTTTTCAGCGGAGGCCCAGGGAGAAAAGCTCCAACATATTATACAGTTTTCATTATAAATTAGCATTAAACAGCAATGTTACAGGATTATTACAAGGCATTAAGTAGCAATACAATGTTATACAGTGTCAGTAATCAGGATTATAGCATAACTATTTCAAGATGTATAAAAAGAAATATGTCATTAAGATGAGTATAGATTTTGGGGTAAATGGTTAAAAAAAAACAGTTTTATCATGATGTAGTTGCATGAAGGCAAGGCATTTACAGTAGAATGTTTCTCTAAGGCAATTTGCTCAATATATTTTAGATGACAGTAGCAAGAAAGATTAGCGAGAGCTAGTGAGAAGAATGAGTTAAGGGCAGAAAGTAGATTAAGGTACGAGAAGTAGGGGATGTTAAGGAGGGAGAGTGCAGTGGCAGGACCAGTGACTTTTAAAGTGCTCTTTGGTGTCTGTCGTAAATTCTTTAGGATGCGTTTTCTTTTCTTTTTTTTTTTTTTTTGCTAGTTAATTGTTTTAAGTCATTCATTTTAACAGTCGAAGGCCATAGATGGAACAATTCTCAAGTTAATTGAAAGTTTTCTTAACATATCTAGTTAAGTAGATTATTTTACCAGCATTAGTATATATAGAAAACCACTACAACCTGCCAAGACACACTTGTAAAAGATAATAATAATATATATATATATATATATATATATATATATATATATATATATATATATATATATATATATATATATATATATATATATATATATATAAAGGTATTTTCTGATTTGTTTCAAGGATCATACACTAAGACAACATATTGAAACATTCTTTCAATTGATAAAAGTAATGGAGGAATGCACCCGCATGTTTGTAAGTTAAACCAGGAAAAAACAGTTGCATAAATGGAACTGCACTTTATTAAAGCACATTTATCTGTAAAATGAAAAAAAAAACTGTACAAAAATAACTGAGGAGATGTTTGATATGGATAGTGAAACAAATTTTAATAAATCCAAAGTGGAACATGTGGTATAAAAATTTGAAAATGTTCTTAACTTCGGTTAGTGTTACTTTCATTATGTTGTTTCATAATGGTAGTGGTAAATACCTATGATGTGTTTTGCACAGACTGGTAGCAGTCAAGCTAATACCAAGATGGTAATAAAATTACACAGACTATTTTGAGCCAAAACAAAACACAGAGTTTCAACATTATAAATTTATGAAGACAGTTCAAGAAAGCCTAGGGACATAAAATATGCATACCAGACTAGATAAAGGATATTGGTCAAAATGTGTGGACTCACTGACGTACCTGGTAATATCAAGGCAAAAATAGTTCAAAACTCTTAGACAGCTAAGTTGTGAAGAAAGGCAATCAGGGAATAGAAAATAATTTTAACATGTTTCAGACATGTAATCAAAGGAAAATTAAAAGGCAAACACTTTAAAGTACATGCTTTGTTCAATGTATGCTACAGTAATAGCCAAGGTGAAAGTTCTACATCAGCATTGTTGTAATGATCAGAATGAAAATGTACAACAGTTTTATATACAGAAACTTTGATAGAAGTTCTCACAAAAGAATAAATGTGCTACCAATGGCAGACAGTGTTATTAATATGTAAAATGTGCGCATTTTACCAAATGTTGTAGCCCCTAAAGAAGGAGGTCCACCAAATAACCACAGAGTTACAGTCAGGATCAACAGTATAATGTGAATCAAATTGAAAGTAAGGGATCTTCATTACAGTAGATCATGAACAGTAAAAGCCTAGACAACTACTGGCTGATTTCAACTACCCTGCCATTAATTGGGAAAACTACTCAGGTACCAACTCCTTTTCCCAGCGGTTCTTGGAATTCATAAATTCCAGCGCCCTGGATCAAATAATCCATTGTCCCACCAGGGGCTCCAAAATCCTAGACCTGGTCATTATCAGCATGGGAGATAGATGCTCCACACCCGTGGTCACCCCCTCATTGGTCAGGTCTGACCATAAGCAAATCACCCTTGACATCCACATCCCACCCCCCAGTAAGGAAACCTCCTTAAAAAACTTCTCCAAAGCCAACTTCAAGCTACTGAAGTCAGAAGTGACAAACTTCACAACACCCACGCAGACGGGATCTGGAAGTTCGACTGCAGAATCTTACACTAAGGCACTGTACGAGCACATCCACTTGTGTATGAATCGTGCCATCCCAAATAGAACCAAGATGCTCTTCTCCAAAAAAAGGAAGCCAATCTGGTGGTCCTCTGCTATAAACAAACTATACAACAGAAGGAAGAAACTGTTGCAAAAAAGAGGAAAATCCCAGGATGCAAAAAACTCCCTCACCAGCCTCAGTAAGAAGCTGAGATCCCTCATAAAATCCTCAAAAGCTAGTTACGAAAATAAAATTGCCAAATATTCCAAAGACAACCACAAGGCATTCTATAGTTATGTCAAAAATCTAAATGGCAATGCTCAGATCTGGTCTGAGTTACAACAGAATGGCATTAAATATAGTGATCCCAAGGATATTGCCAATATCCTGGCAGAACGATTTAGTGCCAACTTCACCCCACTCTCACCCCCTAAAGGGCCCATCTCAATACCAGAAGATTGCCAAATTCCGATAATCACGGCCACACAGGTAGAAACCGCACTCTCCAAAGCTAAAAATACAGCATCCATGGGACCAGATGACATCCCAGGCTATGTACTACATGAACTACAAAATGAACTGGCACCTCACCTAAGTGTCATGTTTAATCATAGCCTCACCTATGGCTTCGTGCCTACTGAGTGGAGCACAGCTACAGTTCTCCCGCTCCACAAGGGAGGATCCACCTTGGATCCTGGGAACTACCGTCCCAGCAGTCTGACAAGCCTGATTTGCAAAGGCATGGAACGCATTATCATGGAACTTATAAACAAAGACATTGGCAACCTTCAAACACTAGACCCCACCCAGTTTGAGTTTGTGAAGGGCCGATCTTGTCTCCTGAATCTGATTGACTTCTTCGAATCAGTCTCCATAGCTGTGGACGAGGGTAAGGCAGTCCACACAACCTATCTAGACCTCGCCAAGGCCTTTGACACCATCCCCCACTCTGGAATCATAGATAAACTTACTAAGCTGGGCATAAATCCCTACGTCACTCGATGGGTTGCTAACTGGCTTACTGACAGAACCCAGACAGTAAAAGTAGCCGACTCCAAATCCAGCTCCAGACAAGTGACAAGTGGAGTACCTCAGGGTTCAGTCCTGGGACCACTCTTGTTTGGCATCTACTTCTTGAAGTACAGGCCAACACTAAGGGACTCTGGCTAACAAAGTTTGCAGATGACTGCAAACTGGGAGCCATTATTGAATCCCCAAATGACGTGGATATTCTACAAAAGGGCCTTACAGAAACAGATGCCTGATGCCAGAGCCATAGGCTCAAGCTTAATGCCAAGAAATGTATAGTTATCCCCTTTGGAAAAAAACATGTACCCATGAATTACCACATAGGTGGCAGGACACTAAACATCGAAAGTGTGATGAGAGACTTAGGGACACAGGTGGACAGTGGTCTCACTTTCGATAACCACATAGCCACAACAGTCAGGAAATCCTTCTATGTGGCACACCTCATCACTAAGGGCTTTTCATCCAGAAAAAAGGAGGTCATTGTCCACTGTACTCATCCCTCATTAGACCCATTATAGAGTATAATGCCCCGTTTGGTATGTACCTCATAAGACATCTGCAACAGCTTGAAAGGCCATAGAAATACCTCACTAAAAGAATCACAGGCCTAAAGCAGATGCCATATACTGACCATCTAAAAAAACTCCAGCTATACTCTGTGGCATATCGTCTACTCAGAGGCGATCTCTGCTTAACATACAAGGCCATGTCAAACCCTGAGCTGTTGGACATGCTCCACTTAAAGAAATCCCAATCCCTCAGAGCCACACGCTCCAGGGATCTAAACCTTGTCATCACAATGAACAAAACATGCTGGAGGGATAGGTTCCTGACCCAGAGACTCCCCATACTCTGGAATAGACTGCCTATACATATCAAGCAAAGCGGTGGCCCTCTTCAAAAGGAACCTTGATGATTGGATGGGAGATAGGAAATTCACCCCGGGGATCATGTCAGTCGCCCTGCTAGACAGGGGCCTGGGAAGTAAATATTGTGGGAAGAAATATCCAGGGAATTGTTATGGCTAGGCTTGCATAGGCCCTAGGGCCGATAGCCTAGTACCAACCTATGAACTATAGTGGTAACTACTTTGATAAACTGCAGACAAAACTGTGTTTTGCATTCAAAATGTAACTAGTCTGTACTCATAGGCTCCAGTGCAGCAGTGAAAATTATTAAGGAAAATGTTTCTTGCACTTTAAATCCAAACCAGTTCCAAAACATTGTAACAATAAATGCTTCTCCTTTAACAGAAAAACACCACTACCAGCCAAGAAAATTTCTGAAACAGTCATTTCAACTGACAAAAATAAATAAATCAAGATAGAATTTTAAGTAGTTGAAAGAACTGGGCAGTCATTATTTAATTATATAGTTGTTGGGGAACTAGGTGTATTTAAAATATTTAATTTGTTCATCAATAGATCTAGATATGAATTGCTTGAAACAAATTGCTCCCCTGCCTACAGCTGACCATCAGTTGATCACAGCTCCTCTACTCATTCACTGTGTCTACTAGTCCAGCCTTAACCTCCCCCTCAGCTTGATTGACCAACATCTAGGGATGGAGTGGAGATCAAGGACACTAGTGTTGTATCACAGTGTTGTCAGGGAGTGTATCTTACCCCCCCCCATCTCAAAGACAGCCTTGTAAATGTCACAATCACTGCCTTTGGGAGGTGCATGCAGCTTCCTCTCGTGCACAACCACAGGAACAAGCAGAATACTGCTTGCTGTATAGTACTTACCAGGATCTTAATGCTGCTGTTGCACGGAGCCTAGGTACCCTTTCTTCCTCCCCTTTGGAAGTATGAGCTAGCATCCCAGCCTCACTCCCATCATCCCCTACCTGGTCCCCTCCAGCACTGATTTCAGTAGTCAAACATGGGTTGTTGGAGTGCAGTCGAAGCATTATCCCTCTGGTCTGCAGGGCCAGGTTTACCAAATGCTTATTAAGCCACAAGGACAGCACTGCAGACAAAAAGAATGAACATATACAAAGTAGAAACCTGTTATTTCACTTTGCTTCAGAAATAAAGGAAAATATATAGCTATCTAATACTATGATGCAACCCACTAACTCATTTGTGAGCAGGGATCCCACAGCCAGAGCCAGTTAATTATTCAGAGCATCATGAAATGTGCTAGACATACTTAACATATGATTTGATTCACCTAGATGGGCATCCATAGAGAATTCATTGTATTGCTGTAGAGGGTCTGTGTGTCGTATCATGTATGCATAGTGGTCTGTAATGTACTGAATATAAGACCGCCAGTGATGGATGTAACCAGAGGTGTAAATTTTCTTTGATAGCAGTGTGATGGCCTCTCTTTACTGGAGCCAATAATGAAGGAGCCTCATACCTCACCACTGACACCATTAAGAGACGGTTACTAAAAACAAAAATGGATTTACACAGTATTTTCCAGTGCAGCTTTCTGCATCAAGCACAGTCTCCCCCAAGAGCACAAAAGGAACACACTCCCGATGTGGGACTGGACTCTATCTCTCCAGATCCCAAACAAGACTCACTTTGGAGAATTGTTTCCCAGTTCCAATTAGCTGATATACCCATACCTGGGTATTTGATTTTTACACACACACTCATAGGAAAGGCTGGTACAGATTTACTAACTGTATCTCTTCTGCCCAGATGGTAACTATGCTGTCACCAGTCAACCACTGTCAGGGTCTTTCCAAGGGTATCCAATTATACTGAGTAAAATCAATACTAACATAAATAAATGGTAGAGTGTACCCAAAGCAGTCAGGCTTTTCGGAGTGGCCAAGGTATAATTAAAATAAGCACAAGTACTCTCAAGACATTAAAAGTATTCTCTAAAAGACCAGACACAATAAAAGGTATACAAATATTTACTAATAAATAATAAAATGGAAAATATGAGAGTACTAAATATCTAAGTACAGTAAGTACAAGACTTTCAATCACATGAGAAATAAAAAATACCACAGCTTGACAGATTCAAACAGATGCAGAAAAACACTGCTTAACTAATCTCACTGTATTTCTTCACTGTCTAAACAATATGTTCCCTAGCTAACTTAGTACAGCAAGGCAAGATTAGATTTAGAGATGCTTACTTCCACAAGGCAAGGTGATGAGCTTCTAACTAAAACTGAGCAGTGATAATTGTCAGATTTTTATATCAGTGTCCAAACAAAATAAAACAAATCAAGCTGCTGTGTGAGTTCCGTCCTCTCATTGCTGGTTATAGAATGACATCACATGTGATCACCTGACTCTGGTACAATACACACTCAGAGCTTTACTAAAATGATTTGCAGTATCTGAAAGCTATAGAACAATTTCAAAAACTTCTATTCTTCCCTTCCAGAATTCTTTGTTTAAACACATACATTTAATCAGTTATAATAACACTGTTGATACATTTTTAACATGCATCTGTACAAGTCAGTCTGTCAACCAAATGACACAAAATTATTTACAAAACTCCAGCTAACTATGCTGGTATATGTTACACTTGCACTGCCCTATTCTCCCTGGCACAGATGGCAATACCTCACATAGACATACTATGATGCAACCCAGAAACCCATTTGTGAGGAGTGATCCCACAGCCAGAGCCCATTAATTATTCAGAGCATGATGAAGTGTGGTAGACATACTCAGCATGCAATTTGAATCTCTTAGATGGGCATCCATGGAGGATTCAGTGTACCTCTCCAGATGGTCTGTGTGTCATATCGGGTTGACTTTATATTACTGAAAAGTCAGAAAAACATAGAAATTCCCGAGACCACAATGACAATACTTAGAATACCGAATTGCAGCTGTTTTCCCAGGGCAAGGAAACACTTGCCCAAAACTACAGTATAACACACCACATCATTTAAACCTACCTACCTGGGGGGCTGTGCCCCCCCAAACCACCCACAAACTAAATATACCATCTCTGGGATCACACTACAGTGGGGAAAGGGCATTATTCCCCACACTGGGCAAGTGTTTCCCTGCCATAGGAAAACAGCTGTGATTTGGTATTCTAAGTTTAGTTATTGTGGTCTCCAGTTTTCTGGCTTTTCTGTAATGAAAAGTAGACCCATTGTATCATGTATGCAGAGTGGTCTGTAATATACTGACTATGAAACAGCCAATGATATATGTAACCAGAGGTGCAATTGTTCTTTGATAGCACATCCATTTTAACTACTGAGGGTCCTCCACTTTTACTGATAAATATTACTTTCTACTAGGTCTGTTACTGATTGGTGTGATGTGCAGATTTGAATTAACATTTCTGATCTAATAGCATTAAACTTCATTTGATCAAACTTATACCATGGATCACTGTGGGTGAGGTAAACAAATTCTAAGCCATTGTGTGGTCTTAACTTGTGACAAACCAAATACTACACATCAGTGATGAACCTGAAGTTAAAATAATAACCAAAAATGTGACTTTTCTAGCCCCCTGCTGTACTCATTTCCATTTTGTTTCACCAATAGCCATCACAAAAATAGTCACAGCTTTTGGACAGAGCACACAGAAGTGAGGAAAGTTGGCCAGTATGTTAAGAGACCGGAATACAACTGTATCTAAATACTAACCTTCAATTAATAGTGATGCAATCTCTTCTTTCACTTTTTTACAGATCCTGATCTTGACCCTGGCTTTTGTTTTTGCTTAATAATGACAACAGCAGCCTAAGTCAAATTAACTTTCTCCCATCTGAGCTGGCCTTGTTCTATTTCCTTTAGCACCCTCATAATGCTGTTTGATACATCGTCCTGTTCTGTCTTCTGATGATACTATCGTCCCTATTTTTTGGTAATACTTTTCATCTTTTTTTGTCATTAGTTTTCAATACTGCAGCTGCTGTTGTTGTGACCTAGTCTGTTAAGACATTTTTAAATACATTTTGGTGATCCTAATTGACTCCATTTGATGCTGCTCGATTTCATATCACTCCCCACCTTATCCCCATTCCCACCCACCACAGACATCACTTCCTTTATACTGAACATACCCTTCCCATACCCAAATTCTAGCCTGTCACAGGATCTTTCACTCCTCCCACCTGCAGCAACTTAACCATCTTAGTAATAACCACTCACAGGATCTCACCACTCCTAACCACAGACATTTACATTTGCCTCAGCTGCTCTTCACACAATTCCACACACCTAAGTTTCATTATCAGTGCCTTTATTTATATTCTGCTCCTTTTATCTCTAACTGACTTCAGGTATCATTGGTACTCCTCCATCTTCTTTCTCATTATTACATCATTAGAATTAAGAATGTTATAGGTCTTATTAGTCCTCCACTTATGTGTCTTCATTTACTGCACCTTGGCCTCCCTCCACTTCATACCACAGCTCACTCTTTCCTCATCTGTATAACCACCACATTTCTCATAATAGCTGTCAACCAGAAATTGCTACTTTATTCAGTTCTTACTTTATAGAAAGCATTGCCTCCCTAACTAAAAACACTTTATCACCCCCACAATAACATCTGATCGTATTATTTCTGTGATCAACAGGTTAGGTTCAAACCAGCATTATCAGTGCACCATATACACTACCACTTTATTTACCCCCCCCCTCCCATCATCCTTGCATGAATCTAATTCACGCTCTATATCCATTGCCAGCAATTTCCACATAGAACCTCTCTCTACATCAGTGATAAAAAAGCTTCATCTTAAACTCAAACCTTGTTCCACTGAAGCTGAGTCTCTCATCTGAATATCTGAGGATAGCTGCTAATGCCGTATCATATCCAGTATCTAGCCATATCAATACGTCATTAGCTGAATCCTATGTACTTTCACTACGGAAAAAAATCCGATGTTATTCCTGTTCATAAAGGTGGCATCTCTGCTGATGTCTCTAACTTCTGGCCTATTGCAATATTTTTACTTTTCTAAAAAATACATAAAAGATATATTCATAAGCAACTTCTCTACTATCCCCTACAAGAATGAATCTGAACTTCCATCTAACATGGCTTCCACCCAACACACAGTACAGCTGCTGCCCTAATGTCAATGAAACCATAAACAAATACAGGGACTCAGGCAAACTTGATGTACTTACATTCATTGCTGCAGTGTTCTTAACAGATGTGGATTCCCTGTTGTGGAAGTGCTAACGTCCAGCCAGTCTACCAAAGACTACTTGTTGCTTTTAAAAGGTATGCCGAACATCACCCAAATTCTCCTTGCATAGCATAGGGCATAAAGGTGCCATTCAGGCCTACCATAAACTGAACATATCTTTTTCACATTGGTCTGTTTACCCATGTCCATTTTCTGCTAGTTGAACGCATTTTCATTCCCCAGTGACTACCTATACCTGTTTGCTGACTTCTTTTACAGTTACAGATAAGTGCCCCACTGAGGATTTTGTTTTTTCTTACTTTTTTCTGCTCCTTGCGGTTAATATCATCCAGGAAGGGTAACTGCCAGCTTGGGAGACAGATTCCCCCATAAAGACCGCCATGATAACTGTCTTTTTTTTTTGTCTAGGAGCTTCTCATGGGCATACGTCTTGTTCTGTTTGTCAGGTGTTCATTCTAAATACCCTTTGCAGTAGACTTCTTCCCTTTACTTATATCTTGAGGACCAACATCTTACACTTCTCGCTAAAGATACCATGGAAGGAATCTCCCGCCTCGAGAGTCAGCTTTCAGTGAAGAAGGTGAAAAGGGTACGACTGGAATCTTTTGCTGTCTAGCTTCTGCCAGGTGTTTCTTCCAAGGTCATTACAAACCCAGAGGCTTGCTTGACTGTGTTGTCTGATTTCTTTGCCATGACTGTGTTGGAGGCTTGTGAGGGTCCGTCTGGCATCATGTCAGAAGAGGCTTTGCAGGTGTCTGTCTTGGCTATTCAGAGTGAACCACAGCTGATTTTTCCCCGGTGGTCCTTGGAGAGTTCCTCAGTTTTTGGTTGGAGAAGAAGCTCCTATTATGGTTCTTAACTACTGTCCTGACTCTGAGCCTTCTCAGCTTTCTGGAGGGAACATTCCCTTAAAGAAGAAACAAAAAATTAAACATATTTTTTCTGCTCCTATGGATCCACAAAGTGAGTGGCAGGGCTATTTACTGCTTTAATGTCTTGAAAGCCTCCTCAAGAGGTTTTTGTTTCTGCTCCTCCTTGGTCCTGTACTCCCCTTAAAAGGACTAGAGAACAGGATTCTTCTGAGGATGTCAGATTCGGATAATGAATCCCTGACTTACTCTGCTCAGATTCCTTCTCCTTTAGACTATGGATCAGAAGAGGAGGACTCTAGTAGTCCAAATGTCCCTTTTGTGGAAATTTCCTTTGGGGGGAACACTCGCTAGGATGATGGATTTTTTTTAAGTGGGGTTGTGCTCAGGCTTTTGATATCCATAAGAGGCGCTGTGAGTTGCTGCAGTTCACCTCTCCTAAACCTGCGGCTATTCCTCCTGTTTTGACTGCTTTGCTGCATGCTTTTCCTGATGACTCTCATGCACCTGACTCTCTGCCCCATGCTCCCAAGAACCCTCTCAGGGTTTTATAGGGTGCCTGAGGATTGTTCTTTCCTATATAAATGTCCTGCTGCTGATCCCTTTGTCATGTCTGTATCCTCTGATAAACCGTCTCAATTGCTTCTTTCTCCCAAGGTATTGCTTTCTGGCAAGCATAGCATAACTATGGAAAGGTTGGGTAAGAAGGTTTTCACTTCTGCTGCCCTAGCTTTTAGGGATATTAATTATCAGAGCCATATGTCTATGTATGGGCTGGCTGTTCTTTCTCAGGCCTGTCAACTTATGTCTGATTTTCCAAACTCGGAGGGTAAAACTTCTGTTCTTTCCTTGCTAGGGACTTCCTCTCAAGTCATATGTTTTTCTATTAAATATAGTTATGATGCAGCAGATACCCCTTCTTGGGCTGATGTTTTTGGTTTAGTGATGAGGAGGTATTCTTGGCTTAGGTTTCAACCTCTACCTGATGATATTAAAGCTAAGTTGATGGATTCTCCTCTGAATTCTAAAATTTTGTTTGGGGAAGCTTCTGCTGGTTTGTTTAAGTACCTCCAGGATAAAGGTAAGGCCTTACAGGAGCTTAAACATGAGTTTCTTTCTCCAGTGCCTAAATTTCAAACAAACTACCCCGCTAAGCCTGCCTTTGTTTATAGGGAATCACACCCTTCTACCAAAGGTAGGAAGAGTGGCAAACAGGCTTCTGGTAAGGCTACTCAGTTTTCAAGGACTACGAAGCTTTCCTTTCCAGACAAATTAGGTGCTGTATGATTCTCCTTCTCTTCCCAGCCATATTCCTCCTTCTCTTAACCTTTCTCTTTCTGTTGTCTTCTGATCACTTAGAATTCTTGGGTTCTGTCGATTATTCGTCAGGGGTACTTCACTGTGTGGAAATCCCTTCCTTAAAATCTTCATTTTGCCATTTCCCCTCTTCAGAGCCTGGGATTCACTATAAATTTCAAAAAGTCTTCTCTGACTCCTTCTCAAGGTCATGTTTTTCTGGGTTGCAGAATCCAGACAGTACCAAGGCTTGCATCCCTGCCCTCTCCAAAGGCCTTAACTCTCATTTCATTCTTACAAACTCTTCTTTCTCTGGCTTCCATTACTGACAGGGAGGTTCTGAGAGCTCTGAGCTTCATAGCATCCACCATTCCGCTGCTCCCTCTGGCCAAACTACACATGAGAAGGTTTCAGTGGTTTCTGAAATCAGTGTGGCTCTGACATGCACATCCTCTAGACTTTGTGCTTCCTCTTCTTCCTTGTTTCAGAGAGGAACTTCAATGGTGGATTCAGCGGTTCTCTCTGAATCCAGGGATCTCTTTTCATTCCCCCCTCTTCCGTTTCAGGAATTGTTCACAGACACTTCAGCAATGCAATTGGGGGGGGGGGTGATATTCGGCTCCCTAAAAGTACAGGGGGTGTGGTCGCCTCATCAACAGAAGGAGCATTTCTATATCAATGAGATGAGAGCTCTTCTGCTGGCTCTGCAGGCCTTTCATCCTCTTTTCTGTCCAGGGCCTCTCAAGGTGTTCACAAACAATACCACAGTGATGTGGTATATCAACAAACCGGGAGGAACACAATCTTATTTTCTTTTCTGGTTGGCACTTCTGGTATCGGATCTTGCTGTTATGCATCAAGTGACTGTTCAGGCAGTTTATATCCCTTCTGGTCAGAACATTGTGGCAGACAATCTGATAAGTTCCTTAACTCAGTCCCACACATGGATGCTTCACAGGGATGTGTTTCTGGATATTATCCAACAGTGGGGTTCTCCTCAATTGAATCTTTTTTCCTCCCCTCTGAACAGATAACTTCCTCTGTCTTGTGCCAGAGTCCCAGGTCCTCTGGTGTGGAAGGTGGATGCCCTCTCATTCTCTTGGAAGGGGATGTTTCTTTATGCATTCCCTCCCCTTTCTGTCATTCCGAAAGTCCTGTTCAAGATTCAGCAGGATGCTCCCAAAATCTTGGTAACTCTCTTTTGGCTGTGACAGCACTGATTCCCTCTACTTCTGCATCTAGCCATGGACAATCGCAAGTTACCTCACAGGGTGGATTTAATCACACAAGACAAGGGATTTCTCATCCATCCCCACCTGTCTATGATTCAACTGACACTGTGGACGATATGATTTTTATACCTCACAGACACCTTTTTTCTGAGGACGTGCTGCAAGTCCTGCAGGAGGCCAGGAAACCTACTACTAGGAAGTCCTGCTTATCCAAATAGAACAGGTTTTCTATTTGGTGTCTCTCTCATAACCTGGACCCACTTACTGTGAGTGTTCCTTTTGTGCTGTCATATTTTTGTGAGTTGCTCAATTCTGGTTTGGCTTTTTCTTGTATTAAGGCCCACTTATCAGTGATCTCTACTTGTCTGCCTTTTTCTCCTCCTTTAGCTTCTAGATTTGAGGTTAAAACATTTCTTAAAGGCATCCTTAATATTAGACCTCCCAGAAAGCCTGTTACTCCTCCCTGGGATCTTAATTTTGTTTGGAAAAGTTGACTCAGGCTCCTTTTGAGCCTGCTGTTTCAGTTTCCATGCTACATTGTTCCTGGAAGACTGTTCTTTTGTTAGCTTTTACTTTTGCCAGATGGGTGTCTGAGTTGCAGACCCTTGTGGCTTGTCTTTTTTTTTTGGTCTTTCATGAGGTCAGGGTGTCCTTGCGTACTAAGCCTTCTTTTATGCCTAAGGTGGTTAATGAGCTATCACTGAATCAGTCTATTAATATGCCTACGTTTTCCCCCTGTCCGCAATCTGAAAGTGTCGGGTGCTGCATATTTTGGACATACATAGGAAACTCAGGGTTTATTTGAATAAGACTAAGGCTATTACAAAATCTGATCAGTTATTTGTTTATTTTCATCCTAGATCTTTGGGACTTGCTGCATCCAAGCAAACTATTGCTTCTTGGATTTCTAAGGCTATTTCCTTTTGTTACACTTTTCATGGCAAGAGCCTTCCTTCTTCATTTAAGGCTCATTCTACTAGCACGGTGGCTTCTTTGGATGCTTTTTTCAAGGGCTTAGATACTAATTCTATTCCTGAGGCAACTACCTGGACGTGCATACCTTTAACAAACACTACAAGTCAGATGGTATTTCTAGAGCTAGGGCTGGTTTTGTTAGTGCCATTCATTATGGCTTTTTAGGGGGCTCTTCTGTGCCTACCCCCTCCCAAGTTTCCTCTAGAGCTTTGGCACTCTCCCATCTGTTAAGAATACTGTAGCAGTGAATGTAAGGACATAGTGCAGGTGTGTAAAATCTTACCAAATGGTAGATGCCATTGCCTTTACTGCTGAAGTATTCATTTGCACCCACCACCCCCTAGTCTTTTGCCTTTCTTGGATGTATAGGTTACCTCTTAGGTTTCTTGGACTGTGTTCCTACTGGGGCATTCAGTTCTGTTTAAGGTAGGCCTGAAAGTCACTTTTATGGACTGAAATCTTTAACATGTTATTTCAGTGCACCAACCTCAGCAATGGTAACCATTCAGAGTTCTCAGATTAATTTATAAAGATGAGGTTATCGTAATTGGAAAATATCAAACAGGAAGCATAGGTTAAAGTCAATCTGTAGTGTAGCTAGGGTGGGGTGGGAGGGGCAATTGCTCTGAGCACAAAATGTTGGGTTGGCACAATTAGCCAATCCCAGTCTCTATTAATGCAATACCAGCTGTTAAAAGCTGGTATTGCATTTGCAGTTGAAAGACCACTGTAGCTCTCTGTGTGTAGTCTAAATTGTAGCAACTGCTTGCTGCAATGTAACAAGCAGTTTGCTACAGTTTAAAAGTAAAATGAAAACATTCTTTTTTTTAAATTTAAACATGAGCACTGTAGCACTCTGTGCAGGCAGGCTATAAACTGAAGCAACTGTTTGCTACATTTGTACCTAACATGTTTTTGATGATTCCTATCAAATGAGGACCTCTACTCAGACACTGCAGACACCCTGTCCTTGCATCTCCATAAGAGGACTTCTGTTTTTCTGCTGCCCTCCACAAAATGAAAGATGCCTTTGGGTTGCCAAGGAGTCCTGGAGGGTGTATTTGTGAATGCATCTTTGGAACCTGACACCCCTACCCAGAAACCTGGCCATTCTTACAAGATCAAGGAATCCCTCTCACAGATACTTATACAAATATGCTTTGTCTGACCCACATGCGGTGACTCTAGCTCCCAGCAAGGGAGCAGTTTTGGCTCCCACTAGGAATCGCATTCCAAATGAATAAGAGCACAGTTGTGGATATGCTTGTGAAAAAGGTAAACACCACCGGTAATGTGGCATTTAGGACTTTAAACTGCTAGTCTCTCATTTCTCTTATTACCAGACACTTAGAAAAGGTGAAGACCAAGGTGGATGGGATAGAGTTGAAAACCTAAAACAGGAGCTGCTGGACCTTTGTGATCTTTACTACAAGTTGGCAAAGCATTCCAAAAAGTGTAATTATGATGGTGTAGATGTATCATGCTAACCAGCAACTGTGGAGTCATTTATTAGGAGACGTACCTTGGTGAGGACTTTCCTTTCTTCCAGACAGTGCAAAGTCATGGAACCTTAATGCCTCCCTTATGCAAGAATTTCCTCTTCAGAACTCCTGCACAGGAAGTATAACACACACAAAAAAAAATCTGCTATTCAGATTTTTAATCCTTTGTGTCTAACTACAGAGGGAACTTCTGACCAAAGCCTGGCTATCCAACTCCAGACAGGAATGTAGCAGAGCTGGAAAATGGAAGAAGTATAATTACAAGAAGGAGTGACAGGCCAAACATGTGGACATGCCCAGTGGCCCTCAGGGCTGGGACCCCCTGAGGCAACAGCTATGACTGTTTGGTTGCCCCTCCATCCTTAAGCCCACCTCAACTCCACTTCCCCAAGACTTTGAGGAAGCCTCCCCGCCTTTATAAATAACTGTGAGGCTGTCACTGTAGACAAGTGGATATTAAGCATATAAAAAAAAAGATTGACTGCAGTTTCTAAAGACACAGCATTTCAGAGGTATTCATCTGTTCCCTAAAGGCCAAACTCGTTTCATTCATCAGGTACTCTGATATATGCTACATACAGGGACCATCAAATGGGGTACCCCTGGTGGAGGAAGGCATAGAATTCTATTCCAGGTTATTCCTCGTACCAGGAAAAGAGGATGCTTGCAAACCCATCTTAAATATTTCACATCTAAAACAATTTCTGAAAGTGCTCACCTTATATGGACTGTTACCTGTCATATCACAAGGAGTATTAATGGCACCCCTGTACAGAAAGTTCCTAAGATTTGCTGCATATATATATATATATATATATATATATATATATATATATATAAAATAAAAAAATATATATTTATAAATATATATATATATATATATATATATATATATATATATATATATATATATATGGGTCTCACGACTAATGACCCGAACGATTTCCCGACAGTTAGGATATTCACGAGATGACCGACAGGTAAGTTTGAGACAGTACATTGACAGGCGGAAAGGAAGGACGGACAAGGGAGACAGCGATCCGATGACGTGTGATGCGATGGTGTAGGAATGGGAGCGGTAGTTAGTACTGAGATTGTGGGATGGATGGTTAGGCTGTGGGAAAGGTGAGTGTGTGTTTGTGCGGAGGTATGGGGTTCGGGTAAGGGTGTGTGTTAGTGAGGGACTTGAGTTAGGGTTAGGGTGCAGGTAGGTGATTTAGTAGTAGACCCATATATATATATATATATATATATATATATATATATATATATATATAGACTTGGAGATGGCATATGACCATGTACCCAAAATGCATTATCGGAAGAGCTACCAGGAGTATGGTGTCCCAAAGTTGCTGCTGCATGCCATTCAGTTCATGTATTTTACAAGTGAGAGCTGTGTCTGCATTGTCAGCATTAATTTGAACATGTTCAAGACAGTAGTAGGCCCAAAGAAGTGTCTTGTTCCACTCTTGTAAATTTTTGGGCATAATTTCAAGTAGGGTTGCCAATTTTCCATGTCAAAAATTCTGGACATGTACGTGAAAGCAAAGTGTGTATAATTTTGATACCCACCCCCCATGCAACTATTCTAGTGTCCCATTACCTGGCTATTTCCCACAAATCCTTACTGAAATGAAAAAAAATTTTTGAAAACATCTTTCAAGTGAAACTCAAAACATTTTGTCAACATAGACATCACAGAGGACCTCACATCAACAGTCAGCCACATTGGGGGGGGTTAGCGAGATCCTTATGTATTTTTGGCAAACCAAAAATAGTAGGGACCATGAGTTTATCAAGATGTAGAAATGTGTATTAATCTGCAGAAATTTGTCCTTGCATAAGCATGTCATGCAGCATTGTTTTAATCCTAACAAATGCAAGATTAATTTCTCTTCTTGAGACCTGCTCATATGTGTCCTCAAACAGTAAGGCATACATTTGTTTATGTACTGCATGTCATCCATAACGACCACCCCAGCCCCCGCTTGTCCGGTTTCATAACACATACATTGTTAACTTTCAGGTGGTTTAACAGTTCAAGATCAGCATCAGAAATATTAGAACCACTTACATGTTTAAATCCAGAAGGTCGATTAAACAAGGATCTCATATCCAAGTCGCACATTCTTTCAAATAACAAAAGGGCAGGGTGCAAAGGTGGGTTGTAAACACTTGATAATCTGAACCCAGATTCAGCACCTTCATTGCCGTCAAATAATAACTTAAAGTTCTATTTCCTAATATAAACTCTGTGATCCATGAATGTATCAACCACGTTGGCCCTGTTAGCTGTAACAAAAGTGAAACCTTTTGAGAGAATGTCAACATGTTTTTGATTAACTTCATAGGAACTAAAGTTAAATATTTTAAAGTCACCTGCATGGTTCAAGATGATGTCGCATGATGTTGGTTCAGCAAGAATGTCGTTATCCAAAGTCTCTGTCTCCATCCCTTCCTCTGTGAGCCATTGCCCTGCCATTTTCCAGATGGTTGGTGCATCTGCAGGGCTGAATTTTACCACCGTTTCCTCTGATCTTGCTGCTTCCCTTTTAGGCATTCTGACCATCATAAAGGCACAGAGTCCAAAGGGGACTTGGAGAAGTTTGGGTCCTGATAATGGATGCACGCCTACCTCTTATTCTAAATTATGGGACCTATCCGAGCCAAGGTTGTTGTTTTTACCCCTCCTTCCCCATTGTTTAGATAATGGGGGTGGGCTTTACTTTATTGTTTAAATTCTCTTGTTTGCCTCTTTCAAGTTTATTTAACTTGCATTCCTGCATTACATTAATCTCACGGTCAATGGAAGAAAATATCCATGAATATTGTATCTTATATTGCTGGTAGTTGGTGTCCTCAGTTATATTTTTACCCAAGGTATTCACCTCATGTATAAGTGAGTCTGTCATGATAGAATTGTGCTTAAGTAAAACTGGAAGCAACTCACAGCCATGTCTATCAAAAATTTTAAGTAAATCCATATGTAAAGGAGAATTCACAACCATACCCATGGGATACTTCATACACGCAAACCTTTAGGAATCCCTTGCGTCTTAATGAATTCCAATAGGTAAGTTTTCCAGTTGCAAATTACAAATATGTAATTTGTACTCTCCACCAAAGTTAAGTTTGTAGCAAATACATTACTGCATTCTGTAAAACAAAACTCTGCTTTCTTATTTAGTCTTTCATATCAGGAATGACACATTCATGGACACCAGCAGTACCTGTATTCCTGCCATCATTTACTCCAATGGGGCAGGTGGATTAGCTAAAGTCATACCTTCTTCCCAACTGGAAGATAGGTTATACGTCGACCAAACCATTTCTCTGTGTTGAATGGCCATTATCCATTGATTTTTAACATTTTTGGCAGACTCAGTAACATGACTTGTTGCAAGTTTTTAAATAGTAGCTTCATTTTCTGACATTATCTGATGAAGTATTTAAGTATTTGTGATGAAAGCACTTATCTGTACAATTTTGTTTGTGGGTTTGTGCAATAAACCGTTTTTTTTGTTGTGTGAACCTCTTCCTTCCAGTGCCTGTTGGATTTAACGGTGTCTAACAAAAGCAAAGAATCAAAGACCTACTACCCTGGCCCAGTCTGTAGAATCACACATAAAAGCCATGACTGCACTATGAAACTGTGCATTATCTAACAAAATCAAAGACCTAGCACCCCATTCATACTTTGTAGAATCTCACATTAAAAGATATGACCACACTGTGAAAACTGTGCAATATCTAACAAAAGCAAAGAATCAGGGATGTACTACCCCAACATACTCTATAGGAGTCCCACAGTAAAATCCACAACTGCACTGTGAAACTGTGCATTTTCTAACAGTTCTACTCTGTATTACTGCACGTGTTTGTGAGCAATATTACAGGATTCAACATCAGATGGATGAGAAGGAATGTTATAGGATGTCAGGCATTTGTGCAAGGCCTGAAACATAACATAAAATGAACATTTTTCTATTTAATTTTTACGAAATCCACTATTACATTTTATTGAATTTCCTACAGGAATATCTAGAGCTTCTCATTACAGACTTCTGATTTGCTGCTTCTGTTCCTTACAGCAGTAATTACTAAGCATAACTGTTTTCCACAATGTATGTGATTCTTTCTTGGATGAAATTGCTGCTTTCTCTCATCACATTTCTAATGCTGTTCATGTTCTACAGCATAGCAGTACATGTGAAAGTATGTTGCTCTTTTTTTAATAGGTCCTCAACTTACAATTTCTTAAACTTTTATTAGGGCTGTTATCTTTAACAGAAATTACAGCAGATATTCTCTTTAACATCTGTTGGTCCAGTTAAGGGAAGATCATTGCAGCAAATCCCAAAAAGAACTACGCCATATGAATGCATTTTCTGAGCTCTGCAAATAGGGTATTAAAGTACAAAATTATTATAAGTACTGCACCTGTAGTATTATTGATGCTATAAAGTGGACTTTAAAATTAGCAGTTTTGTATAAGTAAAATGGACATTAAAAGCACATGTGGGTATCTTACAAGCAATCTATACCTCAATAGATCATCTTTTTAGTTTACCTACTGTGGCAACTTACTTAGTTCACCAAACTTTACCAAAATCTACTCAGTATTTCAAAATGGTTTATAGGGACTAATAAAATGCTCATTGACCTGATGTATACATCTCACCCTTAAATGTGGGCCATTTTGAGAAATGCTTTACTAAAATATTAAGCCATGCATCCAACCATAAAGAAAGTTTTTCTGTTAGGTGACTACAGTTGTAATCTCATTAGATGTTAAAAGAATATTAAAGTACTGGTAGAATTCATAAAACTTAATGCCACTTGTTTCTGAACCTACAAAACCTAATCACCAGACTGCAGCATTCACTGAAATTTTGTTCCATGCAACAAAAGTGACAAACATACATTGTCATTATGTATCCAGCTACCATTCATAACTGTTCTGGCATAACATTTCCTTGGCCTTTTTAAGCATGACAAGCCACCGTCTGCTTTAATAACAGTCAAAATTCTAACTCACAATCTGAATACTATTTCACAGGTGATTTGACAACTTCTAATTAACACAGACAGCTGAAATGTGGCATTAACTAAATTTGTTAAAGCTATTATTGAACTAATCCAAATTTAATTCCCTAATGTTAAGTCCATTGCAAAACTACATAATGCTAACTGGTTCACGTGGTAACACACAGAAGCGTTGATAAATAGAAGTTTGTTTATAGGTTCATAGGTAAGTACTAGGCTAGCTACCCTTGTGGACAATTTTAAGCCTAGGCATTTTCCCTTTTGGTTCTTGACTTAACCTATCCCATTTTGTGTTAGATTGACATTACCTTTTCTATGGTTGGAAATTGTATATTAACACTAGTGAAAACAACTAGGACTATACAGAGGGAACCCATGCATGGGATAAAGTATTTCAGAGCTGACACTTTCCATTAGATGTAGAGGGGTCCTGTGGAAAATTTCCATTTCCCATCCATCGATCCAAGTTGAGCTTGTATATGGACAAGGATGAGCTTTGCTTTATGTGGACAAAAAGTCTGTTTCAGGGCAGTGTATACTCTGAAAGATATACCTGTCCCTCCAAACCATTTTGTTGATGTTGCAGAAGAGACTTAGATCCCTGGACTGAGTGTTTCTGATGCCATTTGAGTTGTTGATGTGCTGATGTGCAGGAAATCCATCAGCAATGGGTCAGAGAATGCGTTGTATGAAAGATGCAGGTCATCTCTTAGCAGTCTGAATGTAGTGACAGGGCCTTGTATCCTTTTAATGAGGGATCTCTGTGGATGTTCCAGTTCTTGTATAGAGGCATTCTGTCGATGATTGGCCCAAAGAGGGCTGAATAAAGGGGAGCAGTGATATCTCTAGATACAATACCTTGGTTTATAAGCTGTGCAATATAGGAGGACTTTCTTACAACAGTGGACACAGGATGGTCGAAGGTTAGATCACTGTCTACACTTTTATAATGTATTGTTAATATAGTAGTTTCATTGGGTAAACAATCTCCTAAGGGATGCAGTAATGCATTTTCTGGCATTTAGGTTCAGTCCATGATTCTGGTATCAGTTATTTTTGGGACCAACTGTTGTGCAGGATGGCCAAATCATTTGGGGGATTCCAGTGTTACTGCAACAGTCTTTAAAAAAATGCCTTAATATAAACTGTGTTAAATCACAACAAATTAAATATTCTCCAAGCAATTCTTGAAGCAAATGTATACACTGTTGATAGAAACATAAATACTAATAACATCATTAAATTACAGTTTGAGAGTATCACAATAACATGCATTTCTACAGTGACTACTACCTTAGCAGAATAATAAAATCATTTCTAATAAACTAAACAGCATTCTTTTTCGATTTAAAATAAGTTCCGGTGCATTAGTCTAAGAATGACCACTGCACCAGTTAGTTAAAATTCCAGTAATTGCTCATAAATTAACACTGCATAATGAATTCCAGCCCTGAAAAGTTGCATACTAATTATCTTAAAATTCTCCTGATAATCTTTACTGATAAAGCCTTACTAGTATATCTCAATGATAAATCATTTGCTAAAGTCAAGTGCAGTATAGCTGTAGTAGTATCTATCTACCTGTTTACCTAAACAAATCCTGCATTACTGTAAAAGAATACTGAATGTACTAAATGCTTGTACTTAAGCATTTTTAGAAATTACTGATTGAACTTAATCCGCGGTGGTGGTGCTGCAGTAGCGTTGTTGCCTCACAGTAAGACGCTGTCCGGTTCGATTCTCAGCTAGAGCGTCTTCTGCGTGGAGACATGCATGAATGGGCGTACCTTCATTGAAGGTTGTGTGTCAGGGCTGGTAACTCGGCACGTAAATATCAACTACCAATCATTAGCGGACCGGAGTTCCACTGTGGCGACCCCTAACCGGGAAAAGCCGAAAGACACAACAACAACAACAACTGATTCATCTGAACTTGCTATAATAAATTCTTCTTAGCCCTAACCTTGGCATGAAGGTCTAAGGACTGACACAGTGAATCAGGTCCTGGCCAAAGGTGTTAAAAAAATTCCCATGATGATTTTTATCAATGAGTTATGATAAAGTAACTGTCTAATTTCTGTGTAAAAATATAGTTTTGTTGTTTGGTTGTTTTAGAATCTATGATTTTATGTTTTTGTGAGCAAGTTGAGACTATTTTGAAGCTAACACATTCTGAGATATTAGACAGTAAAGTTCATTTTATTCAAAATCCATGTATTTTTTGCTTTATGGCATTGGACTGTAGACTTGCGAGCTCCCATAATGCTACTGTAGTCTTACTTTGCTAGTGATAATACTAAGTCCATGACGTATGGCTCAGACATTTGGTTGTGCAGGATAGTATAGCTTTGCTCGTCCTCCCCCAGGGATGCATGTAGGCTGGACAACTTGCATGTCTCCTCTTGGCTGTGTTTCTCTTTGGCAGGTGTTCTAGGTTTTGTTAAAGACTTTCAACATAGAAAACAGGTACACTGTTTACAGCTGAGGAACCCTGTGATTCAACACAACCCTGTCTGCTTTCTGTAGGTCATTACTATTTTGTAAGGATATGAGGAGGTTTCTCAAGCAACAAGCACTCTCATCTCACCAACTCTTCTGGTGAAATCCTTGGAGGGGGCTCTCAATAATGTCAGTAACTACAGTTCTGATTATCATCGAGGAAGACCCAACCATGGTAGGTGTCAGGGTGTTCCTTGGCTTGGAGAGACTTACAAAGAATCACCAGGTACTAGTTGTGACCATGGGCTGCCATGCCTTAGAGATTTTAGGCCTTGCCCATATAAGAGCTTCAGTTAGAAAACAGTTTCTGCAGGGCTAATGGGACAAACCCGGTCAGACTCTGCCCCTCACAGGGGCCATAGAGAACTGCCGTTCTTTAGAGTGAAGAAAAGGCATTTATTGTAAAGTTTTCTTGAGAGCAAGGAGAAAGAACTACTATCCTGTCCTGTAGCAAAGCAACTTCTTTGGCCACAACTGTTACATGAAGTTCCAGATTTTGGTTTTTGAAGGTTGAGGGAGCATGCTACTTCTGCACAGGGCACAGGTATTGCTGCTGAAGATGATGGATGCCTTTGGGTACACAAGGTAGGAGCCTTCTGACTTGTTTGGTTTGCTCCAGATGGCTAACACCAAATTGCTGCAGGCTGTGCTTGATTCTACATCCTGGTTGTTTGCGGAGGTACAAGCCATTATGCCAGAAGCTTTGCAGGAAGACTTTTTCCACATTTAAGCAGGACAGATGGTGACTGGTCACCTTGCTGAAAGATTCCCTGCTAGCATTTTGACTTGAATGCTTCTGTGGTTGCAGATGCTTGGTATCTTCGTAAACTCTGACAAGTTCTTTATGACCCTCACTAAGGCAATTCCCTTTATCAAGGCAGAGTTGGACACTCATAGCACTGACCTCCTTGATGAGGGCATATTGGCAGTGTTCTACTGAAACTTTGTTGTGACTTTTAAGCCTGAAGACAGCAGCAGACGTCTCAGTTCCATTTGTACTGTTCAAGATATGTGCGTTGCATGGGGCAATAAAGTGTTAGTGGCTACAGAGTCAATGGATCATCACAGATCTTTTTGTATCAAACCCTTGTCACTAGGATTTAGAGTGGTAGACATCTTCTACCAATATTCCTTCTTAAAATATAAAATGTCCTGATAGTCACTTCATTGATGGGTTGAGGAAACCTCCTGTACTTTTCTACATTGTTTAGGAGAAACAGACCCTCTAAAAGTAGTGGTGAGGAGGCTTCATGTAAAATGGCTAGAGGTATAGGCAGTGTTCCTTGTCATAAATGGAACACTGTGTCCAGTGGCCTGAGTGCAATGATTGGAAAACTTGTTTGTGATGTGAACATGAGGGATGACACATGCTCCTACTGTCTGTGCTGAGAGGTGAGGGAGGAGCTGCATCCTGGCAAGGGTCGTGGACAACTCCATCACCTCAGCATATCAGGGGAAGCAAATGTCTTGAGGGATTTTAAACCAAATCTCCAAGCTTCTGTCCTGTAGCTGATAATTTGTGAATCCTGTATAGTCAGGTCTTCCAGCAATCCTCTTCTCCAGAGAATGACCTTTTTTACCACATGGGGAATGTGATCCTTCTCTTGTTATTCATTTCTCAGCAAGACAAAGGAAAGCTGATTGTGGATACATTCTGTCTGCAGTGGGGGGAAAGATTTCTGTCCACATTTCCTTTTGTTCTCCTGTTAGTCTCACTGCAGAATTCAGGGGGTAAAAAAGACCAAAAAGCATCCGTATTGTTTCTTAGTGACCGAGAATGGAGTCGTTTTTGGATGCCATGTCCCCAATGGTGCAGGAAGCAATGCAATTACAAACCATCAATGCCCCCCCTCCTCATTTAGGCCAACATTGTGATCCATCTAGGACACAGTGCCTCATTTAAATCCCTTGCTTCAGCATGAGTCTCAGAGCTGATTGAGGCTGGCAGGAAGCTTTCCACACATTAGAAATATTATACTAAATGTTCTTCCTTTGGTGGCAATGTATCCTGTGCATTTACATGTGGTTGTTTTGCAAGAGTTCAAAACTTACCTCGGATACCTGTTTATTTTGGATCTCCTTTACATCTGCAATGAAGCATTTTGTACTAAGCTCTTATTGCCCTCTCACTGCCTGCCCCCTTCTGTCTGGATATCTGCTCTATCCTGCAGCTATAGATGAATTTTTCTGCATGCTTGATAATTTTATAATTTATAACATTCTTACTCGCAGTTTTTTTGTTCCTGTATTGCAGGTTGTACTTGCTTATCAGTGGGGAGGGAGTAGTCAAACTGGGTGCCACAGAGGCTACCTGAATAAAATGCCCACACACAGCTTGAGGCCATGGCATGTACACCTCCAAGGGCTATGATGAGCTGAGCACTGAAATACAAATGAAAGAAATCCCAACTGTTAACTCAGATGGCTCCCCACAAATCAACTGATGTAATGTTTAGATAGCTTTTGCATACACATGCAGGATACTGGGCTACAATATACAAAGTTAGTAGGTTACCATGTAAGAGCAGATGGAAGATTTTGGCCATACGCAGAAAATATGAATTAGCAAAGACAGTACAGGGCATGACCTGGAGAAAGAATGTTGGAGCAGAGCTTGGAATAGACAGCATATCTATAGTGGCACAGCCAGAGGTAGAAATGTTAAAGGGGGTGCCACTCAAGAATAGCACGTTCGAAGTAACCTCTAGGGAGGTAGTTGAGTAACAGCACATGTAGCCATAAGAGCCATACTGATGCAAAGGCTAGAAGATGGGGACAGATGTGGAAGGAGCAACATAAATCAAGCAGGCTGAAAATGGTGAGAAAGTGGTATGCAGCAGTGCTCAAACAGAGATGAATCTGCTAGTCATCATGATCATGGAGGAGCCTTTCTCAATCTTTTTATAAGATACAGAAGACATTCTAACTGGTGAATTTGAGACCTTCCAAACTACCTGGAAGTGCATATGTCATGTGCTTTTGAGAGTCCTGTTTTGGCAAAGTATCCCTTCCAGATCTGGTTTATTTAGGTTCATAGGTTCATACTAGGCTATCTGCCCTAGGGCATTTATAAGCCTAGCCAGAGTATGTTTGGCTTTCGCCACCCATTTTAAATTAATTTTGCTATGCCCTTTTTCGAGGTTAGTATACTGTGCCTCTGTCTAACAGTAACACAGAAGTGATACCCGGGGTAAACCTATGATCTCCCATCCACTCATCAAGATTCCTCCTGAAGAGAGTCAATGAGGGACTCTGCCTAACCTGGACTGGGATTTTATTCCAGAGTGAAGGGAGCCTCTGGGTTATGAATCTGTCCCTCCAGCATGTCCTATTTATTTCAGTGCTGAGGTTCAAGTCTCTTGAGTGTGTAGCTCGATGGGATTTGGATTTTTTGAGGTGCAGCATGTCCCTTAATTCCGGGTTGGACATGGCCTTATACGTCAGGCACAGGTCACCTCTGAGCAGGCGGTATGCCACTGAGTAGAGCTGGAGTTTCTTTAACCGGGCAGCATATGGCATCTGTTTGAGCCCTTTGATCCTCTTGGTGAGGTATTTTTGGGGTCTTTCCAGTTGCTGCAGGTGTCTGGTAAGGTACATCCCAAAAGGGGCATTGTACTCAATTATGGGCCTGATGAGGGATGAGTAAAGAGGCACGATGACCTCCCCTGATCTAGATGTGAATCCCTTCATGATTAGGTGGGCTATATAAAATGTTGGCCACGTGGTTGTCAAATGAGAGATTGCTATCAACTTGGGTCCCCAGGTCCCTAATTACTTCTTCTGTACTTAATGGATTACCACCTATGTGGTAATTTGTGGGCACTTTGTTTTTGCCAAAGGGGATGACTATACACTTTTCGGCGTTTAGCTTGAGGCCATGGCTCTGGCACCAGTTGTCTGTTTCTATGAGGCCCTTTTGGAGGATGCTTGTGTCAGCTGGAGTGTCGATTATGGCGCCCAGTTTGCAGTCATCTGCAACCTTGGTCAGCCACAGTCCTTCCGTGTTGACCTGTACCTCCGAGAAATATATACCGAACAAGAGAGGTCCCAGGACTGAGCCTTGTGGGATGCCACTTGTAACTGGTTTGGAGTCTGACATGGCTCCAGCAATTCTAACCATGTGGGTTCTGTCCTTGAGCCAGTTTGCAACCCATCTAGTGACATAGGGGTTTATATTTAAGCTGGTGAGCTTATCTATAATGCCCGAGTGGGGTATTGTATCGAAGGCTTTTGCGAGGTCCAGGTAGGCTGTGTGGACCACCTTCCCCTCGTCAATGGCCTTGGTGACTGTTTCAAAGAAATCAACCAGGTTTAAGAGGCAGAATCTGCCCTTAACAAAAACAGTGGCATTTATTTATTTATTGCTACTCGATATCCGGTTAAGTGGGCAAGTCAGTTAACCCTTTTCAGCATTGATGCAGGCTCCAAATGGGTTGAGGAATCACAGGGTTCCTTAAGAATACCTGTCTATTTCATGATTCTCATGCTTTCTGTCCTTTGTTTTCTAGGACAGGCTCTGCATGTCCTGCACTTCTGTGTAGGACAAAGGAGGTACTGGAGAATGAATGACCCATGGTATTGCAATACACAAATGAGGAAGAATAGTACTAGAGAGACACTGCATCTCCTAACTTTATCCACTTGTACTCCCTTAGATTTCTCTCACTTTCACTTAGCCCTCACCTTCTCAGGCTTCTGTCACAATATTCCCACTAACATGTATTTTCCCCAGCCATGGTACTAATAATTACTTTTGTAAGGAGCTCTACCCTTTTAAACTTGTGATACCAGTGTATTTTCATAACAATGCCACTGTTTTTGTAATTGTAAATATTTCTTTGTAATTGGGTTAACAAGAATGTGACTGTATTTACTATTGTGAAGTGCATTTCTCAATTCAAAATAGTGTCATATACTGGAGCTTTTCTCCCTGCACCACCATTGAAAAGGGACCTTTGAGTGTGGGTGCATCAGCCTAACTCTGTTAACAAAGGAAAATAAATAATTAAATAAATAAATAAATAACATTAAAATAAAATAAGCAAGTAAGCAAATTTAAGACAGTGGCTATGTGCTCTCAGCCAGCTGTAGCCTGGTACCTTCTTAGGTCATTGATATATAGTGGAGAATAAAGATGTACTGAAATTCAAAGTCAGTCAAGAAGCCAAAACTATTTTCTTGTGAGAGATTTTGAGGATGTTGAGACAATGTCAGAGGTGAAGAAAACCTTTTTAAGAAATGCTGAGCTGACAGTTCATCAGACTGTCTAGGATCATTAATCATTTAGCTTTAGATAAAAATTGTTGGGTTGGTTTTGTCCTGCCTGTTGACAATTTATTTCCTCCAAAAAGATTTGGGATTGACTGTCATGAAGTTTTGTCACTGTTTGGAAAACCTATCTTTGGACCTTTACACTGATTTTTTTAAAGTACACAATAGTACTTGTGAACCGACTTGGGATGGGAAGGCTTACACTTTTTCCAGGGTACTTTTTTCACAATAAAAGCTTGTTTCAGTACATTAGAAATACATGGTGTTTGGTGTTTCTCCAGTACTCTTTTTGTTCATCATCACTCCAATTTCTCCTATCCTGCAGTGGTAAAAGAATGTTAAGAAAGGAGTGAATGTCATAGTGCAATCTCTCTGTGAGGTTACTAGCATCTAACCAGTGCCAGCAGGGTCTGCTGAATTGTAATGGAAAGTCCAATGCAAGATGGTTTTGACTTTAGAATGAATACATTTATTACCTATATCCTCTTAATTTCACCTCCTCAGACTTTAAGCCCTATATCCTCACAGAATGTCAGTGATGTATGCACCTTTCAGTCCTTTCTTTCCATGCAGCAATCCTGTATTTATCTTCCAAAGTGAACTACATCTCGCACATATCCTTCACTTCCCCTGTACTGAACACTAGTGCTCCCCTTCTCTAACTTCACTGTCTCCATAATCACCAATGCCCACTCACTACAGATTAAATGTCCCATACCTCAGTTATATCCTTTCCCCACCTCCCTCCCCTACTAGTCATTTCCTGTTCCCTTGATGCGTGCTGGTTTAGCTTGCATACCTTCCTCTTGTACCAAACTCCTTACAAGTAACATCACTCAATACCACCATGCTACATTTAACAAAGCATTTAGTTAGACACAAGATATTTACGTGTAGTGGTTCTGTGCAGTGTTGTAGTACTTATACTTTTTTCTGCCTCACCATCAGAGAGAAAATTCAAGAAGTACCCCCTCGTGATTCACCTGTTAGTGCTGCAAGTTGTCTTATTCTTTGTTTTTCTTTAGATGTGGTATCTTGAATAACGGTATACAAAACCTAAGTGAGAGTGCAGACATGCAACATTTAAATGACTGATTAAAACATTTGATATTGATTAAAATTCCCACTATCTCTCACTTTGTAGTCTTTTACCTCCATGTCCTACTACCACTTCTGTTATTGTATATTTTTTCTCTGTTTATTTGCTAAGTTTTTCTGCATAGCTGCCTAGCTTGAGCATTTTCTGGCTTGTTAAACTTGATTTCTGTATTAGTAGCTGTATTTAGAGCACAACCAAAAGCTGTTTGCTGAATTTCCTGTTTGCACTTAATTTTAAATCGTTTTTTTCTTAAAACTTGCATATTTTCTGTCCTTGACCTAGCACTCTTGTGTGGGGTCATTTACTGCACTGTTATAACTTGATATTACTTGTGAACCTCTGCTATCTCTGTAAAAAACAAAAACAAAAAAAAAAATCTTGCTTTTTCCCACTTTTCTGAGAGTTAAAAAAGTTCAGTTACAGGCTTGCTGTTCCTGAACTGTTTGAAAGTTTCTGTGAGGCCATTTTTGCTTGGGCTGAAGGAGGGTCTCTGTGTTTATCAGTGGCAGTGACTAACATTGAGCAGCTTCCCTGCTCCCGGAGAGGTGGTTACTGACTTGAAACTGTAGTTTTATTGGCCACTAGGGGTCATTTCCATAACTCCTTCATCTTCCTCTCTTAAAACCTAGTTGCCTCGTGGTTTGAGCGTCTTTTCTGGCTTGTTGGCTGTTGGTGAAGCACCCTCCAAGAGGAAAAAACGCTGAGAGAAGAAGGAGCCACTTTTGAGATTTTAAGTATTTTTTCTCTGTTTATTTGCTAAGTTTTTCTGCATAGCTGCCTAGCTTGAGCATTTTCTGGCTTGTTAAACTTGATTTCTGTATTAGTAGCTGTATTTAGAGCACAACCAAAAGCTGTTTGCTGAATTTCCTGTTTGCACTTAATTTTAAATCGTTTTTCTTAAAACTTGCATATTTTCTGTCCTTGACCTAGCACTCTTGTGTGGGGTCATTTACTGCACTGTTATAACTTGATATTACTTGTGAACCTCTGCTATCTCTGTAAAAACAAAACAAAAAAAAATCTTGCTTTTTCCCACTTTTCTGAGAGTTAAAAAGTTCAGTTACAGGCTTGCTGTTCCTGAACTGTTTGAAAGTTTCTGTGAGGCCATTTTGCTTGGGCTGAAGGAGGGTCTCTGTGTTTATCAGTGGCAGTGACTAACATTGAGCAGCTTCCCTGCCCCCGGAGAGGTGGTTACTGACTTGAAACTGTAGTTTTATTGGCCACTAGGGGTCATTTCCATAACTCCTTCATCTTCCTCTCTTAAAACCTAGTTGCCTCGTGGTTTGAGCGTCTTTTCAGGCTTGTTGGCTGTTGGTGAAGCACCCTCCAAGAGGAAAAACGCTGAGAGAAGAAGGAGCCACTTTTGAGATTTTAAGTATTTTTTCTCTGTTTATTTGCTAAGTTTTTCTGCATAGCTGCCTAGCTTGAGCATTTTCTGGCTTGTTAAACTTGATTTCTGTATTAGTAGCTGTATTTAGAGCACAACCAAAAGCTGTTTGCTGAATTTCCTGTTTGCACTTAATTTTAAATCGTTTTTTTCTTAAAACTTGCATATTTTCTGTCCTTGACCTAGCACTCTTGTGTGGGGTCATTTACTGCACTGTTATAACTTGATATTACTTGTGAACCTCTGCTATCTCTGTAAAAACAAAAACAAAAAAATCTTGCTTTTTCCCACTTTTCTGAGAGTTAAAAGTACAGCTACAGGCTTGCTGTTCCTGAACTGTTTGAAAGTTTCTGTAAGGCCACTTTTGCATGGGCGGAGGGAGGGTCTCTGTGTTTATCAGTGGCAGTGACTAACATTGAGCGGCTTCCCTGCCCCGAGAGGTGGTTACTGACTTGAAACTGTAGTTTTATTGGCCACTAGGGGTCATTTCCATAACTCCTTCATCTTCCCCTCTTAAAACCTAGTTGCCTCGTGGTTTGAGCGTCTTTTCAGGCTTGTTGGCTGTTGGTGAAGCACCCTCCAAGTGGTAAAAACGAGGAGAGAAGAAGGAGCCACTTTTGAGATTTTAAGTATTTTTTTTCTCTGTTTATTTGCTAAGTTTTTCTGCATAGCTGCCTAGCTTGAGCATTTTCTGGCTTGTTAAACTTGATTTCTGTATTAGTAGCTGTATTTAGAGCACAACCAAAAGCTGTTTGCTGAATTTCCTGTTTGCACTTAATTTTAAATCGTTTTTCTTAAAACTTGCATATTTTCTGTCCTTGACCTAGCACTCTTGTGTGGGGTCATTTACTGCACTGTTATAACTTGATATTACTTGTGAACCTCTGCTATCTCTGTAAAAAACAAAAAAAAAAAAATCTTGCTTTTTTCCCACTTTTCTGAGAGTTAAAAAAAGTTCAGTTACAGGCTTGCTGTTCCTGAACTGTTTGAAAGTTTCTGTGAGGCCATTTTGGTTGGGTTGAAGGAGGGTCTGTGTGTGTATCAGTGGAAGTGACTAACATTGAGCAGCTTCCCTGCCCCGGAGAGGTGGTTACTGACTTGAAACTGTAGTTTTATTGGCCACTAGGGGTCATTTCCATAACTCCTTCGTTTGTCCTCAGAGGAGTGGTTTAGGCAGTGACTTGTGGTTTGTTGGCCAATTTGGGTCATTTCCTGTCTTTTCCAGCCCCTGCTATAAAGCACGCTTTAGCGATTTAGCCCGATTTAGCGGAGTTGCTACTGTTGCACACTAGGGCAGTGCCGGTTAAGCAGGTTTAAACTATTCGAGCTACCTAAAGTCCACTCTTCAAATTTTCCTTAAAACTACCTTCCTCGAACTATACTACTGATCTAATCAGCGTATCCTATAATTAAAAGATCATCTCTACTTGACTCCAAGTAGACTATTCTCTATCTGTTAAACGTAGCACTTGCTCCTACAGTACTTATTACCTTGATACGGCACTCTTGTCATAGATAGTACCCCAAAAGGCAACCCCATTTCTCGGTCACCCACGTCCCCGGAATCTTTTTAAAGTTTTTGTCTATTCCTTCTAGCATGTCGAGGGATCAGTTGCTAGTGTCCTCTCCTGCTCAGCTGGTGAACCTGGGAATATTGAGGCAATGTTACAATTGCCTCATGTACACAGACAACCCTCTCCTCCTCCCACAAAACACAAATACATGCGAGAGATGCAACTATACGGCCAAACTGGAGGCTGAGCTCTCTCAACATAGGACTGGCAAGACCAGTCAGGAGGAGAAGGTTACCACACACACTATAGACCCAGTCTCACATATTACCATTACAACCTCAAATCATACACATAAACACACAAAGACATACTCGAGGCTCTGATCAAAAATCTACCAAAACAGCAGAGGCCACCAAAGCAGACACCCAAACAACCACCACCTCAGAACACAACACCTGCAACACATAGACCTCACAGTCAGAGTGTCAAACAGTCACAGCCCTTAAGGCCAAATACAATGCCAGACACACTAGTCATTGGTGACTCCATAGTCAGACACACTGGCGTCCGCTCACCAGACTGAGTAAGGAGAAGGTCACAGTAAGCTGCCTGTCGGGCGCTAGAATCCGCCACATAACGCAAGCACTCAGGTCTCTCAACAGCAGGTACAAATATGATTCAGTCATTGTCCACGCTGGTGTAAACGACCTGAGGCGTACCTCCTTGGACTACATGAAAAGAGACATTGAGGAGCTCTCTGATTATGTAGCCCAGACAGGTATGACCCTGACCTTGAGCAGTATCCTACCTTCACCAAGAATGATGCCACAATACAGAGATAAGATGATCAGCTTTAACAATTGGCTTAAACACTGGTGTCATTCAAAGGGGATCCAGTGTCTGTCTGCCTGGGATGACATGCTGGACAAGCCACGCTGCCCAAGGGACGGCTTGCACCTGTCACCCTGGGATTCGGATATTGGCAAAGGCTCTTGCCACCCCATAGTGCCTTTTTAGGCAAGGCTCAAATTCTAAACCTACCACCCTAGAACACAAAAAGGAAAAAACTAAGGGTAATGCTGCTCAATGCCAGAAGTCTAAATCTCAAAATGCACGCACTCGAGGCCCTTCTCAGTATGGAGAACATCGATGTCTGTGCTGTGACAGAAACCTGGTTCAAGGCTCCTGAGAGCACCCCAGCTATCAGGCTTTACCTCATATCATGCGTTCCGCCCCAAAATCTGGACAATACCAAGAAAGGAGGGTATCCATATTCATCAAGGACACCCACACCTCAAGACTGGTGGCAACGCACGATGCATCGGAGACCATCCAGGTGCAATTAACCATAGGCAAGACTGCTCTGCAAATTGTAGCATGTTACAGGCCACCCTCACAAACTCAGGAACCTCACATGGCCTTCCTGAAAACACTAGAGGGGATAAATGTATCACCAAACACCATCATACTAGGTGACTTCAATTACCCTAATATAGACTGGGAACACTACTCAAGCCCAAACACCCTAGCCCAAAAGTTCCTGGAATTCATAAACTCAAATGCCATGGAACAACTAGTCACCATCCCCACAAGAGGAGATAACATACTTGATCTCATCATCACGAACATGGGAGCACAATGTTCAACACCGGAGGTGTACCCTCACTGGTGAGATCAGACCACAAACTAATCTCGCTGGAGGTCCTCATCCCACCCCACCTGAAATAAAAAGACCACAGTAAAGAACTTCTCAAAGCCGACTTCACACTTCTAAAGACTAGTGTGGTCTCCTTTAAGGCCCCGAGCGGCGGAAAACAGTACTCAAGCCGCTGAATCACTTACAAATGCCTTCTACCAGCACCTGCAGGACTGCATGGATAAGGCAATCCCAAGCAAAACAAAGACTCTTTGTACCAAAGGCAAGCGTCCAGTCTGGTGGACCCCAGCCATAAACAAACTCTACAACAAAGGAGGAAGCTACTACAAGATAGAGCAAAATCCTTAAAAGGTAAGACACCCTTGATCACTATAAGTAAAAACTAAGAGCTCTCATAAAATCATCCAAAGCAAATTTGAGAGAAAAATAGCTAAAGACTCAAAAGACAATCATAAGGCCTTCTTTAGCTATGTTAGAAACCTGGGAGGAAACTCCCAGATATGCTCAGAGCTAGTTCACAATGATGTGAAGATTACTGATCCTACAGACATTGCCAACATACTGGCTGACAGGTTCAGTGCAAACTTCTCCCCTCCCCAAAAGGAGAGATATCTATACCAAACGATTGCAGCCCCCAAACATCTCCAGCCCAAGTGAGAACTGCTCTCTCCAAAGCAAAAACACAGCATCCATGGGACCTGATGGTGTCCCCGGCTGTGTGCTCCATGAACTCAATGAGGAATTAAACCCACAGCTAGGACAGCTGTTTAATCAAAGTCTTACCTCTGGATACGCACTCCAGGAGTGGCGCACTGCAACTGTGGTACCACTTCACAAAGGCGGTGCCTCCACCGACCCTGGAAATTACCGCCCATTAGCTTGACAAGCCTTATCTGCAAAGCCATGGAGAGGATCATAATGGACCTCATAAATAAAGACATAGGGAATTTGCAGACTTTGGATCCAACCCAGTTTGGCTTTGTCAAAGGCAGATCATGCCTTTTAAACTTGGTTGACTTTTTCGAAACAGTCACCAAAGCCATTGATGAGGGAAAGGCAGTCCATACAGCCTACCTCGATCTGGCTAAGGCCTTCGATACAATACCCCATTCGGGTATCATTCGAAAACTCATCAGCTTAAATGTCAACCCATACATCACAAGATGGGTTGCAAACTGGCTGAGTGACAGAACCCACAGGGTCAGAGCTGCTGGCGCCATGTCAGACTCAAAGCCTGTCACAAGTGGTGTCCCACAGGGCTCAGTCCTGGGCCCACTCTTGTTTGGCATCTACTTTTCCAAGTACAAGCAAACACAGGAGGGTTATGGCTGACAAAGTTTGCAGATGACTGCAAACTGGGCGCCATAGTAGAAAACACATCTGACACAGATATCCTTCAGAAGGGTCTCACAGAAACGGATAACTGGTGCCAGAGCCACGCCTAAAGTTAAATGCCAAAAATGCATAGTCATACCCTTCGGGAAAAACAAGGTTACCCCTAGCTACCAAATAGGTGGCAATCCACTGAGCACAGAAGAAGTTATCAGGGACCTGGGGACCCAGGTTGATAGTAGTCTGTCATTCGACACCCATGTAGCTAAAGTAGTTAGGAAGACCTTCTACATTGCCCACCTTATCATGAAGGGATTCTCATCTAGATCAAGGGAGGTCATAGTCTCCTTTACTCATCACTCATCAGACCAATGATTGAGTACAATGCCCCATTCGAATGTATCTGACCCGACACTTGCAGCAGCTGGAGAGGCCACAAAAGTTCCTCACCAAAAGGATAAAGGGTCTCAAAATCTGTCCTATGCTGCCCGACTGAAAGAACTCCAGCTCTATTCAGTCGCCACCGCTTGCTCAGAGGTGACCTTTGCCTAACATACAAGGCCATGTCAAACCCAGATTTGATGAATATGCTTCACCTCAAAAATCTAGATCCATCAGAGCCACAAGGCGGGAGACTTAAACCTTGACACGGCTATTAATAGGACGTGCTGGAGGGATAGATTCATCACCCAAAGACTCCCTATGCTGTGGAACAAAATCCCGGTACATGTGAGGCAGAGCACCTCGCTGGCCTTGTTCAAGAGAAATCTTGACCAATGGATGGGAGATCGCAGATATACCCCAGGGATTACCTCAGTGTCACTGCTCGACAGAGGCACAGCAAAATAATGGGTATAGTTCCCCATACTAAAGGGGTGGCGTAAGCCACAAAACGATGGGCTAGGCTTGTAAATGCCCTCGGGCAGATAGCCTAGTATGAACCTATGAACCTATGAACCTATATATACATCAGCATTGCTAGAAGATAAGTGATCTTTTGGCTACCTCCTATTTTTTACCATCACCAAGAAAGGAGTGAATGTCATAGTGCAATCTCTGTGAGGTTACTAGCATCTAACCAGTGCCAGCAGGGTCTGCTGAATTGTAATGGAAAGTCCAATGCAAGATGGTTTTGACTTTAGAATGAATACATTTATTACCTATATCCTCTTAATTTCACCTCCTCAGACTTTAAGCCCTATATCCTCACAGAATGTAAGTGATGTATGCACCTTTCAGTCCTTTCTTTCCATGCAGCAATCCTGTATTTATCTTCCAAAGTGAACTACATCTCGCATATCCTTCACTTCCTGTACCTGAACACTAGTGCTCCCCTTCTCTAACTTCACTGTCTCCATAATCACCAATGCCCACTCACTACAGATTAAATGTCCCATACCTCAGTTATATCCTTTCCCCACCTCCCTCCCCTACTAGTCATTTCCTGTTCCCTTGATGCGTGCTGGTTTAGCTTGCATACCTTCCTCTTGTACCAAACTCCTTACAAGTAACATCACTCAATACCACCATGCTACATTTAACAACGCATTTAGTTAGACACAAGATATTTACGTGTAGTGGTTCTGTGCAGTGTTGTAGTACTTATACTTTTTTCTGCCTCACCATCAGAGAGAAAATTCAAGAAGTACCACCTCGTGATTCACCTATTAGTGCTGCAAGTTGTCTTATTCTTTGTTTTTCTTTAGATGTGGTATCTTGAATAACGGTATACAAAACCTAAGTGAGAGTGCAGACATGCAACATTTAAATGACTGATTAAAACATTTGATATTGATTAAAATTCCCACTATCTCGCACTTTGTAGTCTTTTACCTCCATGTCCTACTACCACTTCTGTTATTGTATATATATACATCAGCATTGCTAGAAGAGAAGTGATTTTTGGCTACCTCCTATTTTTTACCATCACCTTTTTAACACTTAGCCTTCCATGCAGTTTACTATCCTTCCACCTACTCTAAATTATACCTCCACATCACCAACTCTAAATTATACCTCCACATCACCAACTCTGTGTAGATGCACTTCAATATCACTGCTGCAGTAGTCTTTATGAAAGGGGATTCCCTGCCAAGTGTAGACCAATGTCCAGCCAGTATACAAAAGTCTTGGGATTTTATAGATGTCATATGTCACGCATATGCGTATAGGACATAAAGGTGACATATGTCCCTATATACCTTAGAACTTCTTTGTCACCAGTCTGAACACCATCAATGATCATAGGTCTGAGTGCTTCTTCTTCGTTTGGTTGCGGAGTCATGTTTCAGATAAGTGCCCCATTGGGGTTTCTTGTACATCTCAAAGGGAAAATGTCAATGTGGGAGGCAGATTCCCCATAAGGATTATCACTAGTAGTGTCTCTTCTGTTTGGGTGCTGTCATGACCCTACAAAGTATTCTGTCTGGCAAACATTTGTCCCTAAGACCCTCCATAGTCATAGCTCCTCCATGTCCATTTACATTGAGAACCAACATTTTAAAATTGGTAGCTCAGGGTGCTATGGCGGAATCTACCCATCTGGAAGGTCAGATGCCTGCCAAGAAAAAGGCCAAAAGAGTCAGGTCTGATTAGCTGCTGTCCCACCTCCCCCAAACATCTCTCTCTCTAGGCTGATGAAAGCCCAAAGGATTGCCAAGTTGTTATGTCAGATTCCTCTGCCGTGATCATGTCAAAGGTTGGCATGGATCCAACTTCTCACACATCTTTGAGGCTTTGCAGACATCCATTCTGGATGTTGAGGGGGGACTTCAGCTGATCATTTCAGATGGTCCAAGGGGGATTCCACAGATACTTGTTTGGGAGGAGATTCTCACTACATCAGTTAAATGTAGGCAAGGGTCTGAACCTCCTAGTGTGTTTAGTGCAGACATCGCTCAAAAGAAAATAGAAAAAAAGCACATTTTCCCTGCTCCTAAATATCCCCAGTATGAATGGTAGGATTTTATCCAGGGTTTTATTTAATGTGTTGATTACCTGGAAGCTTCCACAAGGAGTTTCTGTACCTGCCCCCTCTTGGTCCTCTGCCCCACTCAGGAAGTGCAGAGAGCGGGATTCCTTGGAAGAGGACTTGGATTCTGAGTGTTTTTTGCATATTCCTCTCAGATACATTCTTCCTTGGATTATGGCTCTGAGGAAGACTACTCTATTAGCCCTTACTCTCCCTCTGAAGAACTCTGCTTTGGGATACTATTCCTTGTATGACAGAATGTTGCTTTTGGTTCTGTTTTGAGATGTTACTCTTGTCTTTGTCTCTAGCAAATACCTGATGATATTGAGGTTAAACATTTAGATGCTCCTCTAGATAATAACAACTTGTTTGGTTCTGTGGCTGCTGAGCATTTTAAGTCTCTGCAGGATAATGATAAGGCCATGCAGATATTGAAATATATATTTGTTTATCCTGTTCCTAAGTTCCAGAAAAATTATTCATCCAAATCTTCTTTTGTTCGCAGACAGCCTTGCCCTCCTCCCAAAGGTAAGAAGGGTTCTAGGGGGGTTCCTCCTGCTAAGTCTACTCAGACTCCTACTTCTCAGAAACCTCCTTTTCAGGACAAGCCAGGTTCTTTCTGACTGTTTGCTTACTCTTTCCTTGTGTCAGATTCCTTTTTCTCTGGGTCTTTCCCTGCCCCTTCTCAGTTGGTTAAAGATCACTCGTGATGTTTGTGTTCTGTCCATCATCCATCAGGGATACTTTATAGTGTAGAAATCCCTTTCTCCTTTTCGGAGCATCCCTCAACCTCCACAGGACAGCTTACTTTCCTCCCAGAACTACTTCAGGGCCTTCTGGCACAAGGCACCATTCAAGCTGTGCCCCCTTCCCAGAATGAGAAGGGGTTTATTCCAGAATGTTTCTAGTTCCCAGGAAGGAAGGTACCTGGAGATCCATTCTGGACCTTTCTCAGCTCAACACATTTCTAAAGATCCCTTCCTTTTGGATGTTGTCCCTTCAGACCCTATTTCCACTTCTTCTACCCCAGTCTCTCTCTGGATCTCAGGGATGTTTATCTTTACATCCCAATTCATCCTCTTTTCAGGAAGTTTTTGTTTCTCAACTTCTTCATTACATTTTCAGTTTTCTGCTTTGCCCTTTGGCCTTTCTACTGCCCCAAGGCCTTTCACCAATTGCCTAGCTCCTGTCTGGATGAACCTCCTTGCCTAGCTTTTTGCAGGATGAAGGGGTTCAGATCTTTCCTTATCTGGATGATCTACTTATTCAGGCTTCCTCCCCCGAGACTTAGCTTGAGCACCTCCACTATACCATTTGTCTCTTGCAAAGCCTGGGGTTTACCATAACATTCCAAATATCAGTCCCGGCTTCTTCGCAGGATCAGTATTAATCAGTTGCAGGCTCCAGACCATCCCTATGCTGGCTTCCCTGTCTCCTCCCAAGACTCTTTTTCTTCTCACCTTTTTTTCAGTCCCTTCTTCCTTGGGTTTTTCTTACAACCAGGGAGTTTCTGAGGGCACCAGGATTCATGGCTTCCACCATTCTAATGCTGCCTGTATCCAGGCTTCACATGAGAAAACTTCATTGATTCCTAAAGTCAGAATGGCTCCAACACTGTCATCCACTAGATTTTCTAGTCCTTCTTCTTCAATGCTTCAAGTTCGAACTTCAGTGGTGGATTCATCAGCTGTTGCTCAACCCGGGACTTCTTTTTTGGCCCCCAGTCCCCTCTCAGGAACTCTTTTTGGATGCCTTGGATATGGGGTGGGCAGCTTCTTTTGATCCCCTCAAGGTCCAGTATCTCTAACCCCCTCATCAGAGATCAGACCACATCAAGGAGATGAGAGCTTTTCTTTTTGCCCTTCAGATCTTTCATTCCCTCTTTCTTCCAGGGCCTCTCAAAATATTTACTGACAATACCACAGTAATGTGGTACATTAGCAAGTAAGGTCCTACCTTCTCTGCAGTCTAGCTGTTCAAGTTTTAGAATCTAGCTGTCCAGTATCAAGTGACTCTTCAGGCTGTATACATTCCTTCAGAACAAAATATAGTGGGGCACACTTTGTGCAGGTCCAAAATACAGGCTCACAAATGGATGCTTCACAGAGATGCGTTTCTGGACATTGTCCATCAGTGGGGTACTCCACAAGCAAATCTTTTTGTCTTCCCTTTGAACATTCCTCTTTTCTGCTTCAGACTCCCAAGTCCTCTGGCCTGGAAGGTGGATGCCTTATCCTTGTTTTGGAAGGGGATGTTTCTCTACATCTTCCGTCCCCTTCCTCTGATTTTGAGGGTCCTGCTCAAGATAGACCAGGACTCCCCCAAAATCTTTCTAGTGACTCCCCTTTGGCTCAGATAGTATTTGTTCTCTCTTCTTCTGCACCTACCAAGGGCAGTCACCACAAGTTCGCTCACAGGCTGGACCTACTCGCACAAGACAAGGCGTCTCTCATCCATCCCTACTTATCCACTGTTATCTGACATCATTGGAGATAGGGTTTTGATCCCTTTTAGGCACCTTTTTTTCTGAGGATGTGCTTTGGGTTCTGCAAGAGGCCATGAAACCCACTAGCAGGTAATCCTATAAGTCCAAATGGAAGAGATTTTCTGTTTGGTACCTTGCTCATAACCAGGATCCACTTTCTGTGGGGATCCCTCTGGTTTTCTCATATTTGTGTGAATTGCTCCATGCTGGATTAGCATATTCTTCTGTTAGAGCTCACCTTTCAGCTATTCCTGCTTGTCTGCCATTAACTCCTTCTGACCTTTAGGTTTGAGGTCAAGTAATTTCTTAAAGGCATCCTTCATATCATTCTTCCCAGGAAGCCTATTCTACCTTCCTGAGACCCTAATCTTACTCTTGAAAAATTGACTCAGGCTCATTTTGAGCCTGCAGCTTCTGACTTCTTGCAGCATTGTACATGGAAAATTGTTCTGCTTTTGGCCCTTACTTTAGCTAAGAGAATGTCTGAACTCTGGACTCTTATGGCTGTTCCTCCTTTTTTGTAGGGACAGGGTGTTCTCTTCATACTAATCTATCTTTTAGTCCCCAGGTGGTTAATGAATTGTCTCTTAATCGGTCTATTAATTTGTCCTCCTTTGGACTTGCATAAACATCTCAAATATTATTTAGATAAGACTAAGGGTATTTGAAAGTCTGAGCAGCTTTTTATTTCCTTTCATCCTAGATCTCCAGGTTTGTCTGTTTCTAAGAAAACCATTTCTTAATGGATCTCTAAAGTTATTTCTTTTTGTTACCCCTTTCATGAGGAAAGTCTTTCTGCCTCTGTAAAGGCTTATTCTACTAGGGCTGTGACTTCCTCTTGTGCTTTTTTTCAAAGGATTGGATGTCAGTTCCATCCTTGAGGCTGCTACTTGGACCTCTGTTTGTACCTTTACTAAGCATTACAAATTGGCATTGCAAATTGGAATTTTTCAAAGCAAGAGCTAGCTTTGCCAGGGTTACCATGCATGCATTCCTTGAGGGGTCTGCTGGACCTTCCTCCTCCCAAATTTCCTCTTGAATTTTTGTACTCTGTCTTTTATAAAGAGTACTGCAGCAATGATATGGAAGGACGTAGTACAGTTGTGTAAAATCTTGACATAACAGTGGATGTCTTTCTCTTCACTTTTGCAGGTTTTGCTCCTCCCTCCCCCTTCTGATCTACTCTTTTCCTTGTTCTCCTTCTGGATGCACATGCTCACATGCTCCTTCTGCTGCCTAGGACTGTGGTTCCTCTTGGGGCTATTCAGTTCTACAGTATGTATGTCTGCACTTCACCTTTATGCCCAATGTCTTGAGCGGGGACCATATGAGTGATGTATGATGTCTATAAAATCCTAAGGCTTTGCTATACTGGCAGGAAGTTGGGCTACCTTTGGCAGGGAATCCCCTTTTGTAAAGAATACTGCAACATTGACGAGAAGGACATCTGTTATGGTAAGATTTTACACAACTGTACTATCTCTAGGTTTGAAACCCTTCGTAATCTGCTCTCTTTTATTAAACTTCATTTAATTTATTTCTGTAATACAATACTTACTATTTATCACCCAAGTCTGTCTGTATCCACAAGCTACAGTGTATGCTACATAGGCACTGTGATAAACACAAACATTATCAACATATAACAGGAGCATAAACAGTATTTATGAACATCAGCCATTGTTATATACAGTTCGTATAAGGCTGTCCTTCTGCCTTTGAGTGACATGGGGTGTATCATAGATAATCTGGAAACTACTTTCCTCCCTCCATTTATCATGTCTGTCTGTGGGATCCGATCCACTAGTTCCATCTTCCTCTGTATATCGTCTCCTGCACACACAGCAATGCTTCTCTGCAACCTCTGTGCTGTGCATCACAGTAGCCAGCATCCACACTTTTTTCTTCTTTACCATGCAAGTCCATACAACTGTCAGAAACTACTCAACATCGTCTTTTACCCCGTCATATCTTCGCTTAATTATCACTGAGGGTTTACTTGTTTACCTTTTATCTCCCACCTAAGCTGTCTGCTGACCATCCACTTCTCTACCTTTGCTTTCCTACCAGTATGCCTTTGACCTCCTCCAGGACTGACTGCTCAGTCTGTTACCAGGAATGTGCTCTGTCCCTTCTCAGTTTCTTTTTGGGAGTTCTTTCCATACTGCTGCCCCTCCATCAACACTTCGTACTAACAGCTTGACCATGTGTAACCTTCCTCAAACTCACTTGTACTGTACTTCACTGTACTTTTACTCACAGTGACCAGAGCTTGCTTCTGTCACTTCCAAGATCATGTCCACTCCCACTCTTTCACTGTAAGTGGGTGCACTGCTGGCACCATTTTCCTTGGTGTTTCCCAACCTCTCTCTTTTCCCTTTTTGTCTTGTTGGTATTTTTTTGGAGACTACGAGCAAAAAAATTAAATCTTTGAGTACCTTTGTGTCTACAGTCAAACAACTCCCAAGCAGTAAAAGCATGTGCAGCATTCATAAGGCAAGACACCACCACCTGGGTATAATAAATCCTGCTGTCTGTCTGCCACATTGTAGAGAAAAAAAGAGCTTGTTTCTTGTCATGCCACAAGGACTGCAGCAGGCTATTGCAAAGAAGCTTGCATCTTCATCTGTCTAAGTTTCTACAGGCAATCATTGCTTTTCTGTCTGAGCTTTTATACCACTGAGTAAGTCTTCTGCCATGCTAACTCTGACATGGCTCTGCTGACATAGTCTAGGAACCACTGCTTCACACTACATTCATGACATTAAATGATTATGGCCCACTACTGAGACCCCGGTGGAGGATGGAAAGGCCTTGAGGCCTTGCAGACTACTGATACCTAGGATGAACTGCATCTTATCTCGGAGGGTCCGCATGGAATTCCTCATATCCTTCTATGAGAAGAGGCCCCTGGTACACTTACTGAAATGAGACAGGGTTCCAAAGCTCTGAAGCTCATGCAGGCAGATGTCAACCATAAAAAGAAAAAGCAAAAAACTCAGCATGTGACATCCCATACACCTTCCAGATAAAAAGAATGGATGGACTTCTTTCAGGGTTTATTTAAAGTTATCATGGCCCTGAAGCCTCCTCCTTTTGTGACCCAGCTGACTCAAGCCACACCACAAAAGCACTCCTTGGACTCAACCTTCTCAGAAGAGGATCCAGAACCAGATTATGGTCATTCTATGGATTATTCTTTGCCACTCCATTCTCCTAAGCAGGTCTCCTAGGATGAAGGGGGCACTTTTTTGCATGTCTCTCCCTTGTTTTCTTTAGAGACACAATTTAAAGTATGATGAAATATTTTGAATGGTAGTCAAGGCAAGTATCAGAGGTACAAAAAGCTTTCTGGAGGTGGGTACTCTGACTCCTTCACCAGTCCCCTCAGTCCTGAAGGGTTACCTGGATGCCTTTCATTCTTATTTATTAAGACCTAACTCTCAGCCACCTGCTCCTAAAAGACCAGACAGGATTTGTAAGATCCCTGATGAGCTCAAATACCTGTTCAAGAATTCTGTGGCTGATCCTCCTGCAGTTTCTGTCTCCTCAGACATGTCATCCAAGCTTCTTCCCACTGCTGATGCCCTCCCTCAGAAAAGGACAGCGTGGTCATTGATAGGTGGGGTAAGAAAGTCTACACCTCCTACACTTTAGCATACAAAGCTATTAATTATTAAGCACAAATGAGTAAATACCTACTCTCTGTGATAACTTTTTCTGAAAAAGGTCATGACAGAACCTTAGGAAGCAGAATCTGAACAGTAAATGCAGTGTCTTCTGTCCCATGTTACATAAATAGGCAGACACAGCATCAAATGTAGCTATGATGCAAAGGATGCTATGTCTAGGTCTGCTGCCACAGGCTGAGTGATGAGACAATAATGCATGGCTTTGGGGTCAGCACATCCTGAAGGCTGTAAAATGAAAATTGTGGATTACCCTTTGGACAGTGACCTTTTGCTTGGACCATAGGCTGCCACTCTTTTCAAAATTCTGCAAGAGCAAGGCAAGTCCATGAAAGACTGCAGGCAGATTCTCCTCTCTACAGTTCCTAGATGCCATAGGAACTATGTGGCTAAATCCACTTCCTTTGTTAAGAAGGAGCGTAGGCCCTCTCACAAACATAGAGAAGGACCTAGGAAACAATTTTCTGATCAAACCTCAGGAAGGATTCCCCTTCATTTAGGCTTCCCTTTGGAAACAAAACTCTGTGACTGTCCTCTACTCCTCCTGTCCCTCTCCCTTTATACCTCTACCCCCAAACAAAAATACTCTCCCTCTCTCTTTTCCATTCTGGGAGGCAGTAACTATAAACAAATGGGTTCTGACCTTTTTTCAAAGAAGGTTACGCCTTGCCTCTCCAAAAGGGATCCCCCATCCAACTCCCAACCAGCTTCCTTTGCTCAATTCCATTATATTTCTTGTTTCAAGGAAGGACAGTGGAGGCTTATCTTGGATCTCTCCCTACTAAACACTTTGCTGAAGGTACCTGCTTTCAAAATGCTATCTCTTCACATCTTTCTAACCTTCATTCTTTCTCAGACCTTTCTAGTGTCCCTAGACCTCAAGGATGCATATCTTCACATCCTCATCTGTCCTTCTTGCAGGAAATTCCTCAGTTTCTTCTCTGGCTTATTAAATTTTTCATTTTCTGCTTTGCCTTTTGGGCTTTCCACTGCCCCAAAAGTTTTTACAAAGTGCCTAATACCTGTGGTAGCTTTCTGCCATGCTCAGGGAATTCAGATTTTCCCCTGCCTGGATAACATGTTGATTCAGGCCTTGTTGACAGATACTCTCCTCAAGCATTTACATTTCACAGTATAGCTCTTAACCAATTTGAGACTCACGATTGATTTCAAAAAAATCTCATCTCACTCCCACTCAGGACCTAGTCTTCCTGGGCAGCAACTAAACAATAGCATAATGCAGGCCTCTCTTCCTCAACAAAAAGTTCCAAAGCCTAGAAAGTTTTTTTTCAAAACCTTCTGCTGAGTGACTCACTGCACTGCAGGAAAGATCTTCAGGGCTGTGGGGTTCATGGCTTTATCCATCCCATTGAACCCACTGGAGAGACTGCATATGAAGAAAATTCAGTGGTACCTGAAATCTGTGTGGTCCCAACACTTCAATCCATTGGAGACCCTGATCCGTCTGCTGCCTTGCATGAAAGAATTTCTCTGGTGGGAGAAACCGATTTCTCTCAACCCAGGCCTTCCCTTTGCCCTAGTCCCTCACAAGCAGATTCTCTATGCCAATGCCTTAGCCAGGGCTTAGGGGGTCTAGACAGGATTCCACAAAGCACAGGGGAAATTGCCCTCCTTAGGTTCTTATACACCTACCCTTCACTTCCACTTATTCCAAGGGTTCTATTAAACATCCAAAAGGACGGTTCAGTACTGCTGATCCTGGCTCCTTCCTGGCCAAGGCAGCCTTGATTTTCTATCCTGTTCCATCTTTCAAAGGGAAACGACTGGAAAATCCCAATACAACCAGACCTTATCACCCAACAGAAACATCAGCTTCTACATCCCAATATAGTCTGTCTAAATCTCACTCCGTGGACCATTGGGTTCTGATCCCTAAAAGGTAGTGCAGGTTTCACAGGAGGCCAGTAAGCCTAATACCAGAAAATCATACACAGCAAAGTGAAAAAGATTCCCCATTTGGTGCCACAAGTACAGACGTAAACCATCTGAAGCCACCACTGTACTTCAGAATATCTGTGAGCTTCTGCATTCGGGCTTGGCTTACTCATCCAGTAAAGTGCATTTGTCAGCCATCAGTGCCTGGTTGCCTCTAGATCCTCCTATCATGTTCAGGGCAGAACTCAAGCTCTTCTTGAAAGGAGTCCTGCACCTTTGGCCTTCAAGGAAACCAGTTATTCCACCCATCCATCCATCCATCCATCTTTAACCTCTTTTCCCATTTTGTACATGGGGTCGGGGTTTCAGTTCAACAGTGACAATCATCTCGAGCCAAGGTTTACACCATTGGGTGGATATCCATGCCACGGTAGTTCATTCATACCACTCACTCACACACACTCACACCTACGGCCAATTTAGTTTGTCCAATCCACCTATTGCATGTCTTTGGAATGTGGGAGGAAACCTAAGTGACTACAGGGAGGACATGCAGACTCCACACAGAAGGCACCCCAACTGAAAATAAAACCGTATTTTTTTCTGGAAAAGATCTCTCTAACCCCTTTTGAGCCAGCTGCATCTGCCATCTTAAAATTCTGCACATGGAAAAACTGTCCTGGTGCTGGCTCTAAACTCGACACACAGGGTGTCGTGCCTGCTTCTCCCTTTCTTATTTTCCACAAGGATAGGATAGTACAGCAGACTAATCCTTCTTTCATGCTTAAGATAATGAATGAACTCTCCCTCAATTTAGTCATTCACCTTCCTGCTTTCTATCCCACCCCTCAAAATGGGGGGGTGCAGAATCTTACACTGCATAGACATTCACAGGTAGTTGAGATTCTGTTTGTATAAAACAAATAAGCAGAGAAACTCACCAACTAATTGTTTCTTTCATGGATACCAAGCTGGGTCAACCAGTCTCAAAACAAACCTTTGTAGCCTGGATATTGAAGGCTATCCGGTAAATCCTTGCCTTACTGCCCCAAAGCACATTCCACTTGAGCAGGTGCCTCTTCTTTTGTTTTCCACAAGGGTGTTGATGCTAGGTCCATACTGGAAGTGGCCACTTTGTCTTCTGTGCATACCTTCACCAACCACTACAAAATTGATGCTTTCTCCATGTCTAGGGATTCTTTTGTCAGATCAGTCCTCTCTGGTCTCCTGGACAATTCCTCTTCACTCTAGCCATCCACTCCACTTTCTTCTTTCTATTCAGCTCTGAGAATGTTCCTTCTGTTAGGAATACTGCAACAGTGATTTCAGTTAGGACATTGTACAGTCGTGTAAGAACTTGCCGTAACAGTAGATGTCCTACTGATCATTGTTGCAGTATTCTTTCCCTTCCACCTTCCTCTCTAATGTCTTGCCACACATGTAGTCATTTCTTGGGGGAGTTTCCTGCATATTTGAACTACAACCTCCTAGCTGACCAGTTTCCTGTCTTAGTTGTCTTCAGGCCACTAGCTTGGAGATAGTCTGAGAATCTTGTGTATATCTGTCCTTATACCCCGGTACACATGAGCTGAGGTCGCACATCGGATGGATGCCCTTGGAAAGGTAAATCGTTGGTACTTAGATGGATGTCAGTGACAAATATCCATCCGTTATGAATACTGCAATGGTGATCAGTAGGACATCTCCTGTTAAACTAAGTTCTTACACAACTGTACTTTCTGCGCAGCCTTGTTGCAATAGATTTGAAAAGTCATACTGCTTGTGAAATGGATACAAGCCTATGGCATTTTATTTTACATTGTGTATATTTCCACTCGCTGTTTTGCTTTGTGCTGACACACAGTGTGAAATACCTTTGCATGGCTTAAAACATTTGTTCATTACTTGCAATGCATTGTTGCAAATGTGACACAATGTGTCTGTGCTCTTTATGCATCTTGTGTTTTAGTCTTATCTAGAATCATCTTAAAATGGAAATTGCACAAATGACAAGATTTTACCTCATCTTTGACATGTATTGTACTTCAGAGAAGAGTTAAATCTGATATTTCCCACCAATGTGTTTAGTACCTATACTGAAACATAAAATCACTGCAGCATGTAACCAAAATGTCTGCCATTGTTTATTAGCGTAGAATGCAAGCCACATTTAAAATGTATTTCATTTTAAGATATAATGTTTGCAGACAAAGTCAATTACAAATTATATGCGCCTGTGTGTTTACTTTAATTGTAAATCTTACCCATCCCCCACATTCATAAAGTATGAAATTCCCTTGCATTTCCTTGCCGCTCCACAGTAGTACCAAGTGCATTTGTCCGGTCTGAGCAAATATATTGCCATGTTCATGGGAGTGTACATGCTCAGTAAATGGGGAAGCTTCCCCCACTAAATGTCATCATTGCACTGAATCAGAACAAACTTGGAGTGCCGGCTATATTAATAAGTATTAAAAAGGTAAGATGTTTCCTTTTAAAATTATGCTATTTTATACTGGCAGTGCATCAAGGCAGGGCTGTGCACAGTATTTATTTCACTCATGGTGCTTGCTGGGTGGGGGTGATTTTGTACTGGTCATTCTTTGTGGTCCCATGATTAAACAGTGCTTTTCCATTGTGGAAAAGTTATGAATTATGCACTCCCTGACATGCTATACTGCCAAACTCTGTTTGTGTCAATTAATGGATAAAGCAGGAATATGATGCATCCTAGGGATGGATTCTAGAACAGTTTGCATTTAGGGCATGATGATGTTCATGCTTGTGAAACAGTCCAACGTGACTTGCAATTCCCAGAGATGGCTTTTGGATATCTTATTGCAAATGAGGATGTATGTAAACCTTTGCAGGTTGCCTTTATGCCACTCTCCTTGCCAAGAAATCAAATTAGTATGCTAACTATATCCACTGTGGCAACAAAGTCTAATAAAGTATGCTTAAAAAGAGAAGACACGCTGAGATGCAGTCTTCCTAAACAACAAAGATTGCCTAGACCACCTTTTGTAAAAGCTATGCCTCAGCAAGCCCAAAGGTGCTCAGAAAAAACACCTAACACCACACATACTGTCACTTTTAGTGGAGACCCAAACACTAAGCACCTAAGGTACACAAACATTTCCCAGAGCTATTGTCATAGGGGACTCCTTTGTAAGATATACTGATGCCCCTCTAACCAGGCTGAACAAGGACAAGATAATTGTTAATTGCTTATTTGGAGCCAGGACCTGCCAAATCATGTGCATGTTCAAGACATTACATCACATGTAACAATATGATTCCATCATAGTCCATGTAAGTGTAAATGACCTGTGATGTATCTCCCTGGACTGTATGAAGAGAGAGAGTGAGCGAGACAGAATGGAGCTTTCAGACTGTGCCTCAGGCTGGTATGAACCTAACATTGAGCAGTGTATTAACATCACTGAGAATGATGCCACAATTTGAGCAAAAATTATTGATTCTAACAACTGGCTGTCTTTCTTATATTATTTTAAGGGAATCCAATATTTGTGAGCTCAGGAGGACATGGGTAACAGTCAGACCATGTTGCTTTTTCAAGGATGGTCTGCACCTTTCCCCTCTAGGTCTTCAAATACTGGCTAAAACTTTATCCAACCTCATAGTACCTTGTTTAGGCAGTGCCACACTGACAAACCTACAGACATAGCAAAAGTGACTCAGCTAAACTTCAACGTGTTGACTGCTCAATGCCAGTAGCCTAAATAAAAAAAATATACACTCCCTCCAAGTCCTCCTCACACTCAAGAATATAGACATCTGTGTAGTTACCGAGACATGGTTTAAAGAAGCAGAGTGTGCCCTTGTACTGCAAAGTTTCAGTGCCTTCCACACTTTTAGACCATTAACCGCACAAACAAGCTAAAGGTAGAAGTGGCTCTATGTACATCAGTAGCAAGCATACCACTATGGTGGTCAAACAGGGTGACATGATGGTGTTCCTCCACATGCAGATCACCACAGACAAAATACTGTATCATATCCTATCCAGTTATATGTTACCCTTCATGTCCCAAGAAGCTCACAATGCATACTTGGATCTACTAGAGACAGTTACCATCCAACCTAAAACCATACAAATGGGAGACTATAATTATCCCTCTATAAACTAGGAATCCTACACTGCTCCAAATCTACAGGCACAGAAATTCCTGGCCTTCATAAAAACATACACCCTTGATCAGATAGCGAATATACCCACTACAAGCTGCAGCTTATGAACCTTATGCTCACAAATATAGGTGAACCCAGCCCCCCATGTCTCGTCATCACTGTTAAGGTCTGACCATAAAGGTGCCTCCTTCAAAATCAAAATCAACTCTGTAATCCCATTAAAACCAGTAACAATCAATTACTGTTCCAAGGCAAAATATCTTTTATTTAAGTGATGGTTTATCAAAATTCAGTGCCCCTCCAAACCTGAAGATCGCAGTAGTCTATGCTCAACTCAGAAACTCTGTACGACCATGTCAATGGCTGCATAGAGGCTGCTGTACCTACCAGAAGTAAGTCCAGTACTAGCCCCAGAAACAAACCGCCCTGGAGGCATCCCAAATTAAACAGGATATACCACAAAAGGAAAAAAAAATATGACAAAAATCAGGAAGGGTCATTCCCATAAAGATAAAAATTCCCTCATCAAATTAAATAAGCAACTAAGAAGGCTAATTATGTCAACTTTGAGGATAATATAGCCTCAAAGTTGAAAGATAACTATAAGGACGTTAATAGTGACACATTCACCGAGCATGGCGAAACAGCTAACCTGTTAGTGAGAAAATTCATTTCCAACTTAACCTACTTCTCCCTCCCAATCACCTCCCCAAATATACCCTCAGACATAACTCTTCCAACTGTAACTAGGGAGCATGTATTGACGGTGATCACTAAAGCCAATAACAAGGCTTGTATGGGCCCTGATAGCATCTTAGGATGCTTCCTGAACAGTCTAAAATATGACATACCAGGATCCCTGGAGTCTTTCTTTAACTATAATCTTAAAACAGGATTTGTGCCATGTGAATAGAGGACTGTGATGATCATCCACCTTCATAAGGGAGGACCTTCAACAAACCCTGGGAACTACAGCCCCATTAGTGTGACTAGTCTTATTTACAAAGCCATGACAAAAATTATCATGGAAATTCAACAAGGGTATAATAGACCCCCTGACACTGGATCCATCCCAGTTTGCCTTTGTCAAAGTAAAGTCATGTTTACTGAATTTGGTAGACTTCTTTGAAAAGGTCACTAAGGCACTGGATGAGAGAAAAACCATGCATACTGCCTACCTACATCTGGCTAAAGCATCTGCTACAGTACCCAACACAGACATTGTCAACAAACTTATGGACCTAGGTATCAACCCTTTTATAACATGCTGGATTATTAGCTGTCTCACTTATAGGAACAAGGAGGTTAGAATTCGTGAGGTCACCTCTACAAAGAGGCTGATCACCAGTGGAGTCCCCTAGGGGTCTGTGCTAGGCCCTGTCCTCTTTGGCGTCTACTTCTTTGATGTCAAAGTCACTGTCAATGGCTTCTGGCTAACTAAGTTTGCAGTTGATTGCAAACTGGGAAAAGTAATTGAATCGCCCCAAGAAGAGAGCACCCTTCAGGAAGCTCTAACATACAAACACTTGGCACCAAAGCCATGGCTTAAAACTGAATACCGAGAAAGGCATTATAGTACCTTTTGGGACATCAGCCACCCTGTGTAACTACTTCATCAATAAAACATGCTAAAAGTTGATTCACTAGTCAGGGATCTGGGAACTCATGTAGATAGTAACCTAGCCTTCAGCAATCATGTCCAAGGTAGTAAGAAAATCTTTCTATGCTGCTCAACTTATAAGCAAGGGAATGGCATCAAGGTCCAGAGAGGTCACCATTCTACTGTATTTGGCCCTCATCAGACCCATCAAAGAGTATAATGTCTCCTTCGGTATGTACCAGACTAGACACGTACATCAGCTGGAACAGCCACAGACATTCCTTACGAAAAGAATATAGGGATTAAACACAATGTCCTATGTTGATCCCCTGACAGCCTTGTCTCTTTACTCGTTATCATACAGTGATCTTTGCTTGGCATACAAGACATCGCTGGACCCTGTTTTGATGGACCTTTGGCACATGCACAAAATAAACAGCATCAGAATTACTAAATTAAAAAAAACTAAATTTTGTTTATGACATAAATAGAACATGTTGGAGAGACAAATGTTTCTCAGTGAATTCCCATTCTCTGGAACAGGCTGCCCCTCCATGTGAAACAGAGTCCTCCCTATCCCTATTTAAGCGCAACTCGCACCAATAGATGGATAATCAGAAGTTCACCCCTGGTCTGGCTGGTGCCTATCTCTTTAATGGACAGAAGCAGTCAGTGAATCAACATCCTATATAAATCAAATTTGTGGGTCACATCTGGGTTGCATGGCTAGGCTTATAAGAGCCCAAGTGGTCATTAGCCTAATATACACCTATGAACCTACGGTGGGTGCCTTGTAGGGGATGTTACAGGCTGCCCCCAGAAATATAAAGATGCAGGTGAATTATAACCATGCTACACAGAGGTGATAAAAGACAGCAGTACCATGTTTAATAATGATTGCACTTCAGATGCAGGATTAACAGAAGCTTCAAGTACAGGACACATTCTCATGGATATGCAGTTTAGACATTGCCTCTTGTAGCTCAGCTGTTTCTTCCCCACAAGCTATTAAGTATGTGACGCAGTTACATATTCATGAGTGCGTCAGCAAATATTTGGTATGATGGCACAGTCCCTAACATTGTTGCCTATGTTTATTTGTTTAAATAACGTAATGAATGGCATCTTTACTCACACATACTCCTGGCTGTAGCCAACAACCTATTATAACCATTATGTTGCACCTTTAAGAAAACTCAGGGGTGATTGCTCCAGTAATGGGAGACTCTTCAAATAGGTAATCTCTTCTTGGTCATCTGGGTACAGCAGTGAGCAGGTTTAGCTATCCAATCTTGTCAATCATTTATTCAACTTCTGGTGTCATATAACAGTGCTATATTTTGGGATGGAGCAACGGTTTGCATTCACATTGGTAACATCAGTGGATTTCTGATGGTACGCCTGAGTCCAGGCATCATACACGTGTCTGCTACGATTTTCTCAACCTGTTCTAGGGTGTCGTTTGCAATCACCAGCGATTGTGTTCACTGCCTTGCAGGTGCACTGTCTCGGGGGTAGGGGGATTAGTATGACATAATTCAAATTATGGTGTGTATGTGTGTGTGTGTGTCTACACACATGCACACAAATAAATATATATATATATATATATATATATATCTCAGGTTGTGTACAATCCTAACCTCCCATCGAAACAGAAACTAGTTGATCTAACAATGATCAAAATCTAATTATCCAAAAAGTAAGCAGTGATCCACAAAGGATAAAAAAAACCCCACAGTTTCTTGCAGAGGACAAACCTCCTGCACCTGCACACCCCCTGCTCTTTATATATACCACCTCCGAGATCATAATACAGTGATGAAAGGGCATGGTCCCATATCCTCACAGTAGTGCAATCTTGTACTGACAAAGCTGGTACACCTCAGTCAGCTGATATTCAATCAGCTGTACCAGCTCTGTCACCTATCGACCACCAGACTCTGTGTTGGAAAGTTACTGGAAGGTTGCACTCCTATATATACATGCACGCGCACACACACACACACACACACACACACACACACACACATACATACATATATAAAATATGTGTGTGTGTGTTTGTACATTTATACACACAGAGAGAGTGTGGTTTATCTGTACTGAATGTTGTGGAATCATAATATATACACGGATAAAATAGGAGAATTTGAGGCAGAGAATTGTTCAGTGAGTAGGGGGCAGGGTGTATTTTCCCCCACTGATTGGCATTTGCAGTTCCTTTGGGTAATACTAAAGTAACTTCTCCTGCCTCATACATATGGCAGGGATGTGACTGTCTCACAACGGCAGGACACTGAGAACAGTTCCCATTTAGCAGATAAACATTGTAGAATCCAGCCAATAGTTGTAATACTTCCCAAATGCTTTGTCTTATGAATTTCCTGTTCATTATCCTTACTAAACCGTTCCTTAGAAGAAAGTTTATTTATTTTGTATATTTTGTCTTAGTGAGAAAGGTAGAACTTACATATGTTAAGAAATTATTTCTTTTACATTTTCTGTATACTGTAGTTGAATAAAATCATCATTGTTGTCATCATCACCCCCCTTTTTCCTAATTGTACATGGGATTGGAGTGTTGCATAATTTTTTTGTCACCTCTTTAAATTCAGTGCTGCTCTCCTACCTTATTTGACAGTCAGGCCTATCACAACTCTTAGCTCATGCGGCCCATCTCTTGGCTGGATGCCCTTGTTTCTTCCTGCCTTCATCCTTTCTCTCCCATGTTGTCTTCATCAAATTGTCTTCTGCTTTCCCACACATGTGACTGAGTCACTGTAATCCATTCATGTTGACCTTCTGTGCAACTGGGGCTGCTTTGACTTCTGCTCTGACGTCTTCATTTCATTGCGTGTCCTACATTGTGCATCCCAGTACCAGTCTCAGGCACTTTGTCTCCATCATCTCAAGCTTTTTTAACTGCTCTTCTTTACTGCTCTAGTTTCTGTGCCATGCAGAAGCACTGGATACACCACTGTTTTGTACACCTTAATATTCAGCTTTTTGGCATTCTTCTGTCACACACAAACCACTGATGCTTTGTGCAAGTGGGCTGCAGCAATTTTTATTCTTCTCAACCACTCCTCATAGATGCTTGAAGCTGTTATCATTTTCTGCCTTTTCTATTCTATTTCAGTTTGCTGCCATGATTACTGTGGTTCAACCCATTTGTCTTTGGTTTTGCATCCCATCCTCTTAACATTTGCTGGCATTCAAAGTCTGCTTGCAATGCCACATTGTCTGCATATAGTAATATTGTAAAACTTTCTCCCCTCCAACCTCTTTGCTAATGTGGACTGTCACCAGTATGAATAGCAGTGAGCTTAGAGCTGAACCCTGAAGCACACCGACTGCCACTCATAACCCTTATGTGAGTCTAAACGCTGTTCATACTTGTATTATTGGGTCCTTCTACATTGCTTCACTAATTCTACAAATGTTTCCAGGATTTTGAGCCATTACAGGACTGCTCAAATCAGCTTTCTTGAGATCCTGACATATTTTCCCAGGTCTAGCAATGCCTAGTTGGATTCTTTCCCCTTTCCCACTGCCTACTATGCCCCCAGTATACACCCCAGTGCCCCCCAATCCCTCCCCATCCTTGCCTCCTCATTCTGTCCAGGATGCCTGTGTTTTATTTATTTATTTATTTATTTAATTAATTAATTAACAAGAAGCATCTTTATTAAATTATCACTTATGACATAGGCAATCATGCATTTATATAAATGAAAACAAACCATATCGACATAGTCTTAGTTGCAAGGATTTTGCATCACAGACCGTACTGACGTAATTTTAGTTGCAAACATTGTACATCACTTATCTACCCAGTCATCCAGTCAAACATTGCACAGCTCATTCATATCCTGCCTTATTTTAAACCTCATTCCTCTCCTGTATGTATTGTTCCCACAATTCCCATTTTTTCCTGTGTCATTTGCTGTTACACATTTTCTAAACATCCCAATTCCAGTTGTTTTATCTCTGTCACTGTATTTACTACTTCTAGTATAGTTGAATTAGACTTTGATTTCCATTGTCTAGTAACTGATTGTTTTGGCAGCCACCATAATTAGACTCAGCAAGGCACTACTATGTCTAGGCATAGGTCTGTATCGTCAGAAAAATCATTTCCCTGGTTGCACCAATTTGCTTACCCAGTATCTCTGACAGAGTAGTCTGCAGGGAATCTTTAAAGTCTGCCAACTCATTACACTCCCCGAAAATGTTCCCAATTACCCCTTTCTTCCCTATCATAGCTATAACATTTACTATCTACTTGAGGAAAAATTCTCTGGAGTCTACCTGGGGTATAAAAATATCTATGTAAACATTTCCAAGCAAAAATCCTAAATCTTCTAGATTCTGTTACATATTTGGGAGGCAAACATATATCCCCCATTGTATCTTTGTGAATTGCTCATCCAGTCTCTGTCCTCATTCCTTTCTAACCTCCTCTGATTGACTTGTACAGTTATCATCCAGTATTTTATATGCGCTACTAATTATTCCTTTTTTGACAACAGCTTCTGTTCTAGATTCTACTAAAAACTCTATCAGTGTTGGTGTTTCATTTAGGACTCCCCCATGTGCCTGTGTGTTGTCATACTTTGTCTTACTAGATTGCATTTTCCTACACCTTTTCAAAACATGCTAATCGACAAAGACCATACTGTAATAATCACATAGGAAAGAATTTAATTAAGACAAGGGTCTGGTGGCTGATAGGTCCCCTAAGCTTTATGGCTCTTAATGCTACAAGGTGCACTTTAGAACTTTTTCTATAAATGTTAGTCCCATGATGGCCTGGAAAAGAAATATGACTAAGGAAAGGAATTGACTAATTTTTCCCTTCAAGGAAGAAGATCATGGTATGCAAGGATTAATGTTTAAAGCTTACAAAACAGTAGTTTCCTTCCCATAAACTGAGTAGAAAAATTGAATCCACATAAATGAAATCTGGGATGATTACATTCCTCCATACCAGTTACCTCCAGCAAAAAAAAAAAAAATCACTTTCTTTATATCTTCTGATACTAGACTGGGATGAAAGTGAAAGAACAAATAGCAAGAGGCATATATTTCAAGTTACTGCAGTCATACATATAAAACATGTCTTTTCAGCCCTAAGTCCATAAGGCAAACCTTTTATATACCCTTTGGATTTCATGCATAGGACAAAAGTGAAAAAACAAATACAGCACATCAGTGTATTTCATCTTGTTGTCAGATCTACATATACAGTAATCCTCCTCTACCTCATCTCCCCCAGAAGATAGCAACCTGTATATACAGGGAAGAAACTCACATTAATGCCTTCTACATTTTTGGTCCTAGATGAGCTATAGTGACCTTCTGTGCACACTTCTGAAGTGGGATTTTGAGAAAAGTTAAATAAATAATGACCACACTATCCCCAGCCAATGCAGAAGCTGTAGTGACCTTCTCTGTACACCCCTAAAGTTTATGAGGAAAATTAAAGAAATAATGGCAAAAGTATCACCAGCTCTCACACAACCTACAGTGATTTTCTTTGTTTACCTCTGAACACGTTGGCTTGAGACCATGTGGCGCCAGTGACAGAGGCCCTGCTATACCTACTACACTACTTATGCAGACAGGAATGGTGGCCCTCAGAAGCCTGAGAATATAGATGTTCTGTGGTACATTTTATGCCTTATTATGTCACTACCCAGGAAATTAACATATGTGCCTACCAATATTTACACACACACACACACACACACACACACACACACACACACACACACACACACACACACACACACACACACACCATACTCTCAACTGCCCCTGTTTTTGCCTGATATTTTTGTTCTGTGTAGGGGGTTCTGGCAAACTAATGAGAACTGCAATGACTAAATAATGGCAGACACTTGAGATGTAAGACTTCATGTATTTCAGAAAATGCATGTTAATTCAAGTCCCATTATTTTAGCAACATTGTAATATATTAGAGCAATATTTAGAATGTGTCCCTGTTTTGGGGCTTTTGTTCCCATTAATTTTTGGATTTGCTCCTGATTGTTAAGCTAGCATGCTGATGTTTTTTTTATTTTCTGCTGAGGATTATAGTCATTGAGTAATACCAGAAATATCTGCTATTGTTCACAAAATACATGTTAACGGAAGACCCATTCTTTTAACTTTTTAAAACTAATTACAATAATATTAAAACATGTCCCTTATTTGTGGCCCTTATCCCAGATTATTTTTTGGCTTTGTCCAGAATTCTTGAGCAAAGCAGTATGACAGTAACCTAAAAACAAAATGCATCTGTCAACAACTACAAGCTCACAGGCACATTTACCAGCCACTCTCACGAAGAATCAGCTATTTTCTAAAACAATTAAGATACACAGAGAGTCCCTCTACACATTCTTTAAATTTTCCTAGCATCTCAACGTTGCTACTTTATGACTGGCGCCAGTACGCAGAGGTAGATACAAGCAGGCGTAGAGTTTGTTAATTTTCTTTGCTCGTTTTAGATGCACAATGGTTCAACATCTGGAAGCACTCATTTTCTCTATTACAGAACCTAATGAAGAGCTCCATTTCTGAATAATTGTGTGTGGGGAGGAGGGCAGACTGCAACTGTAGGTTTGTTGTGCTGCATCCTGCTATGAATCCAAACTGTTCATCTTCCATTGTACTTTTTTACTGCTCTGCTTATTTATCAATCACCTTTTCCGGCACTTTCATGCAGTGTGCCAGGAGTATGATGCTTCTGTACTGCCCCCAATTCCGAATGCTGCCTTTTCTCTTGGACAGAGGTGCTAGAATGCTTACTCTGCTGTCATATGGGATGCAGCATATGGTACCTCTCTTGTCATATGGGATGCAGCTTATGGTAACACTCCTGTCATATGGGATGCAGCTTATGGTAACTCTCCTGTCATATGGGATGCAGCTTATGGTACCTCTCCTATCATATGGGATGCAGCTTATGGTAACTCTCCTGTCATATGGGATGCAGCTTATGGTAACTCTCCTGTCATATGGGATGCAGCTTATGGTACCTCCTGTCATATGGGATGCAGCTTATGGTAACTCTCCTGTCATATGGGATGCAGCTTATGGTACCTCTCCTGTCATATGGGATGCAGCTTATGGTAACTCTCCTGTCATATGGGATGCAGCTTATGGTAACTCTCCTGTCATATGGGATGCAGCTTATGGTACCTCTCCTGTCATATGGGATGCAGCTTATGGTACCTCTCCTGTCATATGGGATGCAGCTTATGGTAACTCTCCTGTCATATGGGATGCAGCTTATGGTACCTCTCCTGTCATATGGGATGCAGCTTATGGTAACTCTCATGTCATATGGGATGCAGCTATAATAACTCTCTCTGTCATATGGGGGATGCAGCTTGTGGTTCTCCTCCTGTCCATATGGGCAGCTTATGGCTTACCATGTCTCACATGAGGGATCACATCTCACTCTGTCCTGTGGTGGGATGCTGCATTCTTCTCTGCTGTGGTGGTGGACTCTTCTTCTGTATTGTCATACTCTCCTTCCTGGATCATCATGTTTTGTGCTTCACCTAGTGGGATTGCCTGTATGGACTTAACCCTGTCTGGCTGTTCATCATATGTAGAAAGTACAACATCTGTGGGCTTTCCTTATTCAGAAGTCGCTGGGGTCCTCTGGGTTGATGAGGAGATTGCTGTTGGTCTGGTAAGCTGATCACAGCTGGTGTCCTTTATGAATGGTGTCTAACGACTGTCTTCTTTATTTTTCTACCTTTGCAATGCCTTGCAGCCTGACAGTTTCTTTGTGCCATCTGCTAAGCCACTTTCCGAAATTTAGAGTGCCTCTGACACATTGCTTAGGCTCTTTGTTAGAAAATCAGTGTTCCCTCTTACGTTGCTCCATCTTTTCTATCTCCCAGTTCTTCCTGCATACCTATTTTGATAACATCCTGTATACCTTATTTCCATACCTGGCTCGGCCAAATATCTGTGTTACTGTCTTTGCACATGATGTTTTGAGATGTAGCCATTCTTCATTGGCTACAACTATTTTCTCCTCTTCCTGAAGTGTTGGAGTCCTGAGTGTTTCCCTCAACTCCTGTGCTTTCACTTCAGTCATCTTTCAGGTATTCACCTTGGCCTCTGTTGACCTTAGAGTCTTTTTTTGACCAGCTGATTGTTTCCACCAGTAGTTTGTTAAAGTCTGACATTTTCTCTGAGGATGACTTTGAATTGTCTGATTTTACCTCAATACTCTTTCTTTATCAAGAGGAAGTCCATCTGAGTTGCACGTTTACCATTGTTATATGTGATCTTGTGTCTGTCTTTTTAGTAAATCATGTGTTAGCCATCATGAAGCCATTTGCCAGACAGAAGTGTAGAATGACCTCTCATGTTTTATCCCTATTGCCCCAACCATGTTAACTCAGGCAGTCCTCCTGTTTTGTTCTTTCTACTCTGATATGAAAATTCAAATCCCCTATTATCAACACCAACTCATTTTGTCCGACTTTATCTAGTAAGTCCTGCAGCTGATTTTAGAATTCACTTTTTCTCACCATCACATTGCTGCTGTGGGGCACAGGATGTCTTTATGAATTCTACTCTATCTTTGCACTACTGTCTGTTTGCCATGACTCTGTCATGATTCTGTTAACATTTTTCACTGCTTACCATCTGCAGACTACTCTTTCTTGCCATAATTCCCACACCATTTCTAGTTTCTCCTCCCGCTGAGTCATAGACTCTGGATCCCAAGCAGAGTGACTTTGCTGCACTGCCCCTCCACCTTGTCTACTGGATACACAGATGTCAGATCTCACCATCATGTCATCCACTTCCAAACTGCATCCTGTCAGTAAACCTATACTCACTGTAGCCATTTGATTAGTTTTACATGCAACTTTCTTATAACAGTGCTGTCTAAGGTAACCCAGGCTGGGTAACTGGACAATGTCTGGCCAGTAGTTTATGGGCTTAGGGCTCCTGTACTTCATAGTAAACACATTGGTTAATAGTGTCACATAGACCCTTCCACCATTAGCATGGGTCCCTGGCATAGGTCAGCATTGGTCGGATCATCAACTGACTTATGGCTCTGCTAGTCAACATGAACAAATCACCTGGAACCAATTTTGCACCACTGAATGGCAAGTCCTGACATGAGGCATGGTCTGTAATCCCTGTTCTTCTGTCTGGAAGATTCTGCATGATAAACTGGGAAGGCTGGTTTTGAACCCAGTACACTCTATCCCTGAAGTTATAGTAATTTATATTAAACTACCTAATGTGGAGTCTTTGTCTCTGGTGTCTTCTGCATCTAGATCTCTTTGCACATCAGAAGAACATGGCCATCCATTTGTTTAGTTCTTTGTAACAGATTTGTTTTATTAAAGCTCTAGGGGTAACAGTAGATAGCAGTTTAAAATCTGACCAATGTGTATCTGAATCAGAAATAACATTCTGTAACGCATCTAATTCAAAAGGCAGTTCTAGCCACTCCAGGAAGATCTTAATACCACTTTATACTTTACTGAACAGGAGCATCTTTGAATATAGTGCTGTGTTCTGCAGCCTTCAAACAAGCTACCTCAGATATCTTAAAAATTACAGTTCCTTAATCGAAAAAAAAAGTAATCTTACAGTTGGAACATGATCTGTTTAGAAAAGCTTCAAGCATTATCATTATTACATAGTCCCTATGTTACCAAATACTTAACAGGTGACCTCTGTTAGGTCTATAAGGCAGTGTTGTTCTGGTTCTTCTTGAATGTCTGTGAATAGGACACTCCTTCAGAGAAGTAGCAGGAATTATTTTATAATCAACACAAGCCAGTCATTAATTACATTCAAAAATGATCTGGTTCTTCTTGAATGTCTGTGACTGGAACACTTCTTTAGAGAAGTAGCAAGAATCCTTTTACAATCAACACAAGCCAATCATGAATTACCTTCATAAGTAATATTGATAAAGAAAATAGACTAAAGGTAGGAACATTCACCCCCTGCTCTGCTTTACTAATATCTGCTAAATGTAACTCCAGCCTTACACCCAACCATAGAAATAGCCTTCCTGTAATACCGCCACTACACATGACATCTTGTACATAGAACACATACAAAACACACACATGCACATATACACCAAGGTGACCAATGGTCCCAGTTTTTCCAGGACAGTCCCATTTTGGAAGTCTCTGTACCGGAATCCCAAACATTGCCTTTGGGACACAGAAATGTCCCAGTTCAGACCGCTCAGTCTGAATGGTGACTTGGCTTCCCAGGGTGGCCTGTCCCCCTGCTTTCCCATCCTAAGCAGCTCTGGGGACTTTGCAATTTTTTGGGGATGCCATTGGGTATGGGGTAAGGTCAGATGGCTTCACCCTGGCAGGAGCCTTCCAGGCCCCTCTGCCATCCACCCTGGCACTTCCTCAAGGACTTCCATCATGGGGACTTCTTCCTGACCGCACTCACCCAGGCAGGAGCTCTCCAGCCAGTTGCTCACTTAAGGACTTCCGTCATGGGGGGGGCTGTGCCTGATGCCGCTCACCCAGGCAGGAGCTTTCCAGGACTTGCTGCTGTCTGCCCTAGTGCTCCCTTAAGGACTTCCATTGTGAGGAGTTCTGCCTGACCCCCCTCACCCTGGCAGGAGCTCGCCCAACCCTGCCACTATCTGCCTCTCTCTCTCCCTTCCAGACTTCTGTCCCAGAGGGGGCATGGTCCATACCCCCTCACCCAGGCTAGAGCTGTCCTGTACCAGTCACTTTCCACCTCTCTGTCCTTTCCAGACTTCCATTGGGACTGACCCCCTCTAGGGTTCCACTTCTACCCAGGAGAGAGAGCTCTTTTCCAGGGTTACATAACTCCTAACTGCTGCCAAATCATGCAGTGTCATACATGCTCTTGGAGCTTCTCAGGGGATCTTCCCAGCCTCATGGAAGTCTGCTGGTCCATGAAGCCTCAGACAGTCCCTCATCCAGAGTTCTGTGACACCGGTTCTCCATTTTGCCTTGCACTCAGGGCTTTCAAACTTGCAGGGGAGATGGCTCTGGGTCCACCCATCTCTGCACTTTTTGCAGCACACATAAATCTCTCACCCCCATGGTCCCAGGCGCCGATGAATGTGTAGCGCTTCAAGCCTCCTGGCAATGTGGCCTCTTGCCTCCTGGGTGGTGCTATTCGCAGAGTGGCATCCCCACAGTGCCTGGTGAAGGATGGGAGGCCAACCTGCCTGCCCCGGTTCGAGATGACATGGCTGCCCTATCTCCACTCCCATAGGAGCTGGGAGAATGGGTTTGCAGACCTGGCTTCCCCGGGCAGCCCTCAAGTGTCCCAATTTAGGTCCTGTAACAAAATGGTCACCTTGATACACACACACACACACACATATAACGGTCACTTTACTTAATGCTTACCTAACCCAAAAATTCATACACACCCCAAACTCTAATGCACTGTCTCCCTACCTAGCCCTAACCCACACGCACTTGCACACACAAAATCCCACTCCCCACAATTTCCATACACATACTGCTAAGTTGAAATCTCATACATTTGATACTGTGCACATCTGGCATTCAAATTACAGAAGCAAATGTTCAACGTTGCAAATGCTCAACTTTTTATATGTAAATCATATATCTATCTTTGTAATTTTGTGGGAAATGGTTGCGGTTTTCTTCTATAAATGTGTACACCTAAAGATAAGAGAAAAAAAAAAAAGAAAAGGATGCCTAAGTACTATCTGTTAGTTTGTGTAAAATGTTACTATACAATTCATTGCTATTTGGCAGGTTAACTGTGAGTTCTGTTTCATATGATAGGTAGCCCATTAATTCGTGTAATTTGCAAACATCTGGAATACTTCACTTCAAAAGGTTTTAAAATTACAGTAATCCTCTTTATGCTTGACCTTTAAAACATTGCTTGTTCAGTTGCAGAAGGCAGAGATTTTTGCTTTCTTTTGCACAATGCAGCCAGTGTGTGGTGTTTTCCCATGTCATGGCCATTTTTACTGTGGCTTTTGCAATTTCATGCCAGTTGGGCCCAAAAGACGACCACCTTTTGCAGTGTGGAAAATCAAATAAGATGTAACTGTCTCTTATTAGTGTTCCTATTTGTCTTCTACTGTTTTACTTGTAGCATACTTTCACACTTAGTGACATATGGAATCCAGATGGCTGCTTTGCATGGCCATCTGCATTTACTTAATGTGTGACTTACTGAGGGAAGCTTAAATAAGGATCTGTGGACATATTTATGTATTTCTTTTTCTAACAAAAGATGCGGAAGCACAAGCCATTGAATACTGTGATTTAAACACACAAGTATTTAAGTATGAATAAAGCCGAATATGGTCATAGGTTCCACAGTAACATGACGATGTACATGAGGGGTAGCGGATGGTAACTAGATCTGGTTTAGCATATCCAAGGTTTCACCTGCAGTGCATCTACATCAGATGATTTTTTTTGTCTGTTGAAATAGCCCACTTCTTTTTGGTGGATTTGTCTCTATAAGCAGTGAAGGAGAAGTCTGGACATGGTCATATCTTAACTGCACTTTATCTGTACATTGAAGTGTACACAACGTCTCTCATGCACCTTAAGAGCACAATGAACAGCATTTTCTTGTTATGCTTGTCTGAACATAACTCATGTTACTCACATCAAAGATCTCTGTAGCTTGACAGAGCCCTTAAGAGGGTCAAAACCATCAAGGGTTGGTTACTAAGGATGTTACTCATGGCACTGACACCTGCAAAGGCAGATTACTTTGAAATCTTATTATGACATTTTGACCCTTACTTATAGAAGAAAAATCTACTTTTATACAATAATGTTTTATACAAATAGGAACTCCAAAAGTCTATGGTATGAATTTCCATTATCTAATCTGTTCTGTCATTATATATATATATATATATATATATATATATATATATATATATATATATATATATATATATACACATACATATAGAGCAGTATTGTGTGTGTGTGTGTGTGTGTGTGTGTGTAAGAGAGAGAGAGAGAGTGAGAAAGAGAGAAGGCCTGGAACTGTACATCTCAACTGTCCAGATTTTCAAAGAATATTCAGATTTTTTTGCCCCATATTTTTGGTCTGTTCCTCTTAAAGTTTGTGATTTTCTGGCAAATCATTAAGAATTGAAGTCACTAAATAATGACATACATTTGAGTTTCAGACTTTATAAACTTCAGAAAAATGCATACTAACACAAATCCTATTATTCTAGCAACTTTCTAAGTTTATAAGAGCAATATTTAATATCTGTCCCTATTTTTGGCCTTATGCCCCCCATTATTTTAGGCTTTGTCTAGATTCCTTGGGTTAAGAGGTTGACAGGTATGCCTGGAACGATTTTTAATAGTCATTCATCAGATTATGTAGTCTGACAGAGCACTTGCCTTGTTATTGACTGAATGATTTTTTTTCCAGGATTTAGAAAAATGTAGTAAGTTTTGCTGAAGGGTGGTAACCTTAAAGAAGATATCAGACCTTATTGGAAAGAAGGAGAGATATACACATTTCCACAGATCAGGAGCAATGCATTGCTTGGCTGAGATGTTAATTTTAATCAAATACTTGAGGAAGGAGTCTTCTGTAACCTGGAGTAGTCTGGGCTTCGTTAATTGGCACTTTTAAAAATATTTCTCCTAAGCTTTAGGAGATAAACATAAATGTTAAACTAATGATTAGGATGGATTTATGGTGAAGAATAAAGGGATTTATGAGGTTGGCTATACTACCCATCATGGATAGGGTTGATGCATGTAGACAGATCATTTAGGAAATTGTTTTCTTTTTGTTTATGGAGGTTCTGTCTCTAGAATAAAACTGGACATATTTCCTCAAGTTGCCTGTTTGTGTAACTGCTTGAGATGAATGCATGTCTGAATCATAAAATTCTTTTAGTTGTTAATTTGCTATGGATCATGGTGTTCCTTAACTTGGATAACAGTATGAGTTATTCATGAGGCCCAGTTTCACTTCTGATCTGGACTGTAGAGTGAGACATATTTTCTGATCGTTCCTGCATAATGGCCATGGGCTGCTTGAGATTATGCTAGATTCCAAAATGTAATAAAATAAATTAAGCAACAAGACCAGCTGAAGTCTGATGTAGTCTGCAAAAGTAATAAAGTAGAATTAGTAGAAAATACAGCAAGTTTAGTGCATGGCCCCAGACCCCCACACACACAAGCATGTTTTATTTGTAAATAATTAATGGATCTGTGTACACATAGGATGTAATATACATATAATGTATGCAGCTGTAGTGTGTGTATATGCCAGTATGCATATATGTGTGTGTATGTTTTATATATATATATATATATATGTATATATATATATATATATATATATATATATATATATATATATATATATATATATGTATATATTGTATTTTATATATTTATATATATATATATATATATATGTATATATAGTGTATTTTACACATATACATACGTATTTATTTATATATATATATATATATATAGAGAGAGAGAGAAAGAGACACACACACACACACGTATAGACTATATGTTGCATATAAAACTATGTATAATGTGACACACACACACACACATATGTATACACATATGCACACATATATCATACCAGAGAGAGGCAGCAAACACTACAGTTTTCTCTGGAAAAGTGATTTATCAAAGCATAAAGCAAGGCAGGCTTTGCCGGAAATAGAATTTAATTTACAGTGATGCTTTGCTCAACAGAAGTTTTAGCATTATGCTGCAATCAGTGGCAGCTGATGACTTCAAATCAAAGGGGGGCTGCAGGCATCCCTCTCAAGTGTACCTCATTACGAGGAACGTACCTCATTTGGGGTCTTAAAAAGTTCATGTTCCCTCTCAAGTTCCATAAGTTTCATTGAGCGGGTCTGTAAACACATTCAGTGTTGGGAATTTTTAAAAAAAAATCAGGATAAAAAAATCCAGGCTGCAGGAGACAGCTGAATGGGTGAGGTTAATGGGAAGGGGTGTGGCCAACCAGAAAGGGGAGGTGCTATGCTCAAAACCACACAAACTAAATAAATACACTGCCCTGGGTGCCAAACCGTCATTATGAGAGTCCAATTAAGACAAAATGAAGTGCAGAAGAATAAAAATATTTCAGTGCATTGGCTGCATGACAGCTTACTTAATATCTAGATGGAAACAAAAAGGTTGTGAGGCATGAAAAAATAAATTACTTTTTAAATACATTAATGAAATGCCAGTCAAAATCAAGTACAAGAAAAACAAGCAGCACTCAACTCAAACCACTTCTTGCACTGCAGTTCTAATTATAATTTATATTCAGCTTTATTAAAGTACCAAGTAACATGCTGAAAGTAGAAATCTCTGATGCCCCCACTTGTAAAAATGTTTCTTATTCAAAAAAAGACCTGCTGCCTGACAACTATCTACTTGTTTCATGGGGAAAACATGATCAAAGTAAAAAATGAAAAGCAAACAAGAAATAAGCTCAAGATACATTGCTTAAAAGGATTACTGTACAGGTTATGGACCACACGATTGGCATTCTGTTTAGTTTACGGGTAAAGCCTGCAGAGATGACTGGAAGTCTCCAAGTGTAACAAGCTTCTTAAAATAATGTAATCCTGTCCTTTATTACAAATACTGTCATATGCATTTCAATACCCAAGGCTTATACATTATCCAGTTAAGTATTCTCTGCATGGCAACAACAGACAGGCTTTCAGTGTTGGCAATTCTTTAACAGTATGCTTATTAAAGCTTACTTGCATCTTACGATCTCAGCCAAGCGTACCTGATGGTCATTAAAGTATTGCTACTTAAACACAGAGCAACAGGCACTTTGAGTGATAAGTATAAATCAACAGTACAAAAAATATGACAGAAACCAGACCATTCTGCAAAAATCAAGGACAGATGAAAAGCCACTCTAGTACTTGTGTCTACCTTCGATGGGGGGATACTCTGCACATTTACACTGCATAACTACTCCTTGCCTTGCTTCGACACATCCAGAGTCACTACATGGGGGAGTGGGGTGCAACAAGTATGTCACAATTTGAAATGTCTCTGGCTGACTGTGATGGCCTTGACACATTTGTCATACCTCTAAACCTCAGAGCAAGAAATCTGGACAAAGCCATACAAAGAAGTGGGACAAAGGCCCAAAAATAAGGACAATTTTTAAATATTGCTCTTATAAACTTAGAAAGATAATAGAATAGGTCTTGCATTAGTATGAATTTTCTGAATGGTATGAAATCTGAAACTCAAATATCTGTCATTATTTTTCTAACTTCAGTCTTTAATGATTTGTCACTAATTTGCCAAAAAGAAAACACAATTTTATGGAAAATGGACCAAAAATGTGATGTAAAAATATAAAATAGCCACACAATACAGCTGGGAACCTGTCAAAGAAGGGACACTTTAATATTAGTACTGCTAACTTGAGCAGCTGACAAAATAAAAGAATCTACATGCATTTCTGAAATAAAAGTAATCTATAACTCTGATTATTACAGTTATTTCTTAATTGTAAACCCTCCATGTTTTCTTCCAAAATTGCTATTTTGTGGAGGGATTATTAGGGGAAGAGCAACATTTTGAGCCAAAATCAGGGACAGTTGAGAGGTTTGGCTATGCCTAATTCTATAAAGCAATTTATTTGCATGTACCTCTCAACCTGTTAATGCAATAAATCTGGACAAGGCCAAATATATTGGGGAACATATAAACAGTACTAAAAATTGCTCTTGTATAAACTGAGACAGTTGATAGAACAACAGGTCTTACTTTAGCATGCATTTTTCTGAAGGTTATGAAGTCTGAAACTCAGTGTGTCATTATTTAGTGACTTAATTCCTAAATGATTTGCCAGAAAACCACACATTTTATGAGGAACAAACCAAAAATAAGAAGCAAAAATCTATTCGTTCTTTGAAAATCTGGACAGTTGGGAGGTATAGTTCAGCTGGGACCGTCTTTAAGTTTGCCACCCTTCCCCCTCACAAAATCATGGTCGAATGGAGCCTCCCCCTGCAGCCATTCCAATGATCCATTACTTGGCTATTTCACTCCATTTACCATAAACACTAATGTGCATACTGATTTACTTCTATGATGATTTGGACTTCATTTGAAAGTTTTATTTTGCATTTTACAGCACAAACACTAAGACATCTGCTAAACAAACTTAGCATTAAAACTTCTCTGCCCTTAAAACTCACATTCATTGAAACAGCATTGAAACCCACATTTAAAGAAAATACATTTTACCAGTGGCAGATAAAGATTAATTCTGGGCTGTTTTCAAATCATAGGCCCCTTGCATATGAAACATACATGTGCTCTTTGATACACCTTTCTATTGTTTTGAACATTTTTCCAGTAAACTATGAAACAAAACACATGCACCAATAATGACAAAACTGCCCAATTCAGAACATCTTTCCAGTAAACAATGAAACAAAATGCATGCACCCATAATGACAAAACTGCCCAGTTCAGAACATTTCCATCATAAAAGTCTACTCAAACTTCTACAGTCCACCATTATCAGTAAATATGTACAATTCTACAGTCCACCATTATCAGTAAATATGCACAATTCTACAGTCCACCATTATCAGTAAATATGCACAGTTCTACAGTCCACCATTATCAGTAAATATGCACAATCTCTGAAGAAGTAAAAAAGTCATCTAAATAATTCCACATTAAATAAATCTGTAACTAATGAAGAGGTTGCTGCTAGCAAACACCTTTATATTTCATGGTTTCATCGAAAAATAGTGTCTGATGCCCCTGAGGAATAAATTGCCTATATTACATTAAAAATGATAAGCTAGTAATATTGCAATAGGAAATGGATGACAAACTGATAACAGGCTCATAGTTAGTATCTTAACTTTTTCAGTATGGCAGCATTCATCCCTTGTGGGAGTAGAACCCAACAACCTTCTGCAGCAAAAGCAAGTACACAACCTGTTGTGCTATTAACAATGCAAGCTGACTTAGCATAAGCAGCACTAAACTTCTCTTCCCCTGCAGCTCTCAGCTCCTTGTAAAATCTACTCAATACTCAACTGCATCTCAACTTCGCAGCACAAGAAATCTGGAAAAAGCCAAATTTATTGGGGGGTGGTCAAAAGCCCAAAAACCAGGGACACATTAAACATTGCTTGTATAATCTTGGAAAGTTGCTAGAATAAAATGCTGTGTTACCACCATACATTTTACTGCCAAGGTCCCTGTGCAAAACATACCACTACGCCATATCAGCTGCTTTGTGAAAGAGTGGAAGACTGAAATTTAAATGGCTATCATTTAATGAATTCAGTTCTCACCATAGCTGTCGACCTCTTAGCACAAAACACCTGGACAAACCCAGTAATGAGGGAATACAGCCGTCAAACATATTCAGTGAATTCAGTTCTTGCCATAGCTGTTAACCTTAGCACAAAAAACCTGGACAAAGCCAATAATGGGGTAATACAGTCCCAAAAATAAGGACACATTTAAAATATTCATCTTATAAATTTAGGTTGTGTTATTATGTATTTTCTGAAGAATATGAAGTCTGAAATTCAAATGCCTGTCAATTTTACTTCTGATGGAACAAAAACAATTTTCAGCAGAGGCCCAAGGAGAAATACTGCAGACACATCTTTGTAAAATGGCAGGACACCAGAGCAAATCCACACAAACACAGGGATAAGATGCAGACTCCACACAGAAGGCACCCCAGCCAAGAATCAAACCAGAAAACGTATAGCTTTGAGGCAACAATGCTACCACTGCACCATCAATTATGTAAGGAATTAAACATTCAGAAACCTGAAGTCTGAAATTCAAATGCCTGTCAATTTTATTTAACATTTGTTAATCAGGACAGTCTGACTTGGAACAAAAAAACAATTTTCAGCAGAGGCCCAGGAAGAAATAATGCAGACATGTCTTTGTAACATGGGAGGACACAAAAGCAAACCCACACAAACACAGGGAGAAGATGCAGACCCCACAAAGAAAAGGCACCTCAGCCAAGAAACAAACCTGAGAACCTGCAGCTGTGAGGCAACAATGCTACGACTGCACCATCAAATATCAAGCATTGCAACATTTAGAAACCACAGATATTATGAGGAACAGATCAGATCAAATACGAGGCAAAAATCTGCAATTTTTTTTTACAAATGGTGGTGGGTAGGACATTCACGTCTTTAACACCTGCATACAAGGCACAGGGTTCAAGCCTGAGGTTTTCCCTACCACACCACCATGAGTCTAGCCATCAGTATATAGCAACTGGGGCATTTACACACACACACACACACACACACACACATGCACGCTCCAAATCCCCGTCCACACACACACGCTCCAAATCCCTGTCCACACACACACGCTCCAAATCCCCGTCCACACATAAAATCCATAGCTGCAAACACACACACACCTGCTCCAAATCCCCGTCCACACATAAAATCCATAGCTGCAAACCATGCCCGTCCACATTGCGAGATCTTCCCGCTTGTCCACAGCTCCAAATCGCAAAATCTTCCCCCGGCGACACTGCAAACTCCAGACTGCTGACGTTGCAGTCCGATAAGTTTCCAGGACAGTCTGTTGAAGTTACAACTGCATAGACTTCTGGGATCTTGGTCTTCCATGTTTTCCAGTCCGGACTGCTGCTGAAACAGTCTGCGCATGCTCCAGACTGTCTCAACAGCAGTCCGGACTAGGATCTTGCTCTTCCATGTTTTCTAGTCTGGACTGCTGCTGAAACAGTCTGCGCATGCTCCAGACTGTCTCAGCAGCAGTCCGGACTAGGATCTTGCTCTTCCATGTTTCCCAGTCCGGACTGCTGCTGAAACAGTCTGCGCATGCTCCAGACTGTCTCAGCAGCAGTCCGGACTAGGATCTTGCTCTTCCATGTTTCCCAGTCCGGACTGCTGCCGAAACAGTCTGCGCATGCTCCAGACTGTCTCAGCAGCAGTCCGGACTAGTGTGCCAGCGCGAATGTCAGCAAATTTTGAATTTTTTTTATCTTTTATTTTTTTTTATTTTATTTTAATGTCTTCATTTTTTACAGCTGGGGGGCCTGCAGTCCAGCAGTCCAATAACACGGGCCGCCCCTGGCTGCAATACTTTTTGGTTTAAACAGCCACTCCTGGGGCACTGTGTTGGGAGGGTGCCAACTTGGCACAAATTGAGTAGGCATGATAATACATCTCTCGGATAACAGTCTATAAAAAGAGCACAGTGATTAAATAAAAGATTCTCTCTCTGACTCTTGCCAGGTTTAACAGTGGCAAGTGATAACAGTTATAAACTCAAGGTAAAGCAAATAATACAATCAGAAGGTCTCACACTGAAAGACATTAACCGTTTTTTCGGTTTGTGACTTCCAAACAAGCAAGCAAACAGTGTGGGCACACAGGAAAAAGTCTGCAGACAGTGTCTTTGTTGGACTCATAAGTCTAGAGCCTCTGGCATGTAAATCCAGTCTTTGACACAACCTTACAGTCTCTGGTAGGTCACTAAAACAGTGTCCCAAGTAGTACCTTGGTGATTACATTAAAGAAAGGTCTCTGGCTCACTACTCCTTGGAGGAAGCAGTGGCTCTGGATCCTAACTACCAGGACTTCCATGGACAGTTCCAAAACTCTGTATACTGACTCCCCATCTAGAAGCTGACCACTATGGCCTTGGAGCAACTCACTTCAGAAAACAACTGTCTACATTCCACTATAGAACAGTGACTTACATCATATTCCCAGTAAACTTGCTTTATAAATAGCACCAATTTCTAGCCACCTGTAATTAGCATGAAATTCCAGGTAATTTCCTTAAAGGGACTAGTTTCTAATCCCTGCTGTTATGTGTTTCACATGGCTAAAGCCTTTTTTCCCCTCTGATGGCTTAAATAGTGTTGAATGTGCTCTGTTGTTCTTTCCTTGCCTACCAGTGATATTTGATAGACAGATCACTGTAGAGAAAACACATTGGATTAAAGATGACCCCCCCCCCCCACAGTAGCTTGAAGCACAGCAAATTCCATAAGGGCTTGGCAGACCATCCACATCGTGATGTTGAACACCACAATGGTGCTGAATTCAGAAACATAACAGCTGCACTGGCAGGGTCTACCAGCAGAGTCTGACATTGCTTGCTGTTGAAGCTACTGAAGGCGGGACATGGTCTGTAAAGCTGATGGCCCCATAGAAGCCCCAAGGCCCAGTTTATTATCAGGCATTCCTCTCAGTGGTGGGGTTGCTAGTCTAGGCATTAATTAATGTTTTGCTTAAATAGCAAACGAGATGTTCTTCATTTTTAATACACTGTGCGAACAGTAACCCTAACCCAATCTCTGATGCATCTGTTTATACTGGAAAGAGTAGGGAAAAGTCAAGGAACAACAGGATTGGTTCAGTATAAAGGCTTTGTGTGAGTCTTTTAAAAGCCTCATCAGCTTCTTGGGTCCATCTGACCTTTTTGGGCATTCTGCCATTGGAGTGGCTATAGAAGTGAGCTCTGGGATAGACTTTCTATAATACTCAGCAAGGTGTAGGAAACCCCTAAAAGCCCTATGAAAACCCTTACTTTTTCTCCTGGTATAGTGTCCTTTCTATCAGTTCTTTTTTCTTTCCCCTATCCTATCACATCATCTAAGGATCTAATGTCGGTTGTGCCTTTTAGAGCATCGATCGAGCCCCCCCGCCTACCTTACTAATGGGTGCTAACCCTAATCACCCTACTGCTGCACCTCCACCCAACCATAACCCTACACCTTACCTTAATAAAAGCCTTCCTGTAATGCTGCCACTATTCATATGAATTTTAGGTTAGTGTTATGGGGGTTTTAGTGCTCAGAATGGAGAGGAAATAGTTTTCCTTTGTCAATATTTTAGTTCAATATTTAGTTTGTTCGAAAGTTTGTATGTTCAAATCTATTTTGTCGATATTTTCAGTTTGAAAAACTACAATCATACATACTACAACTATATATATATATATATATATATATATATATATATATATATAGCATTATTCTGTAAGGAAAAAATTATATCCGCTGCATTTTCATGATGACATACAGACAAGATGTGATAAACCTACTTTCTCCTCTGTAAATATTGAGAATCCATTCATTTAGTAGCCCTTCATCTGCAGCATGGTTTTCTACAGGCCACTTTTTTTTGTTGTTGTTTCACTATCCCTTTGTTGTCTTGTACATATGTAAATTGTGTTTATGCTTCTTTGAGTGAAATGTCTCTGTTTTACTCTATTATGACTTTATCTTTCTAACCTCTTTTCAAGATTTTTTTGCTTGATTGTACTGCCTTTCTTCTCCTGTTTTTGTTTCCTAAATGATATTTCTTCTTAATCTTTGATGGCATTTCATTTAAGAACCACAGTGCTTTATTTATTTTGATTTTAGCTCTTTAACATAAAGATGTGTTGTTTTCTTTAATGTCATTTTATGTATCCCTTTTCTTAATCCATATTAACTAAATTTACATTTGTTAGAGCTTTAATGAGATACTATCCCTTTATTATAATTTCCTTACCTGAAATGAAGAACCCAAATAGTTTTGCTTGGCTTGATTGTACATATGCTGAATTATATACTTTAGTAAGTAGCTGCTCATTTCTAGATCTCTGGTATCTCACCCTCAGCATTGAAAAGAAGTACTCACCTCTTCCTAGTAAATTATTCAGTGAGCTGTAACTCATCGCATCTATATTTGAGTGAAATGATAAATTTAAAAATGCAGTTTGTCTCTAGCAAAAGATAATCTCATAATTGATGGTCATTTTAAGCCTAGCTAATTTCCCTTTCAAAGGTGAGAATCAAATTCTGTAGCATGTGACAGTGAGACAAACACCTTAACTGTTATACCAACCCCCCCAACTCCGCTCTGGTGTCACCACCATTATCTGGTAGAATTACTGCAAATAAGATGACAGTTCACCCATCTTCTGATCACTAGTCTGAGACCCCGTATCTTCACTTGTGAACAAAACCCTGGTATTCTTACAATAGTCACATCCCTCCACCAAAGTTGTCTGTTGGCCTTGACATGCAGAGATCAGTCCACTGTTGGGGTTTCAAGAATCAGAAAATGACATGTTGCTGATGCTTTTCTTCACATTTGCTGCACACTCTAGATTACAATGGCAAACACAAAGGCCAGAAGATAAGAGGAGAGCACTGTCTGCAATCAACAGTGATGCTACCCTCATGTCCTCAAACTTTAACTGTACTTTGATGTAAATGTCTAGCCCAGCCTGAATGTGTCTGACGAATGGTGATGATAATGCAATGTTGTAGGAGCACTGGGACTATGTGCTACTGTGTCATTCCCATAAGCCATGCCAAGATACAGTCATACGTGTCCCAAAGTCAATAAAACTCATGCAGACAGTACTGGGAAAGAACATGTGATCCATAGGAAACTCTATGATACTAGAACGGATGTTTTCAGCAAAACTGGAGCATCACATACCTTCAGTGGGGACATCAGAGCTCCTGAATATAGAGGGCATCATTTCTCCTGATGGCAGTGTCTGCCATTCATGTAGCTCCACACCCCGTAACTTATGTAACAAAACTCCACATTGCAGAAATGACAGTAAAGTGGAGAAATGGTACATGTCATCATTTTGATGAGTTGTAGCTACATTAAGTTGCACTGTAATCATCCATTAGGTTTCCAAGTTCTTATAATTTTTTTTTGAGGTCTGTTTTTTGCAGGGCATTGAGATTATTCAACTTTTAGATGTAGCTGTTGTCAAGACATTCCAGTTAACATCCAGCATATTAAAGTTTTTCATCACTAATACCCTTCTCGCACTTTTCTTTTTCAATCTTAATAATGTGTTCTACCATTTTTTTTAACTTTCATCTTATCTTGGGAAGGGTTCTGTATATTAAACCAAGTATAGACAGTGTTTCCATTTGCAGTGTATAGTCTGACCTCAGTGTTTGTCTTCTTTGCCTCATTAATTACACGTTTGTCCTGTTGATTGTCACTTCCCATGTATGTAAGACACATGACTGTGCCCTTCTCCTTCCTTTATCTGTGCTGTATTTGGGTTACTTTTGTTTTACATTCACCATTCTCAATATACCACGTATTCTGTTAAAACAGAATATGAAAGCGTTATTCTTCCTTCAAAGCTGCAACAGCAGGATATTTCTTTGCCTCAACTTTGAGTATTAGCACTCATTATTCTCTACTTTTTGTTTTATTAAATTTGAGAAAAAAACAGGAGAAGAAATAGGAAATGAATACAAGGGAAGGACAGTGAGAAGTAATCCGTTCTAGGCTAAAAAAATCTAGCTTGCCTTTGCAAAAGGACAGCACCAGAACTTACACTGTATATATAAAGTAAACAAGAAGAGGTGCTATATTCAATGAATATCTTCAGAGTTTCATTAGAGTTATGGTCCAGTAACTATGACCAAAGTTCTAAAGATTTCACAAAAGTCCAATTTTATGCATAACAGAGAGAGATGTTCTTCATTTGTTTACTGTTGCAATAATGCTTACATGTGGTAAGTATTCTGCCAAGTATACCATATATCCAGCGAGTATACCAAAGCTTGGGTGCCTTCTGCCTGTGCCATACATCTGCCTCATGAGTTGGGCAAAAGAATATTTGCTGGTACATAAAGGATGTACAGATATGAAGTTCCCTAGAACTTTTTGTTGTCAGTTTTAAAAGAGAGACTTTGTATCGCTTTGGTCTGTCAGACATAAACAGCCTTTGCAAGTTTCTATTTCAAGTGGACAGATAAGTATCCCCATTGTAGACCCTTCATGTTTCCCTTAGCTTTTGACTAAAAGGTGTTTTCAAAACTGCTGAGAGAGATTAATTTGACTGTGTAAGAAAGATGCAGTATAAAGTCATTCAAAGTGTATTTAAGGACTTTTCTATCTGTAAATCTTTTGTCCCTAAAAGTATAAGGCATTAGTTAGGTCTCTTAACATTTATCTAAAAAAATCACACAGGCTACTAGAGCTCGAGTGAAGTAGGGTGGCTTCTGAATCTTCCCAGTCAGGTAACCCTCAACAGCTGGGTAGGAAGTTCAACAAGGCATAACCTTCAGAAGCTTCTTGCCTGAAAAGCCCTCAGATCTCCTAGGTTTGACTCCTGCGTCCAGTGTCATGAACCCACTGGAGGCTGAGAAGGCACTTCACATAGGCACTTCCAATATGAATGATCAGATGGCTGTCATGGCTGTGAAAGGGTTAACCATGGCTGACTATTTCTGAAGGACCCGAAGGCATACAGCAAGTCCTTGTCCGAGAGGAAGTTTCCAGTACGTTTATAGAGCTATAACAGAGGCTTAATTTGTGTGGATACTTTGAAAAAGAAGCACAAAGCAAAACATACCTCTCCTTCTGTTACTTCTATCCCTAGGGGTCCAAAGAAAGAGTGGTATGAATTTTCTTAAGGGTTTTTAAGGCAAGTATATCTCTAAAACTACCTCATCACCTTTATTCCTCAGATTGCATACCCCCCACCACCCCACCACCACCTCACACACACATCTTCTGGAGGTGAAGACTCTGAAGTGGAATCTTTTGCTTTCTCCTCCTAGATTCATTCCCTGGTAGACTTTGACTCAGAAAAGTTAGCACCAAATTAGCACCATTATAGTTATTTTAGGGTAATTTTAGATGGGCATACAACAGTGATTTACATGCATATGCATTTTATTTATAATAAGTTATTTGAGAGAGTTTAACACTTAGGATCAAAAGTAAGCATGTCTTTTTAAACATTTTAAATTTTGAATGTTAATTTTGATTGAGTGAATTATAATGGTGCTAATTAACATAATTTATAGGTGTGTATATAATTAAGACTGTAGCATTGTGGAGTTGTTCTGAAGAAGTCTTCTGTTGTAAGACGAAACCTAGGTTAACTATTTTTATCAAGTGTATTTTTAAATACCTACAATAAACGTGGTACAAGAACTATTGGAATTTTGTGTACTTCGAAGTGGGATATGGTCCTAGTGTACGAGTGACTACAGCCTTTGTCTTCTGAATTTCCTGGTTTGTGGTTCATTTGTTTGAGTTTACCTGTCTAGTATTAAATGTAGTTAAGATGCAGCTCATGTCTTCTCTAGGCTGCTGCTTTTGGTTCTGTTTTGAGACATTATTCTTGGCTTCATCTCCTGCCTTTGCCTGATGATATTAAGACTAAATTGCTTAATGTTCCTCTTGGCAATAAGATCCTGTTTGGTTCTGTACCAGTTGAGCTTCTTATGTCTCTTCAGGATAAAGACAAGGCCTTGCAGGAATTGAAACATATTTTTGTATCTCCTATTCTTAAGTTCCAGAGGAAATCCAAATCTGCTTTTGTTCGCAGACAGCCTTGCACTCCCCAAAAAGTTAAGAAGGGTTCTAGGCGGGTTCCTCCTACTAATTCTAATCAGACTCCCACTTCTCAGAAACCTCCTTTTCAAGACAAGCCAGATTCTATCTGACTGTCTGCTTCTCCTTTTCTTGACCAGGTTCCCATATCTGTTTGTCTTTCCTTGTCCCTTCCCAATTGGTTAAGGGTCATTCAAGACTCTTGGGTTCTGTCCATCATCCTTCAGGGATACTTCATGGTATGGAAATGCCTTCATCCTTTTCCGCATCAGGGCCTTTTGGCACAAGGTACTATTCAAGCTGTTCCCCCTTCCCAGGAGGGGAAGGGGTTTTATTCCAGGAAGGAAGGCACCTGGAGACCCATTCTGGTCCTTACTCAGCTCAACACCTTTCTGAAGGTCCCTTTCTTTAGGATGACATTCCCTTCAAACCCTGTTTCCTCTTCTTCTTCCACAGGCTTTATTGGACTGCCGGGATCTCAAGGATGCTTATCTTCACATCCTAATTCTTCCCCTTTTCAGGAAGATTTTGCATTTCGCAGTCTCTTCTTTGCATTTTCAATTACCTGCTTTGCCATTTGGCCTTTCTACTGCCCCAAGGGTATTCACCAAATGCCTCGCTCCTGTGATTGCCTTTTACAGGATGAGAAGGATTCAGATATTTCCTTATTTGGGTGACCTGCTCATTCAGGCTTCCTCCCCTGAGAGCTTGCATCAATGCCTCCAGTATACTGTTTGTCTCTTACAAAGCCTGGGGTTTACAGTAAACTTCTAGTAATCAGACCTGGTCCCTTCTCAGGATTGCGTGTTTCTCATTTGCAGTCTCCAGACCATTCCTTTGCTGGCTTCCCTGCCTCCTTCCAAGGCTGTTTCTCCACTCAGCTTTTTGTCAGCCCCTTCTTCCTCTGGTTTTAATTACAGCCAGGGACTTTTTAAGGGCACTAGGATTCATGGCTTACCCATTCCTATGCTACCTCTAGCCAGACTTCTTATTAGGAAATTACAGTGGTTCCTAAAGTCAGTATGGCTCCAACACTGTCGTTCACTAGATTGTCTCTCAAACCAGAACTTCCTTTTCAGCCCCCAATCCCATCTCAGAAACTTTTTCTCAGATGCCTCAGACATGGGTGGGGGCCTCTTTTGGTTCCCTCAAGGTCCCCAATCTCTGGGCTCCTCATCAGAGGTTAGACCACATCAGCATCAAGAAAATGAGGGCTTTCCTTTTTGCCCTTCAGGCCTTGCATCCCCTTTTTTTCCCCTAGGACCCCTCAAAATCTTCACAGACAATACTATGGTGATGTGGTATATCAACAAGCAAGGAAGGACACAACCCTACCTTCTTTGCAGACTAACTCTTCAAGTCTGGGATCTAGCTGCCCAGTATCAATTGACTCTTCAGTCTGTATGCATTCCATCAGAGCAAAATATAGTGGCAGACTCTTAGAGTAGGTCCAAAACACAGGCTCACAAATGGATGCTTCACAGGGATGTGTTTCTGTACATTGTCCATTGCACAGGCAAATTCCTTTTTTTGCACCAGATTCCCAAGTTCTCAGGCTTGGAAGGTGGAAGCCCCATCTTTTTCTTGGAATGGGATGTTTCTCTTCCCTTCCTTTGATTTCAAGGGTCCTACGCAAGATAGAGCAGGACTTCCCCCAAATCTTGTTGATGACTCCCTTTTGGCCCAGACAGCATTGGTTCCCCCTTTTTCTTCACCTGGCCAGGGGCAATTACCCCAAGTTACCTCACAGTCTGGATCTACTCACACAAGACAAGGGGTCTCTCTGATCCATCCTCACTTGTCCACTCTTCAACTGATATTGTGCGTGATAGGGTTTGGATAACTTTTAGGCACCTTTGTTCTGAGGATGTGCTTAGGATTCTGCAATAGGCCTGGAAACCCACTGCCAGGAAATACTATTTGTCCAAATGGAAGAGATTTTCTGTTTAGTGCCTTGCTTTAGCCAGGATCCACTTTCTGTTGAGATCCCTCCGGTTTTCTCTGACTTGTGTGAATTACTGTATGCTAGGTTAGCTTATTTTTCTGTTAAAGCTCACCTCTCAGTAATTTCTGCTCATCTGCCATTAACTCTTCCTCTGGCATCTAGGTTTGAGGTCAAGCAATTTCTTAAAGGTGTCCTTCATATTAGGCCTCCCAGGAAGCTTATTCCACTTTCCTGGGACCTTAATTTTATACTTGGAAAAACTGACTCAGCCTCCTTTTGATCACAGGGCCAGAGCGTGAATAGACAGCAGCCCAGGGGTAAGGGTCGGAGATGGCAGACCAGTAACAGCAACGGCGGAGTTGCCCAGAGGAGAAAAAGGAACAAAATGTAATCATGTCAACCGTAGGACTGAGTTTTTTTCACTATCACGCAGCTATTCAGTACAAGAAGGCAATTTGGACTTTTTGGACAATGTTCCTGAATATAATATTATTAATTTATGTGATTTGGTAATTTCCAGAGATGTAACTTCTTTGTTGAAGGGTACTAAATTTGTTCCCACCTATTATCTGAACTTGGCTGAACCACAGTTTGAGGTAGGCCGTTTTTGCAGGAAACTGCATTACAAGTATTTTTAATCAATGTTCACATAGTGAGGGTAACAGTGAGGGTATTGGTAGTGTTGCAATGCGTACTTTGAATGAAAGCACTGACGATTCTTTACTTGACATGTCTTTGCATGAAAATCCTTTGGTGGGTATTTTTGAGATTGGTGATTTGATTGATGAAAATAATAATATATCTGTTTCTGATTCTGGTTGCAATTTTGGTGCTGGCTATGGCAAAATTTGTGTTCCTATGATTCCCCACATTTCTAACTTTATTCCTCCCAAGACTTCACTTCCCATTTGTCAGTTTGAGTCTGTAGTGTGCAAACAGTTAGAATTGGAATACTATAAGTTTAGAAAGGATCACAGGAAATTTAATTTAAATAAAAATTAATGGTTAGCGTTACAAGATTTACAGGCCTGCAATGGCAGGTATGTATACACCCAAGCAGACAAGGGTGGGAATTGGGTCATGATGTCGAGGGAGAGGTATAATAGCATGGCTGAGAACTTGTTGGAAGACATTGCAACATATAATAAGGTGGATACCAACCCAGTTACTGTTTTCACCATTGAGCTGTTGGAACTTTGGGAAAGAGGGGAGAGGTTGGGTTTCTTCTTCAGTCAGGATGTAAAAAAGTTACATGTAAAAAATCCTAGGGATGCAATATTTTTTACTATTCCCAAAATCCACCCCCCCCCGGGAAGACCTATAGTTTCAGGTAAAGGGTCGTATTTACAGAATGTGGGCATTTTTTTAGATTATCATCTTAAGGGATTTTTTTGTCCAGGATTTGGTCCCACATTAAAAATGGTAAGGGAATATGTGACCTGGTTGGGGGGGGGGGGGTATGGAATAGCATGCAAACTTTTCTTGGGCCAGTGTGGATGTCAGATCCCTATATAGTAATATTAAAAATATTTGGGGTCTGGAAGCCGTGAATAGGATGGTCGGGAGGGGGCATGGTCTTCATATTTGTTGTGGTTGTTGGAGTTCTCTCTTACTCATAATTGTTTTAGGTTTAACAAACAATATTATGTGCAGAAAGTGGGTACAGCAATGGGTGCATTGTATGCTCCAGTGTATGCTATTATTTTCATGAACCATTTTGAAAATCACTATGTCTGTAAGTTCATAGGTAGGTACTAGGTTATCAGCCCGAGGGCCTACGTAAGCCTTGCCAACAAGGTTCCCTGGCGTATGCCACCCAAGAAAGTTATTTTCCTGTGCCACTGTCGAGCAGAGACACAGAAGTGATCCCCGGGGTGTATTTCCTATTTCCCATCCACTCATCAAGATTTTTCTTGAAGAGTGCTAATGAAGAACTTTGCTTGACATAGATGGATAGCCTGTTCCAGAGTATGGGAAGTCTCTGGGATAGGAATCTATCCCTCCAGCATGTCCTGTTTATTGTGGTGACAAGGTTTAGGTCCCTAGAGCATGTAGCTCAGAGGGATTGGGATTTCTTTAGGTGTAGCATGTCCAACAGCTCTGGGTTTGACATAGCTTTATATGTTAGGCAGAGATCACCTCGAAGTAGGCAATATGCTATGGAGTAAAGCTGGAGTTTTTTTGAGACGGTCCGTGTAGGGCATCTGTTTGAGGCCAGTAATCCTCTTTGTGAGGTACTTCTGTGGCCTTTCCAGCTGCTGCAAATGTCTTGTGAGGTACATTCCAAAAGGGGCACTGTACTCTATAATGGGTCTAATGAGTGTCTAGTAGAGGGGAAGAATGACCTCTTTTTTCCTGAATGAGAACCCTTTTATGATGAGGTGTGCCACGTAGAAGGACTTCCTGACTACTGTGGCGATGTGACTATCAAAGGACAGACTACTGTCCACCTGGGTCCCAAGGTCTCTTATCACACATTCGGTGTTAAGTAGACTGCTGTCTGTGTAGTAGTTCATGGGTACATAGTTTTTACCAAAGGGGATGACAATGCACATTTCAGCATTGAGCTTGAGGCCATGGCTCTGACACTAGGCATCTGTCTCAGCGAGGCCCTTCTGTAGGATTTCCACATCATTTGGGGACTCTACTATGGTTCCTAGTTTGCAATCATCTGTGAATTTCATTAGCCAGAGGCCTTCTGTGTTAGCCTGTACTTCAGAGAAGTAGTTACCAAACAAGAGAGATCCCAGGACTGAACCCTGTGATACTCCACTTGTCACTGGTTTGAGATCAGATTTAGTGTGTGTGGGATTTGTCAGTGAGCCAGTTGGCAACCCATCTTGTGACATAGGGATTTATAGTGAGTTTAGCTATAATTCCAGAATGGGGGATGGTGTCGAAAGCCTTGGCGAGGTCAAGATAGGCTGTGTGAACCACCTTACCCTCATCTACGGCTTTGGTGACTGCCTCAAAGAAGTCGATCAGGTTCAGGAGGCATGATCTGCCTTTCACAAACCCAAAGTGGGTGGGATCGAGAGTTTGGAGGTTACCAATGTCTTTGTTTATGAGTTCCATGATGATACGTTCCATGGCCTTGCAGACCAGGCTCGTCAGGCTAATAGGGCGATAGTTCCCAGGATCAGTGGTGGCTCCCCCTTTGTGGAGTGGGATAACTGTTGTTGTATGCCACTCAGTGGGCACAAAGCCTGATGTGAGGTTATGATGCTTAGGTGGGGAGCCAGTTCGTTCTGAAGTTCATGTAAAATGTAGCCTGGGATGTTGTCCGGTCCCATGGATGCTGTGTTTTTTGCTTTAGAGAGTACAGCTTTTACCTGTGTAGTTTTGATTACAGGGACTCTGCATTCTTCCTGTATAGATATGGGCCCTTTAGGGGGTAAGGGGGGGGGGTATAAAGTCTTTTGCACAACATGTGGTCATCTATAAGAGATACATAGATGATTTGATTTTTATTTGTAAGGGTGAGATTGGTGATTTTATGGGATTCATTGATGAATTAAATAAGAACATGTTTGTTTTGCAGTTCACTTACAAAACTGATAGAAATGTTATGCAGTTTTTAGATCTGGAATTTTTTGTGTCTGGAAACTGCAGTAAATAATTTTTTAATGGTAGACAGTATGCACCCCCCACAGTTACTGGCTTCCCTTCCTTATGGAGAATACAAGTGGGCTTATGATAACTCTTCTGATGAATGTAGTATTTGTCATGAATTTCTTAAAGTATAGGTGAAGCTTTTGAGTAGAGGTTATAAAGCTGACGTCTTGAATAAAGCCGAACATAGGTTCAGTGGAAGCGAGATGAGAGCACATAGTGCACGGAGCAATAGCAGGGGAAGTCTGGTTACTGGACTGAAAGGAATAGCTAACATAGCTGGGGATAATGGGTTATTTTTTGTAACTAAATTTTCCCCATTTCCAGATACGTTTAGGAGAATTTTGGAGAGATTCTGGCCTTTGGTACATAGGGACCCAGCTCTCTCGAATATATTTGTAGGTAGGATAAGTTTTTCTTATTGTAGATTTTTGAATTTGAAGGAGCTTTTAAACATGGAAAAGGTGAAAGGCGGGGGTCTTCTGGGTTGTTATCCATGTGGTAAGTGTAAGATATGTTATAAGGCCAGAAACGTACAGGGGACTATCATTAATAATCAAAGGTACAAGACTATGGGTAATTTCAGTTGCAGGTCATGTGGGGTGGTTTTTATCATTGGATGTGGATGCACACCTATCAAATGGTATAGTGGCCAAACCAAGAGGATGGCCAAGGTGCGTAATTATTTTTTTAGTGTTTTGGCCAGACCGAATTGCATTGGGGAAACAGATTTTTTGAATAAACTATCTCAGCTAGAATCCAAGTTTATTATTAATTTTGGCACTTTGTGGCCAAAGGGTTTAAATCAAGAGGTCAATATTTGTGTCCTGTAATATTATGAGTGTGCTGTTTTATATGGTATTTTGAATTTCATTACATCATACAGGACACAATTTTGTAGGATAAAAGTGTGAGTTTGGGCAAGATGTTCATGTGTATTACATCTTAATATTATATTGTATTGTGAGGAAAAATAGAATATGTAGATTAAATTTATTTGCAACGCATGTTGTAAATTGCTTTGTTACAATTTTTAAACTAAAGGGGGAATCGTAATCTTGTGGGAACGTGTTCAAATGTCTAAATGTTTTTCAAGTGGTTGTGTTAATTATTTATTAAGTGTTCAATTTATTGTAATTGGACAACCAATTAGGATGGTTTAAATTAGAGTTGTATGTTGTTACAAATCATTCCTTTGAAGGCCATGGGCCGAGGTACCAGGAAGCTTCATTAAAACATCATTGCCTTCTTCCTGCATGTTTTTTGTTTTTGTTCCAGTGCTTTGCGCTTTTTTGTAAATTTTTGTTTCATTTTTTTCATTTATATTTTTTGATTAGGCTCCTTTTGAGCCCACAGCTTCAGCTTCCTTGCAACACTGTACACGGAAGACTGTTCTTTTGGCCCTTACCTCAGGTAAGAGGGTATCGGAACTCCAGACTTTTATGTCTGTTGCATATTTTTTTGTTTTTTTTCGTAGTGACAGGGTGTCTGTTCGTACTAATCCTTTTTTTATGCTCAAGGTGATTAATGGACTGTCTAAATCAGTCTGTTAATTTGCCCTCCTTTTTTCTTTCTCCACAGTCTGCTAGTCAAAAGGTTCTTCACACCTTGGATGTGCATAAACAGCTCAGATATTATTAAAACAAGACTAAAGCCACTCACAAATCTGAGCAACCATTTTGTTTCTTTTCAACCCAGATCTGTAGGCTTGGCTGTTTATAAGCAGACCACATCCTCATCAATCTCTAAGGCCATTTCTCTTTGTTAGTCTTTTCATGGAAAAAGCCTTTCTGCCTCTATAAAGGGTCATTCTTCCAGGGCTGTAGCATCATCTGGTGTTTTTTTTCATAGGATTGGATACCAGTTCTATTCTTGTGGCTGATAATATGAACTTTTCCATACTTTCACTAAGCATTACAAATTGGATGCTGTTTCCAGAGCAAAAGCTGGCTTTGCCAGAGGTGTCCTGCATGGGTTTCTTGAGGGCCCCTCTGGGCCTTCCTCTTTCCAGATTTCTTCTTGAGCTTTTCTGCTCTCCCATTGGTAAGGAATACTGCAATGGTGATATGGAAGGATGTAGTACAGTTGTCTAAAATCTTACCATAAGAGATGTCCTTCTCTTCATTGTTGCAGTATTTGCTCCCTTCCCTCCACCCCCTTCTGCTCTCTTCTTTTTCTCCTTCTGGATGTACATATTTCTCCTACTTCTTTAGACTTTTGCCCCTCCTGGGGCTTTTCATTTCTGAGGTTTTTATGTCCGTACATCACCTTTATGCCCTATGGGTTGAGTGGGAGCATACGTGTGACGTACAACATCTATAAAATTATAAGGCTTTGGTATACTGGCTAGACGTTGGGCTAAATTTGGTAAGATTCAAAATTTGGTCAAGATTCAAAATAGAATAGGGAGTCTCATAAACTATCTGCCAAAGTACTTTAAATTTTAAATACTTTACATATATAACCCATAAATGAAAACATCAGTAAAACACCTCAAACATTGATTAGAAGTTCCAGAAAAAGAAACCTAATTATTGTGTGAGGGGTACAGAAAGAGTAATTTACAGTCACGCAGATGAAAAGTTGAAACAAAGTAAAAGAATGTGGTATTGAATGGGCATGTCATTAAAATATTTTGTCATCAGGTGTAAAACTGCTCTCACTTTAAACTTCTAACTTTCCTCAAAAGATCCTGGGTAAATATGCTGTAATGTACTTTAAGTATTCTATAGGTTTTAGAGGCAGAAATATGAACCAAGTATTCTATCAAGAAACTTTGTTAAAATGAATTCACAATAGGATTTGATTATTTTTCATTTATTTTATTGACTGTATCTTTCATTCCTGAAAATGATAACCAGTCATCTGCTGTCAGAAAATAATTCTTTCTGACAGTGCAAAAAATCAACTGAGACAACTTCCTGTATTAAATATTTCATAGGTTCAAAGGTAGGGCCTGTAAAAGCCTAGCCATAGCGATGCCCTGGCTTTCACCACCCAAATTATTTTCCTGTGCCTCTGTCGAGCAGAACCACAGAAGTGATCCCTGGGGTGAATTTCCTATTTCCCATCCAATTGTCAAGATTTTTCTTAAAGAGGGTTAATGAGGTGCTGTGCTTGACATGAATGGGCAGTCTGTTCCAGAGTATGGCGAGTCTCGGGGACAGGAACCTATCCCTCCAGCATGTTTTGTTTATTGTGGTGATAAGGTTAAGGTCCCTTGAGCATGTGTCTCAGATGGATTTGGATTTCTTTAAGTGTAGCATGTCCAACAGCTCTGGGTTTGACATGGCTTTGTAGATTAGGCAGAGATTGCTTCTGAGTAGGCGATATGCGACCGAGTACAGCTGGAGTTTTTTGGGCCGGTCTGCATAGGGCATCTGTTTGAGGCTGGTGGTCCTCTTTGTGTGGTATTTCTGCAGCCTTTCCAGTTGTAAATGCCTTGTGAGGTACATACAAAACAGGGTGTTGTACTCTATAATAGGTCTAATGAGGAATGAGTAGAGAGGAACAATGACCTTCTTTTTTCTGGATGAGAAACCTTTGTGATGAGGTGTGCCACGTAGAAGGATTTCCTGACTACTTTGGCGATGTGGTTATCAAAGTAGAGACTACTGTCCACCTGTGTCTATAGGTCTCTTATCACACGTTTGGTGTTAAGTGGACTACGGTCTATGTGGTAGTTCATGGGCACAGGGTTTTTTCCCCCAAAGGGGATGACTATGCATTTTTTGGCGCTGACCTTGAGGCCATGGCTTTGACACCAGGCATCTCTCTCAATGAGACCCTATTGTACAATGTCCACATCATTTGGGGATTCATTAATGGCTCCCAGTTTGCAGTCGTCTGTGAACTTTGTTAGCCATAGACCTTCTGTGTTGACCTGAACTTCAGAGAAGTAGATGCCAAACAGTAGTGGACCCAGGACTGAACCCTGTGGTACTCCACTTGTCACTGGTCTGGAGTTGGTTTTGGAGTCTACTACTTTCACGGTGTGGGTTCTTTTAGTGAGCCATTTAGCAACCCATCACGTGACATAGGGATTTATGCCCAGTTTAGTGAGTTTATCTATTATTCCAGAGTGGGGGATGGTGTTGAATGCCTTGGTGAGGTCTAGATAGGCTGTGTGAACCACCTTACCCTCGTCCACGGCTCTGGTGACCACTTCAAAGAAGTTGATCAAGTTTAGGAGACATGATCTGTATTTCATGAACCCAAACTAGGTGGGGTCCAGAGTTTGAAGGTTAACTATGTCTTTGTTTATAAGTTCCATGGCATTGCAGATCAGGGTTGCCAGGCTAATGGGGTGGTAGTTCCCAGAGTCTGTGGTGGATCCCCCCTTGTGGACTGGGATAACCCTAGCTGTGCGCCATTCAATACCCACAAAAGCTGAAGTGAGGCTCTGATTGAACATGGTACTTAGGTGGGGTACCAGTTCGTTTTGTAGATCATGCAGAACACAGCCCGGGATATTGTCTGGTTGTATGGATGCTGTATTCTTAGCTTTGGAGAGTGCAGTTTTTACCTGTGCGGCCATGATTACTGGGACCTGGCATTCTTCAGGTATTGAGATGGGCCCTTTAGAGGGTGGGGGGGTGAAGTTAGCATTGAACCTCTCTGCCAGGATACTGGCAATATCAGTTGGTTCTGTATATTTAGTGCCATTGTGCTGTAACTCAGAGCAGATATGAGTGTTGCCATTGAGATTCTTGACATAACTTTAGAATGCCTTGTGGTCTTTAGAATCAGTGGTGATTTTGTTTTTGTAACTAGCTTTGGAGGATTTTATGAGGGATCTCAGCTTCTTACTGAGGCTGACAAGGGAGTTTTTCCGTTCTTGGGATTTTAGTCTTTTTTGCAACAATTTACTCCTTCTGTTGTAGAGTTTGTTTATGGCAGGGGACCACCAGACTGGCTTCCTTTTTTTGGAGGAGAGCGTCTTGGTTCTATTTGGGATGGCACGTTCCATGCACTTGTGTATGTGTTCATACAGTGCATTGGTGCACGATTCAGCATTCGTACTTCTACTTTCTGTCTGCATGGGTGTCGTGAGGTTTGCCACTTCTGTCTTGAGAAGCATGAAGTTGGCTTTGGAGAAGTTTTTTACAGTTGTTACCTTAATGGGGGGTGGGGCGGGATGTGGATGTCTAGGGTGATTAGCTTATGGTTGAATCTGTCCAAAGAGGAGCTGACCTCTGGGGTGGAGCATCATTCACCCCCCACATCCCTTGACATGGGAGGCTGTGCCCCCCCACTCCCCCCTACTTAAATATACCAACTCCACGATCGCACTACAGTGCCAAAAATGGTAAAGTAATGAAAGCGGCCAAGCAAATTCTTTCCCAGGGAAAGAATTTATTGAAAAGCCGCTTTGCTATTTTGCCTTTTCGTGCTTTTCAGTTCGACAAAGACACATTCGACAACCTGCGTTTGTGACAGCATAATAGGGAGCCTAGGGGTGTCATGAGCCTTAGCCAGTATCCGGAATCCAAGGGGTGATAGGTGCAGGCCATCTCTGGCAAAGCATTGTGGTCTGTCAGTCATGTCATCCCAGGCAGACAGATACTGGATCCCCTTAGAATGACACCAGAAGCTTAGTCAATTGTTGAAGTCAATCATTTTGTCCTTGTACTGTGGTATCATTCTGGGTGATGGCAAGATGCTTCTCAGGGGTCATACCTGCCTAGGCTACAAGATCCAAGAGCTCCTCCATGTCTCTTTTTATGTAGTCCCAGGAGGTACGTCTCAAGTCATTCACTCCAACATGGAGAGTGACAGAGTTGTATTTGTACTTGTTGTGGAGTGACCTGAGTGCATGCATTATGTGGCGGATCCTGGCACCCGACAGGCAGCTGACTGTAATTTTGTCCTTGTTTAGCCTGGTGAGTGGGACATCAGTGTGCTTGACTATAGAGTCGCCTATGACTAGTGTGTTGGGTGCGTTGTTTTGCCTTAGGGGCTGAGGTTGAGTGGCACACTGGTTTTGTGAGCTATGTGTCGCTTGGGTTGTGTTGGGGGGGGCGGTGGTTGTTTACATTTCAGCTTCGGAGGTCTCTGTTGCTTGGGTAGATTTTTATTAAAAGCCTCCGTGAATGTAGGTGTGTGTGTTTTGTGTTACTATGTGTGGGTTTTGGTGTTGTAGGTTTTGAAGGGCTATGTGTTGTGCATGGTGTGGTGTGGGTGTTTACCTTCTCCTCTTGACTGACTAGTCCAGTCTTGGCTTCCAGCTTGGCTATATAAATGCATCCCTCACAGGTTGTAGTGTTGGGTGGTAGGAGGAGAGAGTTGTTTGTGTACATGAGGCAATTGCTACATTGCCTCAAGATGCCCAGATTCACCAGGTGGACAGGGGAAAACACAGGGAGCAGACCCTTAGACATGCCTGGATAGGTGCTTATTTATTTAAGCACTAGAACTGTTTTCCTCTTTACTTAGTAAGGAAACTTGAGTGCTGTAGCAATTTCTAGAATATCTAGTACTTCCATTTATATTCCATTCCTGTCCCATATATATAATTTGTTAGATTAGCATGGATACATTTCAAGTATCCAATCGAAAGTTGCAAATATTAATAAAAAAACTGTACTATTTCCCTAGAAAAAAATAATCCCATTGGAAATCTTGGAAAGTCCAGTAACAGCCTTTAAAATAATACTATTAGAACTTTTCGAGGGGCTCCATATTCTGAACATATTCAAAGCATATCCTTGTAAATCTTAGCAGCCAAAGTAAAGCTTAGATATTTACAGTATGTCTGGAAAATCTAAATCTCCCAAATGACTATATCTTTCAGTTACTTATAATCTAACCCTTGGTCTGCATAGAAACCAGCAGTGTGTAGAATTCTACCTTCTTCAGTGGTTGTATGCGTCATTTAAGCAATTGCAAGATAAAAAAAAATAAGCATCAGTGTAATTTCAACTAAGGTGATTAGTCCAACTATTAATACATTTATCGTGTGGTATTTGCATATTTTTCAATTGTTTCATGTTTTCTGACTAGAAAATGCTTTTCTACCCCCAAATGTTTGTTATAAGAAGGTGTAGATGTGAGAAGAGGAACAGTCATTGTGTATAAATTCTTCCCACAAAGAATTAAAAGAGCCTCCTATACAAAGTGCTTGAGTCCTATTTTATCTCAAAATTAGGAAAGGCAGCCAGACTATCAAAAATATTCCAAATTCCTCTCATCATATCAGTGATATGGTTGGGGAGAGTTAGTAAAGTGTGGTATCATACGTATTCAGGGTAGCCAAATGGTTATAGCTAAACTTTGTGTGTATGTATAGATGTGACTTTTCTCATTTTCTGCAATTGAACTCGGTACCCAACTCAAACAATAATGGGAAGAGGGCACATCCTTGATTGTTACTACAAATCAAGGGAAACCTAGATGAGGTCTGGCACCCAAACATGTTGTGACCACTTGATGTGTGATTTACTGTCACACCATTTATTTGCTAGGTAGGGAACAAAAATACTTCCTGAACATGAAATAAATTGGGATCAGACAATCTGTCAAATGCTTTTTCACCATCAAAGCTTACTAACAATATTAGAACAGCATTTGCCTTGTCTATCAGCTCCAAAACACTCTTGACATTGTCTCTTGAGGTACTGATCCTTTTGTATGGAAAGCAGAACTACCAGAAACCTTGCATTTGCTTACATTCTCAAATATTCTTTATAGTCAAGATTCAGAAGTCAAATAGGGTCGAAGGTTGCCACATCATTGATACCTTTCCTTTGTTTGGGAAGCACTGAGGTAAGTGACACCTTTTATATCAGAGTCTCTTATTTGTTCCCGAAGTTCTAGAAGTCACGTACGTCCTGTAAGTCAGTGACTTTCCTATGTTGGAGACTATATTTAACTCTCAAAGAAAACCTTTTGGATCTGCTGCTTTTTTTAGTGGAAGCCTTAGAGTTGCTTCTGAAATCTTTCTGTTTAAAAAGGTATGTTAAATGTCTCACTCTGTTTAGGAAAAAGACTCGATAATTTTGTTTCCCTTGCATAAGAAAAAATATTAGCCCTATCCATATCTAAATTGCCTTCTTCCCAGTGTTTGCAAATATATCTGAAGTATGTAAAGAATTTGCACTGAGAATATGCCAAGTTATAAGTTGTAGGATCTCTTAAACATTGTATACCTTGCCTGAGCCCCTTAGGTTGGTCTGTTGTTTAGTGCAGAGAATTAAAGTTACAAACTGTTAATGAGAAGCTTGATGTAACTTAAGGGTACAAGGTTGGATTCCTTTTATCTCCATTTGCTTACTGTTTGATTCTGAGTAAGGCAACTAACTAGGTAGTGCATATAGCTCACCCCTAAAAGGGATGAAAGTGTAATGATCATACCCTTTTAACTTCTTCTTCTTTCGGCTTTTCCCGGTCAGGGATCGCCACAGTGGATCATCTGTCTGCTCATGATTGGCAGTAGAGTTTTATGGTGTCGAGTTGCCAGCCTGGTGCCCAACTTTCCACAGAAGGTGCCCACATGCACACACTCACACCTAGGGCCAATTTAGAGTGTCCAATCCACCTCCTGCATGTCTTTGTGATGTGGGAGGAAACTGGAGCACCCAGAGGAAACCCACGCAACTACAGGGAGGACATGCAGACTCTGCACAGAAGGCACCCCAGCCGAGAATCGAACCAGAAAACCCCTTACTGTGAGGTGGCAACACTACCCGCTGCACCACCGTGGCCACCCAATCCTACCCTTTTAACAAATGTACTAAAAAAGGTTTATCCTGCTTAGTTAAAATTTTAACCAACAAGGTGTAGCACTTTAAGTCCTCTGTGATTTCAAAATGTTCCTGAATTCTGCAATGTAATTGGTCCACCTCTGCACTTGATTGCTCCACAATACTCTGTTAATTCTACATATAGTACTATACTTCTTATTACAACTTTATCTAAGCCATTTAACCAGGTGTTTAATTTTTTATTAAAAATAACAATGTATCCCATCTAATAGGTGTATGAGTTAAATCCTCAGTGGGAGAATGCTGAAAATCATCAGGTGTTGTGTTAGCAATATTTATTTATTCATTTTCTTTAATTTCTTAATTTCCAATCAGAAACAACAAGGTCAGTGCCAGGGAATGAACACACAACCATATGTTCAGGATGGAGGCTGAGTGTTTTCGTGAATTATGTAGCAGATTTTTCTGGTATATTGGATATCATGGAAAAGAACAATTTTAAAGTTTTTAACATTAGTTCATTGGAAATTACACTTGCATTTATAGAGTTATTCTCAGAAAGGCTTACATTTATCCTGACATTGCAGGATATACAAGTATTGTTTGAACTTAAATGTTTTGTATGGAAAGTAATCCTAAATAATTTCATTACTTACTGATTGAATATATCCACGGTGGTGCAGCGGTAGCATTGTTGCCTCACAGCAAGAGGTTCTCCCATTCGATTCTCGGCTGGATTGTGGGGAGTGCCTTCTGTGTGGAGTCTGCATGTCCTCACTATGGTCAATTGGCATTCAGAAAGACGTGTGAATGGGCATGCCTTCGTTGAAGGTTGGGTGTCGAGCTGGCAACTCGGCACCGTAAAAACCTACTGCCAATCATTAGCAGACCGGAGTTTCGCTGTGGCAACCCCTAACCGGGAAAAGCCGAAAGACAAACAACAAGAACAACTGATTGATGGAAAATAAATTTGAATGCTGTTTTTATACATAAAAGTGTTTTTAATTCCTCCCAGTTTTGACAATTTTTAAAAAAATTGTTTGAGATGAATATTAGTCAAGTGTATAAGCAAAACAAATACGCTGGGTTTAATAAAGAGCAGCACGAGAAGAATACTTTCCATTCTGTGTTATCTAATAATATGATTCATATTTTGAAACCAGATAAGGGAGGGGTTTAATAATAGAATATAATAATTGATGTTCTTCGTGTTTCACTGTTGCAGTCATCACACTTGGGTTATCTGCCTGCAGGTAGCCCTCAGTTGGCCCAAATACCAGAGATTTAGTATTTCTGCGTCAGTTGCTGTTGCTCCAGGTCTGACGTCAGGTCGTCAGGGGGTATAAAAATAGGCAGCCGATGCCATTACATCAGTCTTTCTTGCTGAGGAGCCCAAAGCACAAGCAGTTCAGATGAATGCCGGTCGGCCGCCACCTGAGTTTTCATTTTCGAATTGAATTATGCTGAAGTCTTCTAAAGCTAAGTACCTCGTTGGGGATCTTTTTTCGTTCTCTAACCAATGTCATAAAAAGTTAACAATTGTCTTGCCTGTGAAAAGCAAATACCACACCAAGATTTCCATTTTTACTGCATCACCTGTTTAGGCCCAGACCATGACATACCTCGCTGTCGGTTTTGCGCCTTGTTCAACACCTGAACTATTCATCATCGGGCCCTTATTGTCGCTAAATACTTTTGTTCTCGATCTCCGTATTCTGAAATGGCTTCAGTAAGCCTTCCGACTACCAATCTTCTGAAAAAACGTAAGACTAAAGACAGAGGTAGACCACACAGGTCCAAAACTACCAACGATGCTTCCGTTAAGCTAGTCACCAGTTCGCCGGTACTCAGTGAGGCGCTTTCGCAGCCCCTGATGCCTGCTTCAGTGGATTTGCAGGCCTCTACCAAGACCCGTTCGGAGTCTGGTATGCCGCGAGACTCTTCTTCAACTACGGAACCTGCGGATTTCTGTACCTTGCATGAGTCCGGAGCCACTGAGTAGGCATCGGCTTCTGAGGAAGTTCTTTGCACTACCGATATATGACACAAACTGACGACTTTCGCATCTTCAGTTCTGTCTAAAACTACCGAGTTTCTAAGGCCAAGACTACACGCTACTCCTAAAAAACTGACAACCCAAACTCATGTACCTGCTTCCTTGCCACAACATGAAATGCTTAAAATGGCAGAACACCTTATTATGCTGATTAGGGGAAAGTCAGCCTTCCCTTGCTAAGAGAAAAAGAGACCTGTCCCCAGCAGCTTTAACAGACCAAGAGTCCGACGATTCTGAGGTATCTGATTATGAAAACATGCCTTTATCTGCTTATGAGGATTCAGATGCAGAGGAATCTATTCCCGCTCCTTCTCCTCCAGAGGATTTTTCTTTTGGTGAAACTTTACATACTTTAAGAGAGCATTTCCACTGGGAATGCCAAGACTATCCTCAGTCCAAAAAGAGACTTGGAGAATTTCTAGATTTGCCACGACATAGTCCTTTAGCAATACCCCCAGTCCTGGATGTTGTGGATGATGTCTTTAAGGAATCCAGTTTAACTCCTGATACCTTACCCCCTGCTCCTAGGAAACCAGACAGGTACTACAGAGTTCTGGACTCTCACAAATTCCTTTTCATAAACCCTACTGCTGACCCAAAGGTCATCTCCCAGGGGCCTAAAGGTATCAAAGCAATGACAGCTAAGAATCCCACCCCTTTGGACAGGGATTCCAGAGCTTTAGACAAATGGGGTAAGAAAGTATACACTTCTGCTACTCTCGCCAATAGGGCTTTGAATTGCCAGTTTCACATGCTGAAGTACCAACAACATATTATGGAACTTATTAAGCAAAAAATAGCTATCTTTATATACTGTGCAGAAAATAAAGAATTACAAGAGGTTATGCATTCTGCAAGCCAAATCAGCAAGCATACTTTGCAATGTGGCTTTGATGCCCTGGAAGCATCTTGCAGGGCAGCAGTCACTGGTTCTGTACTGAGAAGGGATGCTTGGCTTAAGGAGCAGACCTTGCCAGATCATGCCAAATCAAAATTACTAGACGCTCCTTTAAACAAGGACAATCTATTTGGCACCAAAGCAGAAGAGGTTCTTAAAAAGATGGAATAAAAAGCTGAATCTATGCAGACAGTCAAAGACTTATTGCAAGTACAGCCTCCTAGATTCGGAAGGCATTGCTGCTCAAAACATTGGTCCTTTCCAGCCCCCTCAAGGCCATCTCAAACTAGACCCAGGGGAAATAGACCCCCCAAACTACAGTCTCAGGGTATGCAGAGATCTAAGCAGTGGAGTGCTTCCACTTCAAAAACAGGGAGTGCTAAGCCACCCCCTTATGGAAAGAATTCACAATGACTTCTCAACTCCACTCCCTACCTCTGTCCAACTGCTTGTGCCCCTAGGAGGAAAACTTGCCCATCATGCAAAAAACTGGACTTCCATCACCAAAGACCGATGGGTCTTCAACATTGTATCCCAGGGGTACAAATTTTACTTCTACTCACTGTCAACCCCAAAAGGGTTCCCAGATCTTCCTCCAAACCAGTGGGCAGAGGCACAAAACCAAGTTCAATCTCTGCTTCTCTATAAGGACAATTCAACCTGTTCCTGCAGAACAGATAGGTCAAGGGTTCTATTCCAGACTTTTCCTGGTACCCAGAAAAGAGGGCACTTGGCACCCAATCCTAGATCTTTCCATTCTGAACACTTTCCTGGTGGTACCAAAATTCAAAATGCTCACCCTGCAGCAGCTTCTTCCTATGCTGGCCAAAGATGCCTGGTTAGCCACCCTAGACTTAAAACAAGCCTATCTGAACATCCCTATCTGGGACTCTTGCAGGAAATATCTACGCTTCAGGGCAGGATCTATGCATTATCAGTTACCTGCACTTCCCTTTGGCTTATCCACTGCTCCCAGAATATTCACAAAATGTCTGTCTCCAGCCATTGCCTAGTGCAGACAGAGACAAATTCAAATTTACCCGTACTTGGACAACTGCCTGATTCAGACAGACAGTCGGGAAATGCTGTTGCAGCACCTGACATTTGTAAAAAAACCTTCTAACCTCCCTGGGGTACACCATCAATGAAAAGAAATAACTAGTCCCCAGTAAAAAGATTGTATTCCTGGGAGCAAGCTTGGACACAGTATCCCAGATGGCATTCCTCACTCCAGAAAAACAAGCCTATCTGACAGACTACTTCACTCAAATGGCCACCAGAACCCAGCTATCCACAAGGAAAATCCTCCAGGCCCCAGGGTTCATGGCCTCATGTATCCTACTAATTCCATATGCCAGACTGCATATGAGGAAACGTCAATGGTACTTAAAAAGTCTTTGGTGCCAACATTCTCAGGACCTGGAAACTGTCATTCCTATCATACCTTGTCTAAGGACAGAGTTTCTTTGGTGGGCAGCAACATGCAACCACAACAAGGGACTGCCCTTTACTCAACCTCACGCTGCCCAGACTCTAACCACAGATGCATCAGACTATGCCTGGGGGGCACACCTGGAAAACAAGTGAAACAAGTGCATTCAGGGACACTGGAGCCCAAGTCATATTCATCTGCACATCAACCAAAAAGAGATGCTAGCTGTTCAGCACAACAGCTTTCAGATCCCTACTCTCACCAGGACCCCTGCTAATAAAAACAGACAACACCACAGTTATGTGGTACATCAACAAGCAGGGGGGAACCTACTCTTACCCATACTGCAGGCTAGCCATGGCCCTGAGGAACACGGCCTTGGACATGCAGGTCCATCTGCAAGCTCAATTCCTGCCAGGCAAACAAATCTCACTGGCAGACTTAAGCAGAAATCTCCTAGACCCACACGAGTGGCAATTAGAGCCCAGCCCTTCAGCCTTCTGATTCAGGAAATGGGGAACCCCAGAGGTGGATCTCTTTGCCTCCCCCTTCAATCACCAGCTCAGCAAATTCTGCACCAGGACACCTCATAGCACAGCCTGGAATGTGGATGTCCTATCCTTTCAATGGGTAAACCTCTCAATCTATGTATTTCCCCCCTCTGCCCCTTCTCTCAAGAATATTGCTCAAGATAAGACAGGACAGACCAAGGACAATTCTGATTGCCCTGGACTGGCCACGCCAACACTGGTTCCCACTCCTGCGCAGCCTGTCACCGGTACCACCCTGGCACCTACCCCAGAGCCTGAACCTGCTCACTCAGGGGGGACAGATCTTGGATCCGCAACTGCAAACCCTAAATCTTGCAGCCTGGCTTATTCCCTGAATTCTCCCCCAGTGACCAGCCTAAGCAACCAGGTGCCGGACGTCATTCTTGAAGCCAGAAGACCCAGTACAAGGAAAGCCTATGCTGATAAGTGGAAAAGGTATTGCTCCTGGATTCAATCTAAAGGAGAGGACACAACTCTGCCGTCCCTACTTCTAATCCTGGATTACTTAGTGGATCTACTCCACAGAGGCCTTTTCTTCTCCTTCATTAAGATTCATGCCTCTGCCATCTCGGCTCATTACAACTCTGAGCCACTCCTATTCTCTCGGATCTATGTTCAAACAACGAATGGAATAAATTTCGAATGCTCCGATGAGCGAAAACGCATATGATCAATATTGCTATTGTGAGATTGCAGTACAGTGAAGATCGGAAAGTTTGCCCTTTCCTTACTGTAGTGTGATCTCGGAGTTAGAATATATTTTTAGCTGGGTGTGGGGGGAATAGCGATATCGATCATATGAGTTTTCGCTCATCAGAGCGTTTGAAATTTATTGTGTTCGTTGTTTTAATATAGACCCATTTTCTTACCCCCTCATCAAACAGTTCCTGAGAGGGGCAGACAACTTAAGGCCACCAAGGAGAACACCCACCCCTGCTTGGGACCTCAACTTTGTACTGGAAAAGCTCACACTACCCCCTTTTGAGCCTGCAGCTTCAGCAGACTTAAAATTCCTCTCTTGGAAAACAGCATTGCTCCTGGTCATCATTTCAGCGAGAAGAGTGTCTGAGCTACAAGCACTTATGGCAGTGGAACCCTTCATTATTTTTCATGCTGACAGGGTCTCCCTCAGGACTAATCATTCCTTTATGCCCAAAGTGGTGTCCAGCATGGCTTTCAACCAAATCTATCCATTTGCCAACCTTCTTTCCTAATCCTCAAAATAAAGGGGAAAGGATTCTGCACTCCTTGGACGTGTACAGACAGCTCAGATTTTACCTGGATAGGACTAAGCTCTTTAGGAAATCTGACCAGTTATTACTCAGTTTTGCACCAGGGGCAGAGGGCTAGGCCATTTCAAAACAGACAATTTCCAAATGGATAGCACATTGTATCCATTTCTGCTACAAACACCGTGGGAAACCAACCCCTCAGGGGGTCAGAACGCATTCCACTATGGCAACTTCTACCTCTACAGCATTCTTCAGGGGAGTCCCTACCAGGGACATTCTGGAGGCTGCTACCTGGAGTTCTGTACACAAATTCACCAAGCATTACCACCTACCTATATTTTCCAAGTCCAAGGTGGGTTTTGCAACTGCAGTCCTGCAGGACATTCTACCCAGCCCAAACACCTCTTGACTGCCTTCACCCTTTCTACAGCTTAGGGAATCAACCCAAGTGTGATGACTGCAACAGTGAAACACGAAGAACATAGTACAGTTGTGTACATTTACCATAAATGTAGATGTTCAAGTGTATTCACTGTTGCAGTCCAGGTTTCCCTCCTTCCAACCCCCTGCTCTCTCTCTCTTTTTCCTCTCTGTGTATACTACTCACCCCTTGCAGGGGTATTGGTGTTGGTATTTACTTTTTACTGGTGGTGATTTTTTCCACCATAGCTTAGCTCCCTATTTGGGGGCTTCTGACATTTGGGACAAGAAAAACTGATGTAATGGTGTCGGCTGCCTGTTTTTATACCCCTGACGACCTGATGTCAGACCTGGAGCGACAGCAACTGATGCAGAAATACTAAGTCTCTGGTATTCAGGCCGACTGAGAGCTACTTGCAGGCAGATAACCCAAGTGTGATGACTGAAACTGTGAATACACTCGAACATCTACATTTATGGTAAGTGTGCAAAACAGTACTTTTTTAATATACTTTTTAAACAAAAAACTTATTTATTGAACTATCACATATCACGTAGACAATTACACATTTATATAAATGAAGACAAATCATATTGACATATTTTCAGTTGCAAACATTATACATCCCATATAATCTTTTATGCAGTCATTGTCAATCAAACATTACATAGTATATTCAATTTTTGCCTTCCCTTAAACCCCATTCCTCTTCTGAAACATTATTCTGTATGTATTGTTCCCACAGTTCATAGGTTCATAGGTAGGTACTAGGCTATCGGCCCTAGGGCCCATACAAGCCTAGCCAAAAAATGTACCCTGGCTTTCGCCACCCAAGAAAATTATTTTCCTGTGCCCCTGTCGAGCAGAGCCACAGAAGTGATCCTCGGGGTGAATTTCCCATCCAATCATCAAGATTTTTCTTGAAGAGTGCTAATGAGGAGCTCTGTTTGACATAGATAGGTAGTCTGTTCCAGAGTATGGGAAGTCTCCGGGACAGGAATCTATCCCTCCAGCATGTTCTGTTTATTGTGGTGACAAGGTTTAGGTCCCTAGAACATGTAGCTCAGAGGGATTGGGATTTCTTTGAGTGGAGCATGTCCAACAGCTCTGGGTTTGACATAGCTTTGTATGTTAGGCAGAGATCGCCCCTGAGTATGCGATATGCGATGGAGTAAAGCTGTAGTTTTTTGAGACTGTCTGCATAGGGCATCTGTTTGAGGCCAGTAATCCTCTTTCTGAGGTGTTTCTGTGGTCTTTCTAGTTGTTGTAGATGTCTTGTGAGGTACATACCAAAATGGGCGTTGTACTCTATAATGGGTCTAATGAGTGATGAGTAGAGGGGAACAATGACCTCTTTTTTTCTGGATGAGAATCCTTTTTGTGATGAGATGAGCCACGTAGAAGGATTTCCTGACCACTGTGGCGATGTGATTATCAAAGGAGAGACTACTGTCCACCTGTGTCCCAAGGTCTCTTATCACATTTTCGGCATTAAGTAGACTACAAGCTATGTGGTAGTTCATGGGTACAGAGTTTTTACCAAAGGGGATGACAATACACTTTTTGGCATTGAGCTTCAGGCCATGGCTTTGACACCAGGTATCTTTCTCAGTGAGGCCCTTTTGTAGTTTGTCCACATCGTTAGGAGTTTCGATTATGGCTCCTAGTTTGCAGTCATCTGCAAACTTTGTTAGCCAAAGACCTTCTATGTTGGCCTGCACTTCAGAGAAGTAGATACCAAACAGGAGAGGACCCAGGACTGAACCCTGTGGTACTCCACTTGTCACTGGTCTGATGTCGGATTTGGAATCCGCTACTTTCACAGTGTGGGTTCTGTCCATGAGCCAGCTGGCAACCCATCTTGTGACATAGGGATTTATACCTAGTTTAGTGAGCTTATCTATAATTCCAGAGTGGGGGATGGTGTCGAAAGCCTTGTCAAGATCTGCATATGCTGTGTGAACCATTTTACCTTCATCTATGGCTTTGGTGACTGCTTTAAAGAAGTCAATCAGGTTTAGGAGACATGATCTGCCTTTTACAAATCCAAACTGGGTAGGGTTCAGAGTTTGGAGATTACCAATGTCTTTGTTTATGAGTTCCACGATGATACATTCCATGGCCTTGCAGACCAGGCTCGTCAGGCTAATGGGGCGGTAGTTCCCGGGGTCCGTCGTGGCTCCCCCTTTGTGGAGTGGGATAACCGTTGCGGTGTGCCATTCAGTGGGTACAAAGCCTGAGGTGAGGCTGTGATTGAACATGGTACTTAGGTAGGGTGCCAGTTCATTCTGTAGTTCGTGTAGAACGCAGCCTGGGATATTGTCAGGTCCCATGAATGCTGTGTTCTTGGTTTTGGAGAGTGTGTTTTTTACCTGTGCAGCCGTGATTATAGGAATTTTGCATTCTTCCGTTATAGAGATGGGCGCTCTAGGGGGTGAGAGGGGGGTAAAGTTAGCACTGAATCTATCTGCTAGGATGTTGGCAGTATCAGTTGGTTCTGTATATTTAGTGCCGTAACTCATAGCAGATCTGAGTGTTCCCATTTAGATTCTTGACATAGCTATAGAATGCTTTGTGGTTGTCTTTAGAGTCAGTGGCAATTTTGTTTTTGTAACTAGCTTTGGAGGATTTTATGAGGGATCTCAGCTTCTTACTGAGGTTGACCAGGGAGTTCCCCCAGTCATGGAATTTTACTCTTTTTTGCAACAGTTTCTTTCTTCTGTTGTAGAGTTTGTTTATGGCAGAGGACCACCAGATTGGCTTCCCTTTTTTGGAGGATAACATCTTGGTTCTATTAGGGATAGCATGATCCATGCACTCGTGTAAGTGCTTATAAAGTGCATTTGTGTAGGATTCGGCAGTCATACCTCTATTGTCCATCTGCATGGGTGTCATGAAGTTTGCCACTTCTGTCTCAAGAAGTGTGAAGTTGGCTTTGGAGAAGTTTTTTACAATGGTTTCCCTAATTGGGGGTGGGGGTGGGATGTGGATGTCTAGGCTGATTAGCTTGTGGTCGGATCTGACCAATGAGGAATTGACCTCTGGTGTGGATCACCGGTTTCCCATGTTGGTAATGACCAGGTCTAGGATATTGCTGCCCCTGGTGGGGGTGTGAATAAGTTGATCCAAGGCGTTGGAATTTATGAATTCTAGAAAACGTTGAGTAAAAGAGTTGGTACATGAGTAGTTTTCCCATTTTATCTGTGTAATTTGATCCTACCCTTTTCTGAAGATCGCACTTACAGTTCTTTTATCTCTGTTACTCTATTCACTACTTTTTATATGGCTGGTGTATACTTTGATAACCATTTATTAGTAATTGCATTTTGGCAGCCACCAGAATTAAACTCAGTAAGGCCTTACTGTGTCTAGACAATTCAGATTTTGTGTCACAGCTCAAAAAAGAAAATTCCCTAATTACACCAATTTGCTCACCTAGTATTTCTGACAGAGTAGTCTGTATGGAGTTTTTAAATTCTGCCAACTCATTACTCATGATTTTATTATTGGTGCATGATTTGAAATAGTTATTGGATGTGTATCAAAAATTTCAATGAAATGCACATGTTCCTGTGAAATACCATTTCTGTCTAGCCTAGTCCAGTTTTTGTACCTTGGGGAATAATATGTAAACTCTCTTCAAGCTCATACTACTGAATTCATATCTTCCATACCAAATACTTTCATAAACTTCTTCAAAAGTCTATCCTCTTTTGCTATATTTTATTTTTAGGTTGCCCAGATACATCTTCACTGTTGTAAATCAAATTCAAGCCCCACCTATACATTATATTCCCTGTTGAAAGTTGATTATTTCTCTTAGAATTTTCTTAAGATCCATTGTAAAAGTTTTAGGTGGAATAATAATAAATACATTCCAGCATAATCCTCATCCCTTGCCAGTAGCCCCTTACTACTACAAATCTACCGTTATTCATTTTTTTCCTCTTCCATCACTATTGGAGCTCCTCTAGCAATTAATGTAAGCACTCCTCTTTCCCTTTGTTCATAGGTTCATAGGTAGATACTAGGCTATCTGCCCTAGGGCATTTATAAGCCTAGCCAGAGTGTATTTGGCTTCCGCGCCCTATTAGATTAGCCTACTGTGCCTCTGTAAAGTAGGTCACAGAAGGTACCCTTTTAAGATTAGTTTACTGTGCCTCTGTCTAGCAGGGACACAGGAGAGATCCCAGGGGTGAATTTGCGATTTCCCATCCACGCGTCCAAATTTCACTTGAAGAGGGTCAGTGAGGGGGCCATGTCTAACATGAATTGGGATTCTATTCCAGAGTGAGGGGAGCCTCTGGGAAATGAATCTGTCCCTCCAGCATGTCCTATTTATTTTTGTGCTGAGGTTTAGGTCCCTGGAGCGTGTAGCTCTAAAGGATTTGGATTTTTTGAGGTGGAGCATGTCCATTAATTCTGGGTTTGACATGGCTTTGTATGTCAGGCATAGATCACCTCTGAGTAGGCGGTAAGCAACTGAGTAGAGCTGGAGTTTCTTTAGTCGAGCTGCATAGGACATCTGTTTGTAGCCTATGATCCTCTTGGTGAGGTACTTTTGGGGTCTCTCCAGTTGCTGCAGGTGTCGGGTAAGGTACAGCCCAAAAGGGGCATTGTATTCAATTATGGGCCTGATGAGTGACGAGTAGAGAAGCACAATGACCTCTCTTGATCTAGACGCGAACCCTTTCGTGATAAGGTGGGCTATATAGAGGGTCTTTCTAACCATTTTGGCAACGTGATTATCAAAGGAGAGATTACTATCTACATTGGTCCCCAAATCTCTAATTACTTCTTCCGTACTTAATGGATTACCACCTATGTGGTAATTTGTGGGCACCTTGTTTTTCCCAAAGGGGATGACTATGCACTTTTTAGCATTTAGCTTGAGGCCATGGTTCTGGCACCAAGCATCCGTCTCTGTGAGACCCTTTTGGAGGATGCTTGTGTCAGCTGGAGATTCGATTATGGCCTCCAGTTTGCAGTCATCTGCGAACTTTGTCAGCCATAATCCCCCCGTGTTAGCCTGAACCTCAGAGAAGTATATACCGAACAAGAGAGGTCCCAGAACTGAGCCCTGTGGGATGCCACTTGTAACTGGTTTGGATTCGGACATGGCACCTGCGATTCTGACCATGTGGGTTCTATCTCTGAGCCAGTTTGCAACCCATCTTGTGATATAGGGGTTGATATTTAAGCTGGCAAGCTTATTTATGATGCCCGAGTGGGGTATTGTGTCAAAGGCTTTTGCGATGTCCAGGTAGGCTGTGTGGACTACCTTGCCCTCATCTATGGCTTTTGTAACTGTTTCAAAGAAATCAACTAGGTTTAAGAGGCAAGATCTGCCCTTAAAGCCGAATTGGATAGGGTCCAGTGTCTGGAGGCTCCCAATGTCTTTGTTTATGAGTTCCATGATAATACGCTCCATAGCTTTACAGACCAGACTAGTCAGGCTTATGGGGCGATAGTTTCCAGGGTCCGTTGTGGCACCACCTTTGTAGAGTGGGACCACTGTAGCTGTACGCCATTCTTTGGGTACATATCCTGTAGTAAGGCTAAGTTTGAACAGTGACTTAATGTGAGGGTTCATTTCTTCTTGAGCTCGTGTAAGACACAGCCTGGGACACTGTCCGGTCCCATAGATGCTGTGTTTTTTACTTTGGAGAGGGCAGCTTTCACCTGTGCATCTTTGATATCAGGGAGGTTACATTCAGTTGGGATAGGAGTTTGCTCCTTTGGTGGGGGGGGGGGGAGTTTGCGCTGAATCTGCCTGCCAGGATGTTGGCTATGTCTGTAGGTTCAGTATATTTTGTACCATTATGCAACAATTCAGAGCATATCTGGGAGTTTCCGCCCATGTTTCTGACATAATTAAAGAAGGCCTTGTGATTATCTTTAGTGTCTAGGGCAATTTTTCTTTCGAAACTGGCCTTTGATGATTTTATGAGGGATCGAAGTTTCTTGCTAATACTGATCAGAGATGCCTTCCCTTTTTGGGATTTTGCTCTGTCATGTAGTAGCTTCCTCCTTCTGTTGTATAGCTTATTTATGGCCGGGGTCCACCAGACCGGTCACCTGTTTTTGGAGGAGTGAGTCTTGGTTTTATTTGGGATAGCATGATCCATGCATTCCTATAGTTGCTCATAGAATGCATTTGTAAAGGATTCTGCGGATTGGGCTGTATTATCCTCTGGCCCAGGGGCTTTGAAGGATTCCACCTCAGTCTTGAGAAGTGCAAAGTTGGCTTAGGAGAAATTCTTTACAGTGATTTCCTTGGCTGGGGGTGGGGACGGGATATGGATGTCCAGGGAAATTTGTTTATGGTCTGATCTTATCAATGAGGGGTTTACCTCTGGTGTGGAACATAGAGTCCCCATGTTGGTGATGACCAGGTCCAATATGTTGTTCCCTCTTGTGGGAGTGGTGACCAGTTGTTCCATTGCATTAGAGTTTATAAATTCAAGGAAGCGTTGGGCGAGGGTGTTTGGGCTTGAGTAGTTTTCTCAGTCAATGTTTGGGTAGTTGAAGTCACCCAATAACATAGTGTTTGGAGAGACCTTCATATTCTCCAGTGTTCTCAGGAATGCCATGTGGGGTTCCTGTAATAGGGAGGATGTTCTGTAGCAGGCTACAAACTGAAAGGCAGTTTTGCCTGCTGTTAGTTGCACATGGATGGTTTCTGATGCTTCGTGCAGTGCCACTAACCTGGAGGTGTAGGTATCTTTGATGAATATAGATACTCCCCCTCCTTTTGTGCTCCGGTCCGAGTTTTGGGGCCGAAACGCATGGTATGAGTTATAACCTGGTAGTGCTGGGTTGCTCTCAGGAGCCTTGAACCAGGTTTCTGTTACTGCACAGACATCGATTTTCTCCATACTGAGGAGAGTCTCGAGTGCGTGCATCTTGAAGTTTAGACTTCTGGCATTGAGTAGCATTACCTTTAGTTTTTTTTATCTTTGGGTTGTCTATGGAGGTGGGTTTGTCCTTTGAGCCTTGCCTAAAAAAGGCACTATGGGGGTGGCAAGAGCCCTGGCCAGTATACGAAAGCCTAAGAGTGACAGGTGCAAGCCGTCCCTAGCAAAGCAACGTGGCTTGTCGAGCATGTCATACCAGGCTGACAGACACTGGATCCCCTTTGAATGACACCAATACTTTAGCCAGTTGTTGAAACTGATCATTTTGTCTTTATACTGTGGCATCATTCTTGGTGAGGGCAAGATGCTACTCAAGGTCAGGGACATACCAGCCTGGGCTACATGGTCATAGAGCTCCTCTATGTCTCTTTTCATGTAGTCCAGGGAGGTACGTCTCTGGTCATTCACACCAGCATGGACAATGACGGGGTCATACTTGTACTTGCTTTGGAGTGACCTGAGTGCTTGCATTATGTGGCGGATCCTGGCACCTGACAGGCAGCTTACAGTGACCTTCTCCTTGTTCAGTCTGGTGAGTGGGACGTCAGTGTGCCGGACAATAGAGTCCCCTATAACAAGTGTATTTGGTGTGTTGTTTGGCCTTATGGGCTGTGACTGTGAGGCACACTGATTTTGTGACATATGTGATTTGTGGGTATTGTTGAGGGGTGGCTCTTGCTTGGATATCTGCTTAGGAGGTCTTTGCTGTTTAGGAAGATTTTTATTTAGAGCCTCTGAGTATGTTTTTGTGTGTTTATGTGTTGGGTATGCAGATGCAATAGCTCTGTGTGAGACTGGATTTGTGGTGTGGGTGGTTACCTTTTTCTCCTGACTGACTGTGCCAGTATTGGGTTGAGAGAGCTCTGCCTCCAGTTTGGCTGTGTAACTGCATCTCTCACATGTATTAGAGTTTGTTGGAAGGAGGAGAGGGTTGTTTGTGTACATAAGGCAATTGTAACATTGCCTCAAAATTCCCAGATTCACCAGCTAGACTGGAGAGTAACCTTGAAACTGACCCTTGGACATACCAGATTAGTATAGGGAACTGTTTTTTTTACTGATCAGATTAGGGAAGGGAACTGATTTTTCACTTGATCAGGAAGGACCAATCGGGAGTCTAATACTTATGAGAAGTCAAGGAGGGTGTAGTGCTTTAGTTAGTTAGTGTTTCCTTATAAGAGCTGAGCAAGTGCTTGGCTTTAGAAAGAGAATAGAGTGATTACTTTGAGAGTTTGAACAGTTCTAAGGGAAAAAGTGAAGAGCAGACTTTGTGGAGCCTGGAATAGTTTAAACCTGTTTAGGCGGCACTGCCCGACGCTGCTCAATGCGCAAAACCGCGCAAAAAGAGAGTTGTAGGGTTTTAAGAGAGAGAGATCAAGGAGTTTAGAATTGACCCAAAATGGCCAATAAAACTACAGCTTCTAGGTAGTAACCACTCCTCCAGGGACAGGCAGGCTGTTCAGTGTTAACCACTCCCACTGGTGAACACAGAGACTTCCCTTTAGCCCAAGCAAGCACTGGCCTTCTAGAAACTTCCAAACAGTTCAGAACAGCAAATCTGTAACTGAACTTTCTTAACTTTCAGAAAGTGGGAAAAAAAGCAAGATTTTTTTTGTTGTTTTTTCTTTTTGTTGTAGTTTAAAGGTGGCAGAGATACACAAGCAGCAAAATAATCACAACAGTGCAATAAATGACCCCACACTTGAGTGCTAGGCCAAAATCAGGTTAAATGCAGTTTTTAGAGAAAAAAACGATTGTAAATTAAGTGCAACACAGGAAATGCAGTAAACAGGCTCTAGATGTGTTCCAAGTACTGTTACTGTTACAGATATAAACTTTAGCAAGCCGGAAAATGCCAAAAAGTAGGCGGCAAAGTAGTAAAACTTAACAAAAAATCAGAATAAAATACTTAAAATCACAAAAGTGGCTCCTTTTCTTCTCTCAGCGTTTTCTCCTCTTGGTAGGTGCTTCAGCAACAACTAGCAAGCCTGAAAAGACGCCAAAACGATGAGGCAGCCTGGTTTTACGAGAGAGATATCAAGTAGTGTAGAATTGACCCAAAATGGCCAATAAAACTACAGCTTCTAGGTAGTAACCACTCCTGCAGGGACAGGCAGGCTGTTCAGTGTTAACCACTCCCACTGGTGAACACAGAGCCTTCCCTTTAGCCCAAGCAAGCACTGGCCTTCTAGAAACTTCCAAACAGTTCAGAACAGCAAATCTGTAACTGAACTTTCTTAACTTTCAGAAAGTGGGAAAAAAGCAAGATTTTTTTTTCTTTTGTTTCAGATATGCTGCTGGATAACCATCCTGAGATCCTTTCTTTTTCAAATTCACATGCTGAGTTCTTCCAAATATGTCTCCTGAAGCATAGCTATTTGCACTCTGCATTAATTAATATAGATCACTACTCATTCTTTTGTTTCTGTATACCTGCAAGGCCATTCATGTTCAGAGGTTATACAGAACGTGTTGCCATTATGACAAGAAGTTATTATTCCCATTAGTTATGTGTAACCGCTTTTTTAGAAATGTCTAGTTTCAACTTTTGTGTTACATACATAATATTTTGCAGGATGATCTTTTATACATCTGTTTCTCGTCACACCCATTTAAACCTATGTCACATCTTATAAACTTTTTGTTTTAATGAATACCTTCAAAAAAGAAAAAAAAAAGCACAACCCCAGAAACTATTCACTTAATACAAACATACAAAACTATGTACATATTGAAATAATGTTTAACCCTCTCAATAGAAACAATCGTCCCACACTGACAGCTGTACCTACAGGCTTTAATTGATGTATAATTAAGAATGTCCTTCCATTTCACTGGTTGCAGTATTTGTGACATCTGGGATTCTCTGCCTCGGGTAGCCCGACATCCAGCCAGTATACAAAAGCCTACTGTTGCTTTAAGCTTTGCCATATCTCACTTGTATTCTTCTTGTGTAGCGTAGGGCATAAATGTGACGTCCAGATGTACCATCTTGAGAAATTCTTTGCCTCCAGTCCAAATGCCTCACTTGTTCGTCGGTCTGAATGCCTGTGTCTTTGCAGCCAGTCTGAATGCATCTCTTGTTCATTGGTCTAAACCCTACGTCCTGTTTGCTGGTCTCAGAGCCATTGTAGATAAATGCCCCTTGGGGTTTCATTTTTTTCTTGACTTTTAGTGGTTTATGGGGGTTTATGTCATCCAGGAAGGGTAAATGCCAGTGCAGGACACAGATTCCCCATAAGGATTGCCATGAACAGTGTTTATTTTGCCTAGGCACCTCTCATGACCATATGACCTATTCTATCTGTCAGGCTTTCATACCAAAGACTCTTCATACCAAAGACCCTAGCATTGTATCTTTAGAATCAGAGACTTGACTTAAGGTTCTTGCTAAAGATACTATGGAAGGAACTTCCAGCTTTGAGGGTCAGCCATCAGGGAAGAAGGAGGTTAGGAAACCAAGACCAGAATCTTCTGAGGCCAGCCTCTGCTCGACTTTTCTTCTGCTGTAAGAACCTAGAGGTTCACCTGGCTTTGTTGGATTCCTCTGCTGCAACTGGGTTGGAGGTCAGCGAGTATCCAGCTTTCAAAACATCCAATGAGGCTTTGCAGACATCGGTTTTGGATGCTAAGGGAGAACCATGATTGATTATTTCTGAAGGACCTAGGGGTGTTCCTCAGATTTTAGTTAGGGAAGAAGTCCCTACTACTGTTATTGAATGCCTTTCTGAGTCAGAGCCTTCTAAGTTTTACAGGGCAGATATCCCATTAAAGAAGAAACAAAAAACTAAACATGTCTTTCTTGCTACTAGGGATCCAAAGAGTGAGTGGCAGGTCTTCACTTAGGGTTTGTTAGTGCTTTGATTGTATTGAAACCTCCTTGGGTGGTTCTGTTCCAGCTCCCCCATGGTCCTCTACTCCACTTAAAAGACCCAGAGAACAGGATTCCTCTGAGCAGGAGCTGGATGAGGAATCCCTTACTCTTCCCAAATTCCTTCTCCTTTGGACTGTGGGTCTGAGGAAGAGGGCTCTAATAGTCCTGATACTCCTTTCAAAGAAATTTCATTTCGGGACACAATTTCCAGGATGATGGATTTTTTTTAAGTGGGATTGTGCTCAGATTTCTGACATCCATAAGAGATGCTATGAGTTGCTGAATATGGAATCTCTGAAACCTTCTGCTATTCCTCCTATTTTGGCTGCTTTGTTGGATGCATTTTCAGATGCATGTAAACCTCCTGATTCTCTGCCCCCTGTTCTCAAGAAGCCTGACTGGTTTTATAAGGAGCCTAAAGACTGTAACTTTTTGTACAAGTGTCCAGTTGCTGACCCCTGAGTGGTGTCTGTAGCCTTTGACAATCCCTCTCACTTGCTTCCTTTGCCTTCTGATAAAGACAGCAGAACCATGGCGGGGCTAGGTAAGAAGGTTTACACCTCAACTACCTTGGCTTTTTGGGTTATTAATTATCAAACCCATATGTCCAGGTATGTGTTGGCTCTCCTTTCTCAGGCTTGTCAGGTTATAACTGATCTTCCGGACTCTGAGGGTTAAACTTCTGCTCTTTTCACATTAGGGACTTCCTCACAAGTGGTTCATCATTCCATTAAGTGTAGTTATTCAAAGAATTTTTATTTTGATTAGCAACCAACAATAATAAATACTTTTACAATGTAGAATCATAATAACTATTGAATTAACTATATATATATATATATATATATATATATATATATATATATATATATATATATATTTACATACAGCCTGACTTATGTAAATGAAAGATAAGTTAAAATAATTAAATTTAACTTAAGAATTGTTTTTTTTTTTTTTTAAGAGGAGGTTAGGTCCATCTGTAAAGTATCAGTCAATGACAATACTTTTCTCCAAGGATTATTATTTAATGGCATTGGAAACAATCTTAATTCTTTGGTTTTTACTTCCATTAAAGCGGTCTTCTTCAGTAAGCATAAACATTCTTCTCTTCCTGGTACTGTGGTAGACTTCCATCTCTTTGTTATGCACTTTCTAGCTATAGCTAATATTGTCCATAGAACATAAAGATTAGATTTATTTAGAAAGATATCTTCGTACATATTCAATAAAATCAAAGCTTTGGTCAAGGCAGATTTATCTGTATAGATCACCTGCAAAAAATTATTAATATTTTCCCAAAAGGGTTTAATTTTTATACATTCATAAAAAGTATGAGACCAATCAGCTTTATCAAACTGTTGACATCTCCATCATACTCCATTGTTAATAGGATTGATTTTTAAAATGTTATCAGGAGTTAATCTATGTAGGATTTTCCAGGTAAATATTCTCCAATACTGAGAACTAGAAGTTAATTTTACTGAGAGTAGTATATTTGATTTATTTTCCGGGGTTAATTGAATTGAATATCCTCTAGTAATAAATTGCCAATATGTCGTTTTGGGTAATGTTTTGTAGGTTGTTATTACATTATATAAGTAAGAAGTTCCAATCTTCATAATTTCATTGTTATATATAATTTCAAACATTCTACTTATACATTTAGATGTAATAGAGAATGGTGAATTATTTATTATCCTACATAGATCCTTGTAGAAATTCAGTATATTCTGAAGCATTAGCCGTTCATGAGAATTTAAATTATAAGTTGACATCATATATTGTATATCTAAGACTTTTTGATTTTTTAATGCAGAGGAGCCAACAAATTAGTTTTTCGTGTTCCCAATGGATGAATATATCACTATGGATTCTGTCTGGAAAATTTTTAGTAATGCTGAAGGGAATTAATGTTGGGAACCAAGCCTTTAATTCCATGTTCATATTTATTAACTTTCTAAAGTGATCGAATACATGATTTATTAAATATGACTTTGTTAGTTTAGATGAATTATATTGTATATTTAAACACAATGAATACCATAGTATATTATTTTTATTTATAATATTAGGATTTTTAGCAAATTTGTTTTCATTTAATACAATAGTTGTATGTAATAATGTCCAACTGGATTTATAACTAGGGTTAATCCATTCAATCACAGTTTTGAGTAATGTAGCTCTTATATATGATTCAATGTCTGGGAAACTTATTCCTCCCTGATCCCATTGTCTTATATGATGCGCATAAGCAATTCTGTTTCTTTTAGGATACCATAAGAACTTTAGCAGTATTGTTGTTATTTTCTTAAGATAGGATCTCTCAGGAATTAACAAAATAGCTTGTACTATATACAAGATTTTAGTCATTTTAATCAGTTGAAGTCTGTCTTCAAAGACTAAGAATAAGTTATTATATTTATTCACTAGAGAATTTATTATGTCAATAATCCTTTTATAATTAATTTTCATTATATCTTATATATTGTCAGATAAATCTATCCCTAAGTATTTTATTGTTGTAACTTGTGTTTCTATGATAATGTTCTCATCTTCTTGTATGTCCTCTTTTTTATTTAATAAAAAATTTTAGATTTTTGGTTATTGCAGCAAAGACCTGAAATCTTATAAAATTTCTGTAAGACAATATCTAGTTCATCTAAGACCTATTTTGAGTTCAATAGAGTAAGAAGTACATCATCACCAAAAAGCATGATCTTAGAGTTATATTGATCAAATATATTTATTATTTTTATCTTTGGGTTATTTTGTATTAATATAGCCAATACAAATAAAATGGGTGACATTGGGCATTCCTCTCGAAACTTTTACAGGTTCTGAAGTAAAGGGTCCTATTTTAACTTATGCTAAGCTATTCTCATAGACATTTTAATAAATGTAATAAAGGGAAGAGGGAATGCATATGCTTCTAGAATTTTACTTAGATAGTCCAAATTTAAGGAATCAAATGCTTTTTCAATATAAAGTCCTATTATCAAGGCTTCTATATTTTCTCTATTTAGATAATCTATTAAAATCAATATTCTTTTAATGTTGTCATGTGCATGACTATTCTGAATAAATCCAGTTTGATCATTATTGATTATTTCACTTAATTGATTTTTTTATTCTATTTACTAGAATGGACATAAATATTTTATAATCATCACTAAGTAGTGATATTGGCCTATATGAACTGCAAAGACTAGCATCCTTGTTTTCTTTTAGAATGGGTATAATTAAAGAGTTTTTCCAGGAAGGGCGAATAATTGCATGGGCTTGGATTTCAATTAATGTTTTATGCAAGGTGATTATATTTTTGGGAAATATCTTGTAAATTTCTGAAATTAATCCATCAATTCCAGGAGATTTACCAAGTTTACTATCTTTGATTTTATTCATGATCTCTTTGAGTGTTATGGGTTTTTTCCAAGTTCCTTTGTAAGCTATCAGGGATAGATTTAATATTAGAGATCATATTTCCTAAAATGGAATGGTCTATTGTATTATATTTATCTTTATAATGGTTATTGTAATGCCATTTGAAAACGTCTAAAATATCTCTTATTTCCGAGACTTTCTTGTGCTTTTCTTCATGTAAAATATTAACAATAGAATTAGCTTTAGATTGCATTTTAACTCTAACAGACAAGTTATGTAGGTGTTTTGGAGAAGTAGCATAAGAATTTATTTTAACATTTCTATGGCTAAATTGGTTTTATGATTTAATATATCATTATATCTTTTGTTTAATTCTTCTATTGCCTTCTTATTCTCAATTAAATTAAAGTGCTTTTTTGGATTTATATAATGTGAGTTTCCTTTGTAATTCTTGCAGTTCAGATTCCTGAGTTTATTTTCATACCAACCAATCGCTTTTCCATAAATATAAGCTTTTAGTGAATCCCAGACCATTACTATATTTACTTCTGAATTATAGTTTATATCTAAAAAGAAATTAAGTTCATTCACTAACCATTGTTTAAATTCTTTGATTTTTGTAATGTACGAAGGAATTCTAGAAAGGAATGTTAGTGGTTTAAAATCTACTTGTAATTTTAGAACTAATGAATTGTGATCTGATAGAGGACATGGAATTATTGAGAAAGAAGTAATTTTGATTTGTGATATAAATAGTTTATCTATTCTAGTTTGAGTGCCACACCTATAGTCTTGATGAGAGAATAACAGGGAGTTATTAGCAATAGCATTAAAGGTATCTATCAATTTTAATGACTCAGTCCATCTTTTTAGTAGTTTTGCGATAGCTGATAAACGTGATGATTTTTTATTAGTAGTTTCAGAAGTGTCATTTATACAATTAAAATCCCCCCCTATTATTAGATTCCCTTTAGAAGTGTTTATGATTTGATCTAAATGTTTTTTAACTGTTCCTATCCCAGTACAAGGAAACCAGTATAAGTTAAAACTAATGTCCATAACCTATTATTAAACTTCACTATGACTATCGCTATAAGCCCATAATTATCAACATATTTATGTATTATTTCAGGGTTTAGTAAATTGTTTCTCCATAATATCGTTACTCCCCTTTACTTAGTTTTAAATTTGGAGCATGCTAGGGTCTTATAATCACTTGGATTCCAGCTAAAATGATCATTGATTTTAAAATGAGTTTCCTGTAAAAAAATTAATTGGAGACTATTTACCTTTAGATATCTTAATAAGTTAGATTGTTTATTTGGACTATTTAAACCATTTATATTTAAAGATAGTAAAGAGATATCCATGCCTAATTATTTTAAAGAAGTATTTGAGGTGTCATTATATTTTTCTGAAATCTTCTCCTCTACATAAAGTAAAAAATATATTAATTTGTAAATAGCCATCTTTCTCAGTGTAAGATGTTAATTCTAACCTAATCAATAGAAATAAGTCAGACTTGGTGAAACTAATTAATGTCTTTAAGTCTAAAGAAAACATTAATATTAAACTAGTTTGTACATTAAAACTTACCCACCATGGAATGAAATACATTCCAAGTCCATCAGATAGATACAGCTGGTGGACTATAACTCTAACTTCCTTTTTCCATTCACTAGAGCTCCATATATACATTCTTAGTAGTCAAATAATTTACTATTATGTGTTTTCACATTCAGCAATAATTTGTTTATATACATTCAAATATATATTATTACTAACTAATCATATAAACATAAATACCTATAATAATGAATGTTACATTTCCTGAAATTGTTTAAAACAACATAGTTATTCAAATATATATAGTAAAGTATTTTAAAAAAGCACACATTATTTAAAACCTTTGTCAGAAAGCTTGTAGCAAATAATATCTATTTCAGATGATTATCATATCTTAGTCAAACAGACAAACATTTGTATTTATTCTTCATCATATTAAAGTGACTAATCCATATCATATGTGTAATCCTTGTTCTTACTATAACAATAGATATTACAGTTATGTAAGTAAAGATTTCCTGAGGATGTATTTGCAGATTTACTCTCATAGCAGTAGAACATAACATTTTGTATATAATAAAATTGTGTTTCTGAAATACTGGATAGTTAGATTGTTTTATTATTTTACTCTATTAAAACACTTCAGACAAGCTGTGTTGGGATCATGTTCTCAAATGATAGGTAAAAACAGAAAAAGCTACTTGGTACGTTTCTATTAATACATATGTTCCTGCTTCTTTAAAGAATGCACATGCTGCTAGCCAATGAGAACAACTATTGCATGTTGCTACAACTACAATAAACATCCAACGACTAAACTATACAAATAACTAAATACATAGCTTGTGAGAGCTACAGACTTAAATGCTTCTTATTGCATTCTCGAGGACTGTTTCCCCACTCAAATAGTTTACTGTTAGAAGCTCGTTTTTCACTAACAATTCACTTTCTGCCAACTTATCGTTCAAAGTAAGCCATGAAAAGCACCGTCCGAGAGTCTCCACATCAGGCTCTGTACACAACACTTAACCAAACAAACGTTCCCTTCAGAAATTAAGAACCAGTAACCCCATGTTCTAGCATTCAGTCAACAATTAAACTTAATAATAAGCCACTAATCTCCTCTCTTTCACCCTGCCAACATGCACAGCTTCCTAGATGAACGGCAGTAATTCCTCATCTATGTAACTCTCCCATAGAAGCGCTCAGCATATTACACATCAGCAAAACCTAGCATATTATATTCTGTTGTGTATTAGACTTACCCGACTAACAATGCATCTAGGGTCCTTCACTTACAGCCTGTAACAGACCACGGTAACCCCATTTAATCGAGCGTAACCGGAAATCTCTCATCAGTGGACAAAAAATAAATATCCAAGCTTCATTTCAATCGCCCCTTCACCTTAATGTGGGTAGGGCCAAGAACAACCTCCTTTTCATAATATAAACATTTAGAACTTTTTTTTTTCCAAGACGGGTAAAGACCAATCTACTGTACGTTAGTGGGATAATAGCATTTATATTACAGCTCGCTCTTATTTTGGAGTGGAAAGCTTACAATATAACTGGATATTTAACTGTAATAACGTTCAAGGATATCGCAACATCAGTGCACCATTTCAGCACTACCAAGGAATTTCATTTAGTGAATAGGGCACAACGCAGTAAATGAAACAACTATTAGTGTTCCAATACCAATAAAACAAACAACTATATATACATAAAAGCATGAAATCAACACATTAAATATTACAGAGCTATGAAATGGTACTCTGTAATTGAAAAAATACTGAATTGTAAATTTAACTATAGAATATACTTATTAATAACATCTAATTATTAAAGCTTCCTCCTTTCTGTCTATAAGTATATGTTATTAATAAGTATATAAATAAATATAAAGAGACATATGACAAGAAGAAAGGGAAGAAAATGTTAGAAATAGAAAGTTTAGTAGTATATAGCTATGAATTGTAAATTTTGCATGAAGTAATATAAGACCATATCTTTTTCATTTACTCAAGTAATATATATGTGTATGAAATTGAATGTTATGAAACACATTAAGGCCATTTAAAAGGTTTTTAATAATTAGATTTCAGTTGATACTTTGAGAGATTTCACAGAAGTAGGTAATTTAGTTTCAGTTTTCTGCTTCTTCTTTTTGACATCAGTCCAATTATTTTTATCAGTGGTTCTCTTCAGGGATGAGGATGCCCATTCCATATCTTCTGAGATGGTTATGAAGTTGTTATTTTTGATAAATTGAAAGGCTTCTTCCATGGTGTTGAAGGTTCTCATCTCACTTAGGTGCTATATCCTTATTTTTGCAGGGAAGGCTATTTGAGCTTTGATGTTATTCTGTTTTAGAGTTTTTATTAGTGGCCACACCTTTTTCCTCTGTTCCAGTACTTTGGTGGAGTAGTCATTGTCAAATCTTATTAGATTTTGATTATAATTTTATAAGACTTTTCCTCCATATTGTTTTTAACACCAGTTCTTTATCCATAAAAGATAAAAATTGTATTATAATTGATCTTGGTGGCACAGAGACAGATGAAGAGGATGATGCTGAAATTTTATTTTCCAAAGCACGATGTGCCCTTTCTATGCCAAATGAAAAGCCTTCTTTAAGATTTAGAACCTCTGGTATCCATGAGTTTAAGAAAGAAATAATGTCCTTTCCTTCTGTATTCTCAGGTAGACCAAAAATCCTGATGTTTCATCTTCTCTCCCTATTCTCTAGTTCATCTACCTTGTTGGAGAGCCAGGTATTTTGTTTCAAGAGAAACTCTGTTTGTGTCTCCTCTTCCTTAAGTTTTCCATCTATGTCAGATAATGAAGTTTCAATGGATGTTATCTTTGACTGATGCTGCTGAAGTATTTCTTTGAAAACTTCTGTTTGTTTATGAGAATTCTTTTAGATTTTGTAGATTAACTTTGAAATCATCCATTTTTATAGATAGTTATTGTAATGTGGTAGTCACCATTTGAAGTTCCTTTTTTAGTGTCAAATCAGAGTGAGTGTTCTTCAAATGACTCATCTCTTCAGTTGTTGTGTAAAGACTCCTGAGTATTTTGACAGGAAATTTCTTGTATAAATCCACCAAAATTTGTAATTAGTTACTTTAGACTATTAACTAAGTATTTATAGTAGTTTTGTTAGAAAAAAATATATAATTTCCTGAATTTAATGCTAGTTTATGGAGCTTCAAAAAATTGCTGCCTTCAGATAGACATTCAGACTCCGCCCCCATCAAGTGTAGTTATGATACAGCAGATGCCTCTTCTAGGGTTCTTGCTTTTGGTTCAGTGATAAGGAGGTATTCTTGACTTTGGCTTCAACCATTACCTGTTGATATCAAGGTTAAGTTGATAGGTGCCCCTCTTGGTAATAATCACTTGTTTGAGGAAGCTTCTGATGGTTTAAGACCCTTCAGGATAAGGGGAAGGCCTTACATTTACTCAAATATGTGTTTGTCTTTATTGTTCCTAAATTTCAAAGAAACTACCCCAATAAGCCAGCCTTTGTTCACAGGCAATCTCGCCCTCCTGCTAATGGCAAAAAGAGTTGTCAATCTCCTCTCCTCAGTTGTCAATCTCCTCTCCTCAGTTGTCAATCTCCTCTCCAGTCCAGCTGGTGAATCTGGGAATCTTGAGGCAATGTTACACCTGCCTCATGTACACAGACAACCCTCTCCTCCTCCCAACAAATTCCAACACATGTGAGAGATGCAAACATATAGCCAAACTGGAGGCTAAGCTCTCTCAACTCAGTACTGGCGTAACCAGTCAGGAGGAGAAGGAAACCACACTCACTACAATTCCAGTCTCACATAGACCTACCACAACAGCAAACCAAACACATAAACACACAAAAACATACTTGGAGGCTCTAAATAAAAATCTGCCTAATCAGCAGAGACCTCCAAAGCAGACACCCAAGCAACCGCTACCCCAAAACAAAACACATGCAACACATAGCTCACAAAGCCAGTGTGCCAAACAGTCACAGCCCTTAAGGCTAAACAACACACCTGATACACTTGTAATAGGTGACTCTATCATCAGGCACACTGACGTCCCACTCACCAGGCTGAACAAGGAGAAGGTCACAGTGAGCTGCCTGTCGGGCGCTAGGATCCGCCACATAACACAAGCACTCAGGTCACTCCAAGGCAAGTACAAATATGACTCAGTCATTGTCCATGCTGGTGTGAATGACCTGAGACGTACCTCCCTGAACTACATGAAAAGAGACATAGAGGAGCTCTCTGAGCATGTAGCCCAGGCCGGTATGACCCTGACCTTGAGTAGCATCTTACCCTCACCAAGAATGATGCCACAGTATGAAGACAAGATTATCAATTTCAACAATTGGCTTAAGTATTGGTGTCATTCAAAGGGGATCCAATGCCTGTCAGCCTGGGATGACATGCTCAACAAGCCACGATGCTTCGCTAGGGACGGCTTGCACCTGTCACCCCTGGGCTTTCGGATATTGGCAAAGGCTCTTGCTACCCCCATAGTGCCTTTTTAGGCAAGGCTCAAAAGACAAACCCACCTCCATAGGTATCACAAGGGATAAGAAACTAAGAGTAATGCTACTCAACGCCAGAAGTCTAAACCTCAAGATGCACACACTCGAAACTCTCCTTAGAATGGAGAACATCGATATCTGTGCAGTAACAGAAACCTGGTTCAAGGCTCTCGAGAGCACCCCAGCACTACCAGGTTATACCTCATACCATGCTTTTCGGCCCCAAAACTTGGACCGAACCACAAAAGGAGGGGAGTATCAATATTCGTCAAAGATACCCACACCTCCAGGTTGGTGGCACAGCACGAAGCATCAGAGACTATCCATGTGCAACTAACAGTGGGTAAAACTGCCTTCCAGTTTATAGCCTGCTACAGACCACCCTCCCAAACCCAGGAACCCCACTCGGCCTTCCTGAGAACACTGGAAAATATGAAGGTCTCTCCAAACACCATTATATTGGGTGACTTCAACTACCCAACCATAGACTGGGAGCATTACTCTAGCTCCAACACCATAGCCCAAAGGTTCCTAGAATTTATAAACTCAAATGCTATGGAACAACTTGTTACCACTCCCACAAGAGGGGAAAACATACTGGACCTGATCATCACCAACATGGGTACTCTATGCTCCAGACCAGAAGTGTATCCCTCACTGGTAAGATCAGACCATAAACTAATCTCACTGGATATTCACATCCCGACCCCACCCCATGCCCAGAAAACCACAGTGAAAAACTTCTCTAAAGCAAATTTCACACTCCTCAAAACCAAGGTGGAATCCTTCAAAGCCCCCGGGCCTGTGGATAATATGGCCCAGACAGCAAAATCCTTTATAAACGCATTCTATGAACACCTTCAGGAATGCATGGATCATGCAATCCCAAATAAAACCAAGACCCAATCCTCCAAAGGCAGATGTCCTGTCTGGTGGACCCCAGCCATAAACAAACTATACAATAGAAGGAGGAAGCTACTACATGATAGAGCAAAATCCCAAAAAGGGAAGGCATCTCTGATCAGTATTAGCAAAAAACTACGGGCACTCATAAAATCGTCTAAGGCCAGCCTCGAGAGAAAAATTGCACAGGACACTAAGGATAATCACAAGGCTTTCTTTAGTTATGTTAGGAACCTGGGTGGGAATTCCCAGATATGCTCAGAATTAGTCCAAAATGACACAAAATACACAGAACCCACAGACATTGCCAACATCCTAGCTGACAGGTTCAGCAAACTCCCCACCAAAGGGCTAATATCTATCCCAGCAGAGTGCTGCCCCCCTGACATCTCAGATGCTCAGGTAAGAGCTGCCCTCTCCAAAGCAAGAAACACAGCATCAATGGGACCAGACGGTGTCCCGGGCTGCGTCCTACATGAACTCCAGGAAGAGCTAAACCCAAACCTAAAACTACTGTTCAATCTCAGCCTTACTACAGGATATGTACCCAAAGAGTGGCGTAGAGCAACAGTGGTCCCTCTCCACAAAGGTGGTGCCTCAATGGATCCTGGAAACTATCGCCCCATAAGTCTCACTAGCTTGGTCTGCAAAGCTATGGAAAGGATCATCATGGACCTTATAAATAAAGATATTGGGGACCTGCAGACACTGGATCCTACCCAGTTCGGCTTTGTTAAGGGCAGATCCTGCCTCTTGAACCTGGTCGATTTCTTTGAAACAGTCACCAAGGCCATTGACAAGGAGAAGGTGGTCCACACAGCCTACCTGGACCTCGCAAAAGCCTTTGATACAATACCCCACTCGGGCATTATAGATAAGCTCACCAGCTTAAATATAAACCCCTATGTCACTAGATGGGTTGCAAACTGGCTCAAGGACAGAACCCACATGGTTAGAATAGCTGGAGCCATGTCAGACTCCAAACCAGTTACAAGTGGTGTCCCACAAGGCTCAGTCCTGGGACCTCTCTTGTTCGGTATATATTTCTCGGAGGTACAGGCCAACATGGAAGGACTGTGGCTGACCAAGTTCGCAGATGACTGCAAACTGGGCGCCATAATAGACTCTCCAGCCGACACAAGCATCCTCCAAAAGGGCCTCATGGAAACAGACAACTGGTGCCAGAGCCATGGCCTCAAGCTAAACGCCAAAAAGTGTATAGTCATCCCCTTTGGCAAAACAAAGTGCCCACAAATTACCACATAGGTGGTAATCCATTAAGTACAGAAGAAGTAATTAGGGACCTGGGGACCCAAGTTGATAGCAATCTCTCATTTGACAACCACGTGGCTAAAGTGGTTAGAAAAACATTTTATATAGCCCACCTAATCATGAAGGGATTCACATCTAGATCAGGGGAGGTCATCGTGCCTCTTTACTCATCCCTCATCAGGCCCATAATTGAGTATAATGCCCCTTTTGGGATGTACCTTACCAGACACCTGCAGCAACTGGAAAGACCCCAAAAGTACCTCACCAGGAGGATCAAGGGGCTCAAACAGATGCCGTATGCTGCCCGGTTAAAGAAACTCCAGCTCTACTCAGTGGCATACCGCCTGCTCAGAGGCGATCTGTGCCTGACGTATAAAGCCATGTCCAACCCGGAATTAATGGACATGCTGCACCTCAGAAAATCCAAATCCCATCGAGCTACGCTCGAGGGACTTGAACCTCAGCACTGAAATAAATAGGACATGCTGGAGGGACAGATTCATAACCCAGAGGCTCCCTTCACTCTGGAATAAAATCCCAGTCCAGGTTAGGCAGAGTCCCTCATTGACTCTCTTCAAGAGGAATCTTGACGAGTGGATGGGAGATCGTAGGTTTACCCCGGGTATCACTTCTGTGTCACTGTTAGACAGAGGCACAGTATACTAACCTTGAAAAAGGGCATAGCAAAATTAATTTAATACGGGTGGCGAAAGCCATACACACTCTGGCTAGGCTTATAAATGCCCTAGGGCAGATAGCCTAGTATGAACCTATGAACCTAAGAGTGGCAAGTTGGCTCCTACTGTGAAGGCTGCTCATACTTCAGGGACTCAGAAGTCTTCCTTTCCTGATAAATCAGGTGCTGTCTGACCATTTGTTTCTTTCCAACCACGTTCCTCTTTCTCCTCACCTTTCTTTCTCTCTTCCTGTTTGACTTCAGATTACTCAAGATTCTTGAGTTCTATCCATTATTCAACAGGGGGTTTTCCATGGTTTGGAAATCCCATCCTCCTTTTATGGGCAATCCTCAGCTTCATTGCGAGCAGCTTCCTTTTTTTCCCAGAGGTGCTTTGAGACCTTTTGACTAAAGGTATTATTCAAGAGGTGCCTGTGTCCCAAAGGGGGAGGGGGTTTTACTCCATAATGTTTCTAATGCCTAGAAAACAGGGTACTTGGAGATCACTTCTAGACCTCTTTCATCTAAACACTTTGAAGGTGCCCACTTTTCAAATGTTGACCCTTCAGACTCTGTTTCCTCTTTTACTTAGCTCAGGCTTATTGGTTATCACTGGATCTCAATGATGCTTATCTCTATATTCCTATCCATCCCCGTTTCAGGAAGTTTCAGAATTACTCTGTTGCTTCCTGGCATTTTCAATTCAATGCTTTGCCCTTTGGCCTTTCTACTGCTCCATTTTGCTTTTTGCAGGCTTCAGGGGATCTAAGTATTTCCTTACATGGATGACCTACTGATTCAGGCCTCCTCTCCAGAGATCCTGATGCAAAATCTTCATTTTGCCATTTCCCTTCGTCAGAGCCTGGGGTTCACAATAAACTTCAAAAAGTCTTTTCTGACTCCTTCTCAGAATCATGTCATTCTGGGTTGCAGGATTCAGACAGTGCCTGTGCTGGTATCCTTGCCTCGTCCCTCCCAAGGCCTTAACTCTCAATTCTGTCCTTCAAACTGTTCCTCCTCTGGCCTTCAATACAGCCATGGAGTTTCTGAGAGCTCTGGGTTTCATGGCATCCACCGTTCCTATGCCCCCGCTGGCCAAACTCCACAAGATAAAGTTTCAATGGTTCCTGAAGTCAGTTTGGCGTCAACATGCAAATCCTTTAGCATTTGTAGTTCCTCTTGTACCTTGTCTCAGGAAGGAATTTCAGTGGTGGATCCATCATTTCTTTAAACCCTTGGCTCCCTTTTCATCCCCCTCTTCCCTCTCAGGAACTGTTCACTGACAGTTCAGACATGGAATGGATAGCAGATTTTGCCTCTCTAAAGGTGCAGGAGGTGTAGTCACCTCTTCAACATCGGTCTCAAAGAGAAGAGAGCCCTTCTGCTGGCTTTTCAGGCTTTTCATCCTCTTTTCTCCTCAGGACTGATCAAGGTATTCACAGACAATACCACAGTGATGTGGTCTATAAACAAACAGGAAGGAATAAGTTCTTATCTTCTTTGCCAGCTGGCACTCCTCTTATGGGATCTTGCTATTTGTCAAATGACTCTTTAGGCAGTTTACATTCCTTCAAGTCAAAACATTGTGGCAGACAATCTGAGCAGGTCCTTAACTCAATCCCATGAATGGATGCTTCACAGGGATGTGTTTTTGAACATTGCCCGCTAGTGGGGGACTCCTCAAGCAGATCTATTTGCCTCCCCTCTGAACAGACAACTTCCTCTATTTTGTGCCAGAGTCTCAGGTCCTCTGGTGTGTAAGGTGGACACCCTGTCATTTATTGGAAGGGGGTGTTTCTTTATGCATTCCCTCCCCTTCCTCTCATTCCAAAAGCCCTGTTCAGAACTCAACACGATGCTCCCAAAATCTTGTTGGAGACTCCCTTTTGGCTGAGACAGCATTTGTTCCCTCTTCTTCTGCATTTAACCAAGGGCAGTCATCACAAGTTACTTCACAGGGTGTACCTACTCTCACATGACAAGGGAACTCTCCTCCATCCCCACCTGTCCACTCTTCAACTGATACAGTGGATGATAGAATTTTGATTTCACATATACATCTTTTTTTCTGAGGACATGGTTAGGGTCTTGCAGGAGGCTAGGAATCCAAATACTAGGAAATTCTACTTATCCAAATTGAAGAAGTTTTCTGTTTGGTGTCTTTCTCGTAACCTGGATCCACTTTCTGTGGAGTTTCCTTTGGTTCTTTCTTATCCGTGTGAATTGCTCAATACTTGATTGGCTTATTCTTCTGTTAAGGCTGACTTATCAGCTATCTTTGATTGTCTTCCTTCATCTCCTCCTTCAACTTCTAGATGTGAAGCTTAAAAAGTCCTTAAAGGCATCCTTCATATTAGTCCTCCCAGGAAGCCTGTTTCTCCTCCCGTGGATCTTAATTTTGTTTTGGAGAAGTTGATACAGGCTGCTTTTGAGCCTGCTGCTTCAGCTTCCTTGCAGCATTGCTCTTGGAAGACTGTTCTTTTCATGGCCCTTACTTCTGTAGGATGGGTGTCTGAACTTCAGACCCTTATACTTTGTCCTTCCTTTTTTGGTGTTTCATAAGGATAGGGTATCCTTGGATACCAATCCTTCTTTTATGCCTATGTTGGTCAGTGAGTTGTCACTTAATCAGCCTATTTATTTACCTACCTTTCCTCCCTTTCTGCAATCTGCCACTGAGAGGGTGCTGCATACTTTGGATGTGCATAGACAAATTCGATTCTATTTGGATAAGACTAAGTCTTACAAAATATGATCAGTTATTTATTTCTTTTCATCCTTGGTCTCTAGGTTTAGCTGTATCCAAGCAAACTATTTCTTCTCAAATGCTATTTATTTTTCTTTATTTTATTTATTTCCAGTTTGATGACTGGGGAGGTCCACTGGTCTCAAGGAGCCCGTTTTCAGTGGATGCCCGTGGAGAAAATCTCCATATTACATAGTAAAAATAAGCAAAATGTAATATTATATAGTAAAACTAAGCAAAGTGTAATAGCAAAATTGAAGAACATACATTACATACTTACATAGATTAGAGAACAAGTTGTACAGAGGTTGTAAAGCATCTGTAAATGGTTATAAAGCAACTAACATTTGTAAGATGGCAGTAAATAAAAATTCTTCCTAGAAAAGGGGCGAATAAAGGTGGAAAATGCATTATTTAAAATGTATACATTCATAATATTGATGTATTCAGAGAGAGGCAGTTGTATAATAGAAAAAGTGAAAAGCATACATTACATTTTAGGTTAGGGATGTGTTGTTCTTTGTTAAATAACATCTACAATTGTATCTTGGCAGTAGTGAAAATCATTCCCAGATGGGGGAGAGAGAAGACAGATAGTATACTATTTACAATATGTACATTCAAGGTACAGATGTTAGATTACATTATATTCAGAGTGTGACAGTTGTTTAGGAAATCAGTATGGAGTAGAGTTACTTATAGAATTACTAGCAAGTTAGATAGGGAGAGTGCAATTACATTTCCAATTATGGGAGAGGTAGGAATGGAGTTGGGTTTTAAACTGTTCAAAGTTTTCAGAAGTTCTTAGAGAAGGAGGGAGAGAATTCCATTTTTGGCTAAGGAAAATGATAGGATAAGCTGACCAGCAGGACGGTTTGGTTTGTGTAGAGTAATTAGATTTTAGTGGGCAGATCTTGGAGTTCTGTGTGGGGTGTATGATGGTAAGATGTTAGTACTGGGCATTTAGTTGGTTTAAAAATTAGCTTGTGGGCTGTAGAGAGTTGGAGGTAGTCAAGGTAGTTGGGAAGTTCTAGCCAATTTAGCAGGTAGAGAGATGTACAGTAGTGGGGAGGAGTATTTGGATTTAGTGGCGAATTTTGAGATTTTTTTGTAACAGATTTCCAGTTTGGAAGAGATAGAGGAAGACAGGTTGGTTAGTAGGGGAGCACTGTACAATAGTGACGGTAGTAAGTAGGTAGTGGCGAGTGTTTGTCTTGTAGAAGGAGAGAGAAAGTGGGAGTTTCTGTACAGCATACCAAGTTTTTGATGTGTTTTCTTAATATTTAGCTGAATATGAGTATCGTATTTTAGGTGTTCATCAATAGTAACCCTTAAAAGTTTAGCAAAAAAAACAACTTCTATGGTGGAGTTGACATGGCTGATAATTTTGAAAGAGTTTTTGTCAAGAGGGAGGGATTTTGAGGGAGAGAATAGTAGAATTTTGGATTTGTTGGCATTTAGAGAGAGGTGGTTTTGAAGCATCCAGTTCTCAGTAGTTGAGAGGTTTGGAGCTCGAGGAGGTTAAAAGCAGAGCAGACTAAAGTTGAGTCGTCTGCGTATTGTACTATCGTAGTGTTAGGAATGGCTGCATTGAAATCATTAATAAATATATTAAAGCGCATCGGACCAAGTATGGATTCCTGGGGTACCCCGATCGGGGTAGGTAGGAAGGCTGAGGTACCAGTTCTCCATTTCATGGCCTGAGATCTGTCAGAGAGGTAGCTGTTGAACCAGGTTAGGGTGTTTTGAGAGAGATTAAGATTAGAAAGGTGGTTCAGGAGATGGGTATGGGAGACTGTGTCAAAAGCCTTGGAGAGGTCTAGAAGGACTGGATGCAATTTCTCCAGAATCACGGGCGTGGTTTACTATGTCTAGGAAAGAGAGAAGAGCAGTTATTGTGCTATGGCCAGGACGGAAACCATGTTGTGTAGGGTGAGGAGTTGGGTATTGGTAAGGAAAGGCATGAGCTGGAGGTGGATGCATTTTTCAAGAATTTTTGAAACTGGGGAGAGAATGGCTATGGGCCAGAAGTTTCAGATGTTATTATTGTTGCCTCCTTTGTGGATGGGTTGGATAAAGCCTGCATACCACAGTTTTGGGACATAACATTCCTGTATGGATCTATTGATGAGAATGCTAATGGGGATGGAGATACCATCTGCTGCAAGTTTTAGAAAGAGTGAGGGGATATTGTCAGGGGCATTGGAGCATGGCTTAAGTTTAGAGAGAAGTTTTTTATGTATGAGGTAGAGATGAGTTTGAGATGAAATATGGGGGAAGTGTTAGGGATGGAAGGTTGGGTAGAGGCTAGGGAAGAGGGTTTGAGTTGAGGGGAGGGATTGTAGCTTGGGAAGGTCTTGGTGAGTTCTGCTATAGAGTTGGTAAAGAAGGTGTTGAATAGAGTGGCTATTTCTGGGTCAGATTTACTGGTTTCAGGGCAAGGATTGTTTTTGGTACCTGGGTTCAGAAGAGAGTTCATGGAGTTCCAGAATTGTTTGGGATTTTTGGAGTGATTAGACTGGAGTTTAGTATAGTAAGATTTTTTTATCTTTTATAATTTGTTTTTTGGCTAGGTTGCAGAGTTGCTTATATTTAAGAAGGGTGTCAGGGTGTTTATTGTGATGGCAAAGTTTTCAGGTCTTGTCTCTCTGTTGCATAAGTGTTTTAGTATCTTTAGTTAGCCATGGGGTAGAGTTGGGTTTTATTTGTTTTGTTCTTGGTGGGGCTTGGGAGTTCAGGGTATCTAAGAAGGTTGAGTTGAAGTATTCTACGGTGTTGTCTAGAGGAAGAGTTTTTAGATTGCCCCAATTTGTTAGTTTGAGAGACTTGGAGAAAGTTGTAGGATTAAAGTTTGTAAGGTTCTGTGTATGGATATATTGGTGTAGGTGAGGAGTAGAGGGGGTTGCTCGATGGATGAAGGTTGGCAAGTGGTCACTAATGGAGTCTGGTAAGATGCCTGTGTGTGAGATTTTATTTGGGTGGAAGACTAGGATCCAGTCAAGAGTTGAGCCTGGGGGCTTGTTTTTATTGGGTCTAGTAATGTCATTTGTAAGTTGAGTGAAAGTGAATAGATTGATAGATATGGAGGAATTATTGGTATTAATTTTGTTCCAGTCAGTGTTCACATCCCCTAATATGTATGTCTCAAGCTTAATATTAGTTGTGGCCCATAGAAGAATTTCTTCAAATGTAGTGGTATTGTTTCCTGGGGGGATATAGAGGGTTATAACACAAATGCTTCTATAGTTATTCATTTTGAGTATTCCTATGACTAGTTCAGTGTTGTTGAACTGAGGAATGGGGTTTTGGTAGGGGGTGATGGAGAGCAGACTAGAGTAGATTAAGGCTACTCCTCCTCCTTTCCTATTTTGTCTGTCATATCTGAGTGCTTGAAACCCAGGGGGTAGGATTTCAGAGTCAGAAATGTGGGGTTTTAGCCATGTCTCTGAGACAGCTACTATGTCTGGTAGGGTATGTTATAGCCAGGCATGGAAGTGGTCTGTTCTGTTTTTTAGTCTCTGGGCATTAATGGTCAGTAGCTTGAGATATTTATGGTTGTTAATATTGGTTGTGTTTGGGGGATTAGGATTGGTGCTAGTATTAGGTCCGGTGTTGGTATGTATGTCTCATGCTAAGCATAGGCAGTCAAAGAAGGATGGTAGCAGGAGCTTGGGTTTGCTCTTTGAGTTTTGTGGGAAATGCAATATTAGTTTAGGTATGTGATGTTTTATTGAGGAGTGCATAATTTTTGGTTTGAAGTAGTGGAACGGGTTTGGTTGAATTAGAGAGGAGGATATAGTGTGAACATGAGATCTGGTAGGATGAGGATGGGAGTGGGGGTGTGGGATAGGAAGGAGGGGGGAGTTTGCAAGAGGAATAAGAGGTAGCATGGAATAGAGGAATTAGAAGAAGTAAGCTGATAGAGGGGATGAGAAGGGTTTGTGAAAGTGGAGAAAGCATGGTTAATTGGTGTGAGTTAGGTGTAAAGGAAGTAGTAGGATGTCAGGGGGTGTGTGAGAGTGTAAGAGGGAGGGGTATAGATGTGAGTACAGGACCTTATGGTTTGGGATGAGGGAGGGGGTAGTTACTTAGTGGAGGATCAGTGGGGGACGGGATAATGTGGAGACATGATTGGATTGGCTGAGAGAGGAAGGGGAGGGAAATATTGGTTAGAATAAATGTAGGAGTAGTGGGAGCAGGTGAGAATTGGGGGCAGTGTAGGGGAGCGGAGTGAGCCTGCAGGGTGAACGATGTGGGTAAAGCCAAGAGAGAAGATGGCTATCAGGAGTCAGTCAGTGGAATGGTATCAGTAGCAAGGATACTTGAAGGTACTGCAGGGGCAGACAGCAGAGATGAGTCCACACTGTGGAGTCAGGGGACAGAAAGAAAAGTAGGATATACTTAGAGAAAGCAAGCCAGTAGAAAGAAATGTAGGATACACTTAGCAAGTCAGCAGACTAGGATTTGTAAGAAGGGAAACTGGTCTGTTCAGGGGGAGCACGGGTTTACTGTAAAGTTTGAGTAGAGATTATAGGTTGGTGGACAATGCCACCTAGTGGCAAAAGTGGAGAATGGCAGCTTAAGACCCAGTACGGCCAGAAAATGGGTGTAGAATATAGGGGAGTTTGAGGGGAAAAATAAAGGATCACCGTAGGCTGCTTATCAGGCACGGAGGGAGTACATGCTCTACTGTACTATGAGCACAAAATAGCAGTTAAACACAAGTACATACACTGTATAAAATGTTATACTTTTCATGGTAGGATCCTTCCTTCTTCTGTAAAGGCTCATTCTTCTAGAGTTGTGGCTTCTTCTGGTGCTTTTTTCAAGGGGTTGGATACTAACTCTGTTCTTGAAGCTTCTACCTGGACTTCTGTGCATCTTTCATAGTTTCCTAGAGAACCCTGCTGATCCTTCCTCCTCCTAAGTTTCTTATTGAGCTTTGGCATTCTCCCAGATTTTATGAATACTGCTAGCAGTGAATGGAAGGACATAGTACAGTTGTGTAAAATCTTACCATAACAGTAGATGTCCTTTCCTTTACCATTGTAGTATTCACTCCCTCCATCCTCCCCCTGGTCCATTTCCCTCCTGGATGTACTGGCTACCTCTTGGTTTTCTTTGGACTGGCATTCCTACTGGGGCTGAAAGTTCTGAAGATTGTATGCCCGGATATCACCTTTATGCCCTACGTTACGCGAGGAGCATATGTGTGACATACAGTGTACCTTAAAGGAACAGTAGGCTTTTGTATACTGACTGGACTTCTGTCTACCTGAGGTAGGGAATCCCAGATGTTACAAATATTATAATAGTGAAGGAAAGGACATCTACTTTTATGGTAAGATTTTACACAACTGTACTTCTAAGATGCATGGTACAGCCTTTGCTTCTGCTTACACTTTGTACTGTCTGTTTTTGTCTTATCTTTATTTCTCTCCTTGATGTAGAAAACAGCTTGAATGCTTTCAAAAACATTATCTTTTAGCCATTGAAAGAAAAAGGTATTCTGTTGTTATTGCTGTCTTATCCGCTTGTCTCCATAAAATCATAAGAACCAGATACACAGTTGCCTTCAGCTACAAGCTTTTCATGTTGCACTGTTAGTGTTTATTTGCTAAAGGAAAACCTTTCATTACATTCAGTGTTCTTTTATTTACTTGCTTCCACTTAGAACTTGTTGTAAGATCATGTCATGGGACTTAATACAGTTATATCCTCATGTAAAAATAAAAAGAAGCATATAAATTTTACTTATATCATGATCTGTATACTTTTACAACCAGTCCTGCTCCACAATAACTCAAGATTACAACCTAGTATCTTAAATGTGCTTTTGTCCAGGCCTTCCATTTTTTTTTTGTTTGTTTGTTTTTTTACAGTGCAGTGTCTACAGTTCTTAAAACTAAAACAAGATGAAAGAAACAACGAAAGAAGGGCACTTGTTTACTGTAGTATCCATATAACACAAAAATAACTGAAAATGCTTTATTGTATAACATGCAGTATGTCATGCTTTATGAAAATACTGTTGAGAACATAAACTGTTATACTTACAGTTACCTCTTTCCTTGCTCTTCCCCCCTCCTTAATGTTCTTCCAAACCTTAATGACAAGAAGTAGGACATATGCATTGAAGTCCCCTAAAAGTTTAACAAAAGAAAAAAAAATCCAATAATTCCAAGTTTCTTTGTTCAGCCACATTTCACAAATGTGATTGATGTTTTGTAATCCTATAGTCTTTCATTAATTTCTAAGGAACTGGTTTTCTTCCTGTTGATCTCCATCTCCCAGCTCTTGTTTCTGGTTCATTTCCAAAGTACTCTTGATTCTTATAGTCAATTACTTTGGTTTTCTCTGTCTCTCAAGCATTTTCCTTTGAAACTTTGGAAAAGGTTTCACTAGCAAAATCTTTCTATGAGCTTTATTATCAGAAGAATAAGAAGCATAGTCCCTTTTTGTTTGTTAGCTCACTTTTTGTTGGACATACTTTTGTTTTTCCCCTTTAGTATTTTTTACATAAAAAACACGTTGATCCTAAAGGAAAAACATATTCTAAACATAGCTAGTTACACCAACTTTACTCTCACACCTGCCTCTCAACATTCCCTGATTGCTGAAATAAATGTACTACTCTTTGGCCAATTCCATCTATATCTATTATTACTTTGTCTTTCTGCCACAGATTTGTTAGAAGCAACTCTTTCTGGTGGTAGGATTGCACCCTACTATTTAGAAGTTTTAGCTGCTTTGTCAAGGTGAGGTTTAAATGTGCTCTTTCAATTAACAACCCCTGTTGTGGAACACCAGTCCAGTTGCTTATTTGTGCTTTCATAAAATTAATAAAGTCTGTTCCTTCCAGTTTTCTGGTACATCAGAAAATCTCAGATTTTCCCTATGTATTCTGTCCTCTAATTATGCCATTTTTGAAACATCTTTTCTTAAGCCATCTCAGTGTTCAGCCTGTCTATTTTTCATTATGACCTCTGATTTTTGCAATTTCATTAGCTCATTTGAATAGTTGTTCAAAGTTTCTTCCATTTTTTTCCAGCCTTTTGTTATTTGAGTTGATATATTCCTTCAGTGTTTTGTTTGTTTTAATAAGCTCTGAGCACATTTGATTTATTTTTTCCTCTAGATCACTGGAAACTATTATCTTACCCAAAGCTGAAACTTGGACTACTGTTTTCTCTTCACCTTTTCTGGTTGATTTTCTTTCAGGTTCTCTAAATGTTTTCTTTGCTGGTATCCAGGCAGTGCACTTAATAACAGTAACTGAAATTTACCCCCAAAAAACAAATTCACAATCTCTCTTTTCTGAGAGTCTGCTTTTACACTGGGAGAGCTGAAATTAAGTTACTCATTTTGCAGCCATCTTGGAACTCCTTTGTTTCTAATATATTAAGCATTTTATTGAATGATGAAGCTTACAATTTCTAAAAGTGATAATGGTATTGCTCATAGTAGAACTGATGTGTGGCTTTATTTTTAGTAGGGTCTGCTGTCAGAGAATTGTTTGATTTTAATGGCAACATTTGCAATTACTAAAATCCATAAGAACTTAGTTAATCCACATTGTACACTGATTGTCTCTTTCATTGGTTCTAAGACTGAAATTTAGCAACATGCGACACTGATTGATGTTTAGATCGTAAGTTAATTTTTTTTTTCATTGACAAAATTCATGTGCCTAGGAATTTGTGGCATTTTCTAACATTTGGCTAGTGTAACAGTTAATGACCATACATTTCTGGTGACATCTATGTCAGTGATCTTTACACATGTATACTGCATAAAATAGTGTCAGTGTGTCTTTGATAATGGTAAAATTAGTTTACTTCATGAAGTTTTGGACGTAATTTTAGATAAATTTATGTTCTTTTGAAGGTAAACATTTTCACCAGAAAAAAAAGGTGTGGCAGTGGGTGCTAGGTGTATACCAATATGCACCTATATTATCATGTGGTATTGAGAAGCATGATATAGTTTAGATCGTCATTACAAGACTTTATTTTATCAGATTTATGTTAACTTGGTGATACTTTTTTATACTGGGAAGGCAGTGAAGCTGAAATAAATATTTTTCGTTCCTTTACAAATTTGACAATTATTTTTTTTGTGAGGCTGGAATGTAGTATACACACAAAAATAGAAAGATAGATAGACTGACAGACAGATAAACCCTACATTTTCAAATAATTTTTGTATACATTATGTATTTCAACATCCTCTTTGGCAGACAAAAAAAGGTTTAGTGAAGAGCCAAGTCATTAGGTTTCCAGACTTATTTTGGATAGCTAAATGTTCAATAAGGAAACAGGTTTTGAATTTGATGTTTATGGAAAGGGGGGTATCATAATGAATCAGTAAGTAATTTAGTATTCAAGATTAAAAACTGAAGTGGAACAGATAGGAAGAAGGTAAAAGGAAATGAGGGCATCCAAAAAAAGAAGTGGATGGATTGTGTGCCTGTGACAGTCGGGCATGAGTGTGGAAGAAAATAGAAAAGAGGCATTGAATAGAGAGAGAAGGCAACAGTTGACATGGCATCCTGATCCCATGAGAAAATGGGGGATGATGTTGACTAAAATTAAAGAAAAGAATTCCCCACTATCCTTGTTCAACAAGATTCTTTGAAAAAAAATATAACAACAATAGCAACAAAATAATGCATTTGAAAAAAACTGCATTAAGTGCTGCAATGATTTTGACTTTTTGTAGTAATGAAACAAATATAAGAAGGATAATATGCAATGACTAGGACTTGATTATTAAAAGTAATTTATCATGTCAAATTATTGGTGAGACACTATTGCTTGTGAACAAAAGGAGTACTAACCTCAACAGCAGATTAGAAAACATTTGGAATAAAAAAATGATCCTCTAGGAAATGCAATCAAAAGGATGGCCAAATGTGGCTGCTGTAATCAATGCAGGTTCATTAACAATATAACTTGCATTTTGGTTCCTGGGTATGTAAGGACCATTGAGTGCACAGGTTATTATAATTCTGTAATAAAAGATGTGGTTTACACTGCTACTGTCCTGTGAGAGTTTTTATATAGGTAAGACAGAATGGCAGTTAATGCAAAGAATATATAAACACATTTATAGTACTGCGACTAAGGACATAATGAATACTCTTAGTAAATATGCTCTCAATGTTCAAACTTCAGAAAAGTTTTTATTCTTTGTCTTGGGAAAAATCATCAGATCTTCTATTAGCATTATCTGTTTATATTTATGTATTTATTTATTTAATTTCTTTTTTTCTTTTGAAATTGTTATTTATTTACCAATCTAGTACACTGATAAATACTGACCAGTTTCAGACTCAGCCTGTTTGAAAAACAAAACATTTCAAAGAGAAAAAAAGCAGAAATGTACAGCAATAACGGTCCTTAAAATCAAAAAACCTGTATACTTTTGACCATCAAGCCCATGATTAGGTAATGAAACTAAAATAACAGGGGGACCTATACAACCATCCACTAGTTCTGCTGATATATTAAATCTTAAAAAGACGTGTCTGGAGTGTTTCTCCCCAGGCCTCCGCTGAAAATTGGCTTTGTTCCAAGTTGGACTTTCCTGGTAAACAAATGTTAAATAAATAAAAAATAAACAGGTTAATACCATGGAGCTTGTTTGTATGCAAGTCCTCATAGATAAGATCCCTCACTGTATCATGGCTAGCTACAGGTCACCATTGCTCTATTTGAGAGTTGTTGTCTGTCTTCCGGCTTTTTCCCGGTAAGGGGTCGCCACAGTTGAACTCCGGTCTGCTAATTATTGGCAGTAGATTTTTAAGAAATGCCGAGGTGCCAGCTCGACGCCCATCCTTCAACAAAGGCACGCCCATTTACGCACGCATGTCTTTCGAACACTACCCAACCGTGGGGAGGACATGCAGACTCCACACAGAAGGCACTCCCAAGTCAAGCCGAGAATCGAATGGGAGAACCTCTTGCTGTGAGGTAACAACGCTACCGCCGTACCACCGCGGCAATGTATTAATATTTCAGCACTTATTCTTTAATGGGAAGCAACCTTAAAGTGTTACTGCTTAGTGCTTGGAGCCTAAACAAAAACCTTCACACCCTTTAAGCTCTCCTCACTCTACAGAATGTATACATGTGTGACGTTGGAGAATGTAGACATCTGTACTGTGACCGGGACTTTGTTTAAAGTGATAGAAAGTAATTCATCAGTACTTTCCACAAATTTAGATCAATAACAGCACAGACAGGAGCCAAAGGTATAGGTGTCTCAATCCATATTAGCAACAAATATACCTTCAGGTTGGTTAGATGGCACAGTGGTGCAGCAGTAGCGTTGTTGCCTCACAGCAAGAGGTTCTCCAGTTCGATTCTCAGCTGGGGTGCCTTCTGTGTGGAGTCTGCATGTCCTCTCTGCATTTGTGTGGGTTTCCTATGGGTGCTCCGGTTTCCTCCCACGTTTCAACCACATACATTTGGAGTGTTTCTCTCTGGACCTCCACTGAAAATTGGCTTTGTTCCAAGTTGTGCTTTCCTGGTAAACAAATGTTAAATAAATAAATTAAACAGGTTAAAACCATGGAACTTGTCTGTATGCAAGTTCTCATAGATAAGATCCCTCACTGTATCATGGCTAGCTACAGGTCACCATCTAGGCCTCTAGAGTCTCATGACTCTTACCTAAACCAACTAGAGGGGCTCATCATCCACACCCTCTTCAGGGGAGACTTTAACTACTCTTCTATAGAGTGGGAAACATAAACTGCCTCAAAGTCACAGGCACAACACATCCTGCACTTTATTAACAGAAATACACTAGGATAGAGAGTGCACACACCAACCAGAAGATCAATCATTCTGGATCTGTTATTCCACAAAATTGCATTGCATCCCTCCTGTGCTACGTCCTCACTAGTGAGGTTAGATTACACAATTGTCTCCTTTGAAGTAAAAATCAACCCAGAAAATCCATCTAAACTAGTAAAAATTAAGTACTATACTAAGGCAAACTACATCTTATTAACTGACAGTTTGTCACAATTCACAGCCCCCCAACCCCAAGACTACAACTACCTATGCTGAATTATTCACAGTGTCCCTATACAAACATGTGAATGGCTACATAGAGGCTGCTGTACCTACCAGACGTAAACCTAAAACAAACAGTGAAAACAAATCCCAGTGGTGGAACCCTCACCCAAACAAGGTATATAATAAAAGAAAAAGAATCATGGCTGAAATAAGGAAGAGGAACTCCCTTAAAGACAAGTGCTAAACATGAAACTAAGAGGTCTAATTATGTTCAACAGGACCAATTAGAAAATCTTGATTGCCTAACAGTTTAAGGACAATTGCAAGGCCTTCCTCATATATATCTAGAACCTTAAAGTTAACAGCAGTTTGCTAAATTGGTGGTAGATGGTATTACCTTTGTGGATCAGGGTGATATAGCAAACCTACTGGCTGATAAATTCATCTGAGACTTCACCTTGAACTCTCCCCCGCCTCCACCACCAGCTCCTCAAAATGAATTTCCATCCAACATAATTTCCCCAACTGTTAACAGGGACCAGGTGCTGGTGGCACTCACTAAAGCCAAGGACACCGCTTGTGTGGGTCCTGACGATGTCTCATTTTGCCTCCTGAACAGTCTAAAACGTAACCTATAAGTGCCATTTGAGGTGCTGTTCAACTACAGCCTCGGACAGGCTACATTCCAAGTGAATGGAGAACCACAACAGTCATTTCCCTCCACAAGGGTGGACCATAAACTGACCCACAGAACTAGAGTCCCATCAGTCTAACAAGCCTAATGTGCAAAGCCATAATTCTGTCATGGAAATGATAAACAAGGACATTGGCAACCTACAGATACTGGACCCATCTCAATTTTAGCTTTGGTAAGGGGAAGGTTGTGCCTCCTTAACCTGGTAGACTTCTTTGAGAGGGTCACCAAGGCAATTGATGAGGGTAAAAAAGTGCATACTGTTTATCTTGACCTGACCAATAAAATACCCTGCTCAGGCATTGTTGAGAAGCTCTCTGATCTAGGCATAAATCCCCTACATAACTCTCTGGATTTCCAGCTGACTCTCAGACAGGACCCAAGAGGTCAGGATCGATGAGGCCACTTCCACCCAGAGACCAGTCACCAGTGGAGTACCTCAGGGTTCCATGCTGGGCCAGCTGCAGTTTGAAATCTACTTCTTAGAGTTCGAGGCTAAGATTCAAGGCCTCTAGCTTACCATATTCGCAGAAAACTGTAAATTGGAACTTGTATAGGTAGCGTTGTCGCCTCATAGCAAGACGTTGTCCCGTTCGATTCTCAGCTAGAGCGTCTTCTGTGTGGAGGCAGACGTGAATGAGGCGTGCCTTAGTTGAAGGTTGTGCGTCAGGGCTGGTAACCCGGTACATAAAAAAATCCACTACCAATCATTAGCGGACCGGAGTTCCGCTGTGGCGACCCCTAACCGGGAAAAGCCGAAAGACACAAACAAACATAGGTACCCCCCCCAAGACAACAACCTCTTGCAAGAGGGTTTAAATAAGGCAAATGATTGGTGAAAAGCCATGGCCTAAATCTTAATGCTAAAATGCATGATAATACCCTATAGGAAACTGTCAATCAAAGTTAATTACTCCATCAATAAAGTACCCCTAAGAGTTGACCCAGTAGTAAGGGATCTGGGAACATATTTATACAGCAAGTTGGCCTTTGGCCAACACATATCTATGATAGTAAGTGTTATCCAACTTATAGGTGAGGGTATGGCATCCAGGTCTGAGGAAGTTGTAGTACCATGACCTATCACTGAGTACAGTACCCCGTTTGGCATATACCTAACCAGACACTTGCAACAGTTGGAACACCCACAGTGTTTTCTCACCAGAAGAATTCAGGGCATGAATACCCTGTCCTACACTGATTGCTTAAAGGCTCTGTCTTTGTATTCAGTTTCCTTCAGGTTGCTGAAAGGAGATCTTTCCCTGGCTTACAGGGCTTCCTCAGATCCAGCCCTGATGAATCTGTTGCACATATGCAAAACAAACAGCACCAGAAACACTAGATTCAGGGATCTGAACTTTGCTTATGACATAAACAGAATGTGCTGGAGAGACAGATATGAATGTCCCAAAGGATCCCTGCTCTATGGAATAGGCTACTCATCCATGTAACACAAAATTCATCCTTCACCACTATTCAAATGAAACCTTGACAGTTGGATGGGAAATCATAAATTTACCCTTGGTCTGTCTCCCACATCCCTTATGGACAGAGTCCAGCAATAAGAAGAGTATGATTTTAACTCCCCCTATAAATCCCTTAGTTACCTCCATACTAACACCTCCTCTATATAGATGTCCATGAGACCCGGGATCCAAATGGGTTTGGGGTGCACAGCTAGGCTTTTAAGGGTCCTAGTAGTAGTTAGCGTAGTAACACCTTTAAACTTCTTATATAACCTCTTTACCATATATAATACCAAATGATACAGATAAGCCTTGGGATCCAATAAACTCCATGTAGGCTGCATGGAAGCCTACATGGAGTTTACATTTGTGTGCAGTGGTACAAGGTGTGCGGCAGCCCGCACCACTGCGCAATGCATATTAATGCCACGCTCCATGACTAAGCGAGGTTTTGTGGCTAGCAACAGTGTGGCTGGCTAGGAAACTGTGTAAGCGAACACTCCTAAATGACATGTCAGTGACCTTTCAGAAAACCAAAATGTTATGAGGAAAAGATCAAAAATATGAGACAAAAGCTGGACATTTTGTACAAATCAGGACAGTTGAGTGGTATAAACTCATAGGTAGGTACTAGGCTATTGGCCCAAGGGGCTAAGTAAGCCTAGCCAACAAGGTTCCCTGGCTTACGCCACCCAAGAAAGTTAATTTCCTGTGCCCCTGTTGAGCAGAGCCACAGAAGTGATTCCCCGGGGTGTATTTCCTATTTCCCATCCAGTCATCAAGATCGTGTAGCTCGGAGGGATTGGGATTTCTGTAGGTGTAGCATGTCCAGCAGCTCTGGGTTTAACATAGCTTTATATGTTAGGCAGAGATCTCCTCAGAGTAGGCAATATGCTACAGAGTAAAGCTGGAGTTTTTGAGACAGTCTGTGTAGGGCATCAGTTTGAGGCCAGTAATCCTCTTTGTGAGGTACTTCTGTGGCCTTTCCAGCTGCTGCAAATGTCTTGTGAGGTACATTCCAAAAGGGGCGTTATACTCTATAATGGGTCTGAGTACCGAGTAGAGGGGAACAATGACCACTTTTTTCCTGGATGAGAACCCTTTTGTGATGAGGTGTGCCTCATAGAAGGGTTTTCTGACTACTGTGGTGATGTGATTATCAAAGAAGAGACTACTGTCCACCTGGGTCCCAAGATCTCTTATCACACATTCAGCATTAAGTAGACTGCTGTTTATGTGGTAGTTCATGCGTATAGAGTTTTGTATATAATATTGACTCACATCAGTCCTGAGATCATTTCTGTGATATGGCAGAAAGCCACAAATTAGATAAGGAACACATCAGGACATCCTGGGAATATTTGGACAGTTGAGAGGTATGAAAGCAAAGTGTATGGTCCAAACACAGTGCAGGACAGCGTCTTTAAAGTGCAGAGTATTGTGATATTCCCATTCCTGGCATTCTGTACCGAAGGTATGTAAATGATCTGTTATAGGACATGGACTACCATGTGAAATGAACACTCAGAGTTAGCGTGTGTATTGAGTAATGACACAAAGATGGATTATAGGATTGAACACAGGGGAAAGAGGACAGGTGAAACGACCTAATGTACAGCAGAGGTGGGCATGCCAATGGAAGATGGTTGTAGCAGCAACACCAAACACATATCTATATGGTACAGTAGGGACTGTACAGTGAAAATGTGTTTTATGTGACTGTTACACAAGGTGACATAACAAAGGGGAGGATGCCTTTGTGAGATGAGCATCCTTACATGCATAATGCAGACGACATCTATCAGGCATCTGAGATACAATTGGAGTAGAGTGCATATTGTTGTGTAGCTGTGCAAACTGATATGCCTGAATGAGTGTACTCTCAGCAGAGGTCTTCATCAAGATGAGCACAGGTAAAGCCTCATGGAAAACATTACAAGAACCAACCGCAATCATGGAAAATACCACCAGTAATCCTGTGCCTAAAACATAACATGTAATTTAGAGTGATAAGAGATGAGACTGCACACACGCACACTTGAACAACTATTATGATACATCCACACTCTGAGGGTAACCACGCACACTGTCCCGGCACTGTAATATCTGCTGGAGGTGTTAGGAGTGACACTGCTATACCTGTATGCGAAAGTATGGGCACTACAGGCTAGATTACTTGTGTGCATAGTACATATATATGGCACAATCCACACTGTCATGAATAATATCCATGCCATTAATGTTATCAAACACCTATGTATGTAGTCTGTGCATAAACAGGACAGGTAGCACACATGCATCTGGTGTAACAACTTGATTGGTGTTTGGTACCATCAGACAGTCATGTATATTCCACAGAAAGAATACGTAGGTATGGTCAATAAGCTGTGTGACTGCTCCTTTTGACACAGATGGTTCACTTCAGTTACACATCACTAGAAGATGTGTAGGGAGGTACATGAAGAAGGGTGCAATGTACTCGGTTATTGGTGTGATGAGGGCTGGGACACATACCCAGTAATTGTGTTACATTCAAGGGAGTAGTCAGTACTGTGACCACAAGCTGGTGGATGTACCACTTATCAATCCCATAACATGGGTCACATACCTATTGGTCTGATTATAGGGTGTAATATCCACTTTATATTTGGGAGGTATGTTTGTTTCCTGACTTAACAAATCCCCCATGTTTCTTGTTAATGCAGGTGTTGTCATGGCTGTGGCAGCAGTTTTTGGTATGTGTTGATACTATCTGTATTATACTAATATCACAGTTGGAGTCAATGATTGCTCACAATCTGTAGTCCTTCAGGGCGTTGTTTGGACATGGGATGTTTGTCATTTGTCATGTTCATCACTTAACTAATGGACAGGAAAGGGCCTAGCAGACAGCCCTGATGTATGGACCTGATCACTGGACCTGAGATAGAGGTCACGTCTCACATTTCAACATAGTGAGATGTCATATATGTGATACATTGTTCCACCCATTTGGTGAGATAGCTGTTTATGGCCACATATGACAGTGTTGATTGAATACCTCAGTGTGGATTTGTGTCAAATGCCTTTAACCTGGTCAAGTTCAACAAGATGATTCTGTTGTCATCATGCATGCCCTCAAAGGTCTCTTTGAGGATATCTATCAAATGTAATAGACATGATGTAGCATTAACAACTCACACAGGTCTGTTGCATACAGCCAGAATATTTCTAGTGTACATGTAGAAGACGTCCATGATGAAATGTTGGTCTACCTCAGAGTCGAGGAGAGTCAGGATGTCTCTGTACATGTATGCATCAGGTGCTGTCCATCCAACTCAGATGGATGCATTTTGATGTACACCCTTGAAGAGGAACACAGCCTGTGTGGAGGGTGTTGAAGTGTGTATTCAACCATATCAGGAAAGTGTATGTGCTGAGTCACGCCATAGATGATCTGAGATGATGTCACAGCCCATTGATTCCATGTGATAGGCTGGATGATGATAAGACAATGCATATTGCCAGTCTTAATCTGGCCTTTGGTTTTGATACAGTCCCCCTTGCAGGTATCATTGAGAAACCCTCCCAGCTGAGAATTAATCCTTACATCAATAGATGGGTAACCTGTTGGCTCACCAACAGAACACATACTGTGGAAGTTGGTGAATCAACCCGTACCAGTAAAGCTGTCACCATTAGAAACCCCAGGGATCCATGCTTGGCCCTTCACTGTCTAGACTCTATTTTGTGATGGTTCAGGATGAAGTATATGGCCTTTTCTTACCAAGTTTGCTGATTTTTGCATATTGGGTGCAATCATTGAGTCCGTCAATGATGATAACATAGTACAGGAGGCGCTAACAGACAAATGGTGACAAAGACACATGATCTACAAATAAATGCAGAAATGGGTATTTTTTATGTTGTCCATTTGAAAAGTGGAATTCCATGTTATCACAGCATAGACAACTATGCTGAAACCCACTGATGCAAGAACTGAGAACACAAGTAGATAGCAATATGAACTTCAACCACCAAGTGTCCACACTGTTATTGCAAGCCTGTGTTGTGTGCATTGTAAGTCACAGCATCATATTCAGATCTTAGGATTGTATAACAGTACTGCAGTCAAACCTCATTATAACTTTTCTCCTTGGGTCTTCACTGAAAATGGCTCCTGGCTCAGTTGGAGCAATCCAGTTAACAAATGTCAACTAAATAAATAAATAACACTAATAGAGCATAATGCTCTCTTTTGCATGTACCTCACCAGACACATGTAGCAGCTGAAAAGACCACAGGGCCTTCTCAGCAAGATAACACAAGGCCAACAAACCATACCATGATGTATGTGGATAGATTAAAAGCCATGTCACTGTAATCTGTGTTATATAGGATGATGTGACTTCTTCCTAGCCTCCAGTCAAGTCCTTGACCCTGCCCTGGTAGGAGTACTGCATAACCAAAAATCTGATATAGCTGATGACATCAGCAATATCTGTTGGGGAGAATATGATAATAACACTGTCTCACATGCTGATGTAAAAGGCTCTCTGTAATGTCAAGCAAAACTCATACATACACACACACACACACACACACACACACACACACACACACACACACACACACACACTTGGCTGTAGTGAGAATAGAACCCCTTCCTAAGTTCACAGACTGCAGACCTCTGTATTTAAGGCAAGTGCCACAGCTCACGTCTGATTGGAGTGCCTCAGATAACATTTTTAACTGATGACATCAGCAGTGACTGTTGAGAGTATAACAGTGTCTTGCATGCTGGTATAAAATGCTGTCTGTAATGCCAAGCAAGAGCTCGGTCTCACACACACACACACACACACACACACACACACACACACACACACACACACACACACACACACACACACACACGACTGTAGTGAGAATAACTAGAATCCCTACCTAAGTACACAGACTACAGAACTCAGTACTTTATGCAAGTACCAAGGCACAAATCTGACTTGAGTGTCTCAGAAACCACTTTATAGCTGATGACATCTGCATTGTCAGTTGAGGAGAATATAACAGTGTTCCACATACTGGTGTAAACTGCTCTTTGTAATGTCAAGCAAAAACACACAAGCACGCACACTCCCAGTTAACTGCAGTGAGAAATGTACCCCTACCTAAGTATACAGACCACAGAACACAGTACTTTATGCAAGCACCATGGCACAAGTCTGACTTTTGTAAGAGTGCAGGTCAACTTACAGGAGAAGACATCATCAGGCCATGTGGGAGACAAGATGTTGGGAGGTCTGCATACATTCATAGCTTTATAGATTCCTAGGAGGCTACTAGCGTAATGACTCTGGGGTGTTTAGAAACCTAGCTGTAAAAACACAAGTATCCATATTGAGCATTGTTAGATGGTCATTGTCAGAGCAATTTTGTGAGCAGCACCAACTAGCCCTGTCCATGAGGGACATAGGTGCTACCCCAGAGTTGACTTTACAATCACCCCACCAGTAACTGAGGTTGCGCTTGAACAGGGTCATTGAGGAGCACTGCTTCACACACTGAAGGAGCCTATTACAGAGGAGTGTGAATCGGTGGGGGATATATCGGTCTTACCAGCACGTTCTGTTTGTCACAGGTTAGGTTGAAAACCTGGGAGAAGTTATTCTTATCCCATTCAATTTGCAGTTGTCTAGCATTTCCAGTAGTGCAGGATCTGAGACTGTTGTGTAGGCAAGTCATAGGTCACCTCTCAGCAGCCTGCATGATACTGAGTACAGTGACAGGTATTTCAGTCTTTCCATGTATGTCATGTTTGGAAGCCCTGGATTCTCCCAGGCACAAACCTGTGTTTCCTCCAATTGCTGCAGGTGTCTGGTGAGGTATAGACAGAAGAGAGCATTGTACTCAATGAGTGGTCTGATAAGAGTAGAGTACAGCAGAGTTATGAACATTCTGGTCTTGGATGTGAGGTCCATATGTATGAGGTGCACAGTGCAGAATGCGTGTCACCACTATGAACACTGTGATTAAAGTGTAGATTGCTATCAATATGTGTTCCCAAGTCTCACAACACTGTGTTTGAGCTTATACGGGTGCTATGTATATCATAATTAGCAGGGGTACTTTTTTGCCCAAAGGGACAATGAGGCATTGTATGCCTTAAAGTTCACTCCATGAGTTTGGCACCAGTCATCTGTGTGTGTCTGCCCCTTCTGTAATACGTTACCATCATTGTCCAGTTAACAGTCATCTACCATTGCCTGCTTTTCAGGGAAGTAGTTTGCAAACAGTTGAGGGTTAAGCACAGATCCTCTTGGTATTCTAATGGTAAATGGCTAGTGGTGGAGGTGTAATCCCCAACTTTGAGAGAGTGTGTTCTGTTGGAGAGCCAGTTGGCTAGACATATAATACTGTAGGGTTTAATTCCCACATGAAGAATCTTCACTATGCGACATGAATGGGGGATAGTGACAAAGGCCTTGGGTAACACAACATAGACAATATGTCTTGTTATCCCTCATCCACATTTTTGGGGTCAGTATCAAAGAAGTCCACAAGGTTCAATTACCAAGGTCTACCCTTGACAAAAACAAAATGGGTCAGGTCAAGTGTGTTAAAGTTCACCAGTGTCCCTGTGGATAAGGTTCAGGCTGATTCCTTCCATAGCCTTGCAGATAAGGCTTTTTAGGGATATGGGGCAATAGTTGTTGTTCTGCATGTTACCAGATTGATGTGCATTGCATATCACACATTTGATATTACATTTTATACTATATGTGATATATGTGTGGAAAAAACAAAGACCATGAGATTACCCCCCAGGATATAACATCCTGAGAAAAGACCGTATTACCAAAAAAGGTGGGGGAGTAGCCATGTTTTATAAATCAGAACTCCAAGTATCACCCTTCAATGTGCCACTTCCCACAAACTCCATTGCAGAAACCCTTTTAGCCAAACTGCAAATCAATAACTATAAATCCATCTATATAATCTGTTCATAGCTTCCCCCTGGTAACAATATCAGTACTCTAGAAAATATACTTAGTGGCCTATCTATCCACCTACCCCAGGAAACCATTATGTCAGGTGACTTTAGACTGGGCTACCTGTAGGTCCCCCAATCCCATTAATCACATAAATCTTTATGGTTTCTCACAAATGATAACCACCCCTACTAGAACCCACAAAGTGGTAAGGAAACCATACTAGACTGGATTCTCATAAACAGTCACCCTACTACTTATAAACTAGGAACCCTTCCAGATGACATCAGTGACCATGCTCTTACCTATATAATTAAACAAAAACTTTATAGGCCCACTCCTACTATTTTCAAAACCTGCCATTCAAAAAAAACTTTCACCCTGAGAACTTCCAAACAGAACTGAAGGCATGTGACTGGTCACCACTGCTCCATCTTCAACTTGATGAAGCAGTCACCTACTTTAATACTAGATTTCTTCAAATCCTAGACTTCCATGCCCCCTATTGCTAATCCCGAATAAAGACCAAAACTGCCCCATGGCTCACAAAACCAACTAGGCAAAAAATCCACCTAAGAAATAAAATCTGGGCCAAGTGGAGAGCCTCTAAAAGGCCTTCTGACCACCTTTACTTTAAACAATTAAGAAATGCCACCAAAAAATAAATTCTGCTAGACAGAAAAACTTTTACCTTCACCTCCAACAAATCCACAAACAGAAAACACAAACTTTCTGGTCAGCTATGAACAAATTACTTCACTTAGGGCACACCAAGTCTCCCACCCCATCAGGAATCACCCATGATAACCCTAAACTGATAGCTGATTCCTTTAACAACTACTTTATAGAAGCCATACAATCTCTAGCTAATACTCTACCACCCACTAGCTCCCTCCCACCTAATACCACAACAAATTCAGTTCCTTCTTTTCACAGACAACCAGTACCTACATCCCTCATTCATAACCTCCTTCAAAAACTCAAGTCATGCACCCCTTCTGCTGACTGTATACCAGCAGAATACCTGCAGATTGCAGCTAAAGTCATTGCCTACACTATTTCTATCCTTATTAATAGGACTATTTCAGAAAGTAAAATCCCTCTTATATGGAAGGTCTCTCACATCATTCCTCTACACAAAGGTGGGACATCAACTGATATTTCCAACTTTAGACCAATCGCCCTACTCTCTTCTATAGCTAAAATAATGGAAAAATGCATCCACCAACAACTACTTGACCATCTTCTCCACAACAATTTACTTGCCAACTGCCAACATGGTTTCAGACCATTCCATAGTACCTCAACTGCCCTGCTATCCTTTTCTGACTGTATAAACAAAAATCGTAACAATAACTCTCTTTCCTCTGCTTTGTTTATCGACCTTTCAAAAGCCTTCGATATGGTCAACCATAATCTGCTTATGGAGGTATTAAAAGCCGATTCACTGGACACACAGGCATTACTCTAGTTTAAATCCTATTTAGACAACCGACATCAAGCAGTCCTTTGGGACAATAAGCTTTCAACTCCCCTCCCCGTAAACCTTGGAGTACCTCAAGGCTCTATCCTAGGCCCTCTTCTCTTTTCAGTGTTTATTAATGACCTAAATACTAAAATTCCTCAAGCCACCTGCATACAATATGCTGATGATTCTACTTTAATCTGCTCAGCTACGTCCCCAACACACTCCAGACCCTCACCCAGTCTGTATTTCATACTGTTGAAAATTGGTTCATGCAACACTGCCTCCTCCTGAACCCCAAAAAAACAAAATTATTACTCTTTACTCCTACTTTAAAATCACCACAATTTCTCTTCACTATAACCTCTAACAATGGAACCACCATATCCCGTGATACCACAACCCGTCTCCTGGGCATAACCATAGACAACAACCTTAGCTATAACGATCACATCAACACTACCATAAAATCTGTCAACAAAAAACACTAGGTTCCCTGTATAGAATCAAACCCTTCCTTAAACCAACAGCCAGAACCACTATAGCCCAGACTCATCTGATCTCTACCCTGTTTTATGCTTCTGCCATTTATACTAACCTTTCTAAAAACAATCTTAACAAACTTGCCACTAGCTATAATAACATAGCCAGATTTGCTACTGGCAACCCTTTTAGGAACCCACCACTGTCTCAACCTCAAACAATTGGGATGGTTAGAACTGCAGCACCAGCTACTCTGTCATCAACTTACTGTAACCCAAAAGATACTTTTCCACCCTTGTAATACCCCAATCCTCACTAATCTGACTACCCCTTACAAAAACCTTACAACTCTTCGCTCAGCCAATAAGCTTCTTATTTCCACTGTTAAATCTAAAAACAAAGCTGGAGACTCACTTTTCACTAACACAGTGGGTAAAGCCTGGAACCAGCTTCCAAGTGAACTTTCTACTCTCTCTTCCACACATCTTTTTAAAAAACAACTCAAAGAACATTTTAAAACTCACTGGCGTTGCCCCTGCACGAACACTGACTGATTTTCCACTTACTCATTCCTGCTCTCCCTTTTACTTCACTTCTCCAGTGTACTATATTGTTCAAATTTTTCAATGTCCTTTTTGCTGTAGTATGTTTCCTACCTGTACTAACTGTAGTATGTTTCCTACCTAAAAAAAAAAAAATAGCTTTTTTATATTAATATTATATAATAATGTTTTTCTGTCTATGCTTGGAGCTTTTCTCCCCGGGGCTCTACCGAAAATAGACATGTATCCACTTAGACTAGCCAGGTCAACAAATGTAAATAAAAATAAAACAATAATAATAATAATAATAATAAAAAAAGTACTGAGACACCAGGGTTGCATTGCTTGGGGGGGGGGGGTGTGGAAACACATGGATGTATTGTAAATATGTGACATATTGTCAGATAGGGACCTCCGTTTGTAATGTTTCCACATGTAATTTCATGTCATAGGAATGAAATGGACAGTAAACAGTAATACAGAATAATATGTACATTTCAATAGCACTGTGACCAGTGAGTTTGAGCGACAGTTGGCAAATGGTATACACATGCGAGATACACATATTTGTGTGTAACTAAGCAGTGCGTGAATGTGAGCTGCATTGCTGAATTCTGATAGTTAGTATTGAGCCTGTGAAACACACCTGCTACTTTACTGACTCTGTCGCAGCATTTATTAATGCAATGACACATTCCTTTTTGGCCCAAATGGTACTGGGGTTGAATCCAGATGTATCTAGTACTTTTAAATACTTTTAATTACAGAGTGATAATGCAATGACATGGATTCTTTATAGTACATCTGTTGCTGTATTTTGGCATAATCCAGCAGTGTTTAGCAGCATTGTGCACAGGTAACTTCAGCATTTTGCTGCCGCTCACCATTGCTGCACATTGGTGCACATTGCACACCTCTGCACAAACAAGGAGCCCAAAAAGTGAAGGGATACATTGCTTTTCAAGCAACTTATGTGTTTGTGTGTGATTATGCTTTTTGACCAGATTAAAGTAGTGAAATGGGGAGCAAGCGGGGGGGCAGTGTGTTGCCAATTGGACTGAATCAAGTGTGTCAAGAAGACATGTGTGCAAAATGGAGAGCTATGCATGGGACTTTTTTTTTGTGGGACAGGTGCCCATTTAATTTGTATTTCAGAGAGAGAGAGGAATGTTGGAGAAGGGCCGTAGGTAAGTCTGGGTCAGGTAAGTTGTGTAGATGAGGAAGCAGTTGAAGACAGACAAGACAAACAAGACAAGAGAAAGGGATGGTGATGGACATAAAAGGTCGGGGGACACCACAGTTAGGGTGATGGTGGGGTATAACCCGAGCCCATGGTTGTCAAGCTGGAAGACCGTGAGAATCAAGTCCTCACCCACTGTACTGTCATCACTGTCACCTCACTCTAGTGGTGGCTGGAGTGCTTGACATGTCCTCCTCCTCCTAGTACTATGCAGAATGAGGGAGAGCAGCCTCTCCAGCCAGTGTAGGCATACACCAGCAGTGTGGTGCACAACCCTACTCACCACTCCTGGCAACTCTCTGCAGGTAAAGAAATCACCACCTCCACCACTGCTGCTGGAGGGTACCACTGGACGAGCATCTAGGGAAGGACTACATATTGGTGCAGGTAGTGCAGGAGCAGCAGAGGCAGTGCTGCCAGGTTGGCTGCCAAATATGCTATGCATTGGAGCTGTAGCTGGTGGTATGGGGGCAGGGAGATCCAGTGGGGCTGGCCTATGCTGCTGTGCTGTGAAGCATGTAGTGATGTGGTACGCATGGATGACATGGACACATTCCAACCACACATAATAAAAATCAAAAACCCCAAAAAAATTTTTTGAAATAAAATAAAGAAAATAAAGGAGAGCTAATGGTTGTAATGAGAGAAAACAAATATATTAGATTAGTACCTTCATATGTGATATACAATGCATTAATGCAATTGTACAACTCTATTATCTTAACTTTTGCATTTAAGTCTACATTTCCTAACAGATGCACAGTATACTACAGACTGCAGCAAGTAATCCTTGAAATGTGCATATATTGCACATACGCATGTTCCAGTTATACAGTTTACAGCAGGGCATTTGCGCCTGTGGTATAGTGGTTTTAATTTAATGTAAATATTATTGAAGAAATAACAGTATTGTATAGTTTTTGAAGTGTGGTATTTGAACCCACAACCTCTGATGAAAGTCTAATACTGGACTCTTACAATTGGTTTGTGCTACAGACTAATGCATGTATACTTGCTTTCATAGTTGGGCTATGCATGCTCAGTGTGATACAACTCTATAAAATACCAAAAAAAATCTTTAACTTTTAAAGCTACAATACCACTTCTTTTCTGCTGCATAACTACCACTGGTTTCCTTCCGTCTCACCAGTCTAGCCCCATGGGATCGGACATTGCACTCCCAATCACCGACAGCTGGGGAAAATACAGAAATGAACAGAAGACCATTATGCATACCAGTCTTGCCCATATTCAGCATTCTAAGTCGTACAAGTACTCTCTGTAGTTGATACTTACTCAGGTGTGGGATGTTCTCTGTCCTAAATTCCTCTACCCAACAGTCGACTGTATCCTTCTTCCTCCTCTGTAGGTCATTAAAATGATGCCTATATTGCTCTCCAGTGTGCGGGATACCAGTGGCACTGGATACAGCCTGGGCTAAACTATCCCAAGCCTCAGACTTGTAGTGGGAACCAGAATAGTCCCTCTGCAGAAGCCTGTGGCTGTGGTGCTTCACTAGGAGTCCATTGAATATCCTGGACTCTTGAACACCCCACTTCTGTGCCCTAAACATGACATCTTCCCCACTAATGCTTGCAGTGTTTACCAGTGGATCCAGAGCAGTGGAGACTGATGCTTTCCTGTCACTTCCAGTTATCGTATTTATTGGAATGTGCACCCCTGAGCAATGAGTTTGCACAATGTTAAATGGAGATCAGCAGTGCCAGCCAGTGAGGAATTAAATATTTGCAATTGGGAGGTTAATTTGACACTTGGCCTTAGTTTAAGGGATGTCTGCTGGGGTAGCCTGGAAATGTATATTGGAAATTGGAAGGTTAACTCTTAGGTGAATTAGGTTTGCAGATATGCTCTGGGGGCATAAATGTAATTACCTGACATATGCATTTTAATGATTTTTTACACTGTGGGATTCAAATTTAGGCATGAGAGACAAAATATTTTCTTCTACAGCATTGATTTTCCACATTTGCCACAGAAGAAGTGATGCTTAGACATAGTCGGGTAGCATACATAAATACAGGTGACAGTATGAGCTGTTACACATGTATGTGTGAGACCTGACATGGTTATTGGATGTACAGACAGTTGTGTATGTGTCTCAGGCAAATGTGAAGGCCATGCATGTCCAGATAGTAGAATTATACTTACAGGAATATGGTACACAGTATACCCACAGTCATACATCTGATAATAAATGTGATAATACATAGATAAATAAATGATGCAGTAATAGTGTCTCATCCGTCATACATATATTTAATATAATTTCCATTATCTAAAGTGTTAGAAGTGAGGGTGACTATAATGGGGAAGCGGAACTATAGTAAAACTGTATGGAATATCCTGTATTAGAACCCAGGACCATGTGTATGGCAGTCCTACACTTACACCTGTTGCCACAAGAATGTTGAAATAACACCTGTCTATGTTTCAGTTCATTGCTGTAAACTGCAGTGTCACAACAGTAAAAAAAAAAGGTTGCATACCCTGTACTGGAGCCAAGGACTAGTTGTACTGCAGCCCTACACTTACATCTGCTGCCACAGGACTATTTACATGATGCTCCCTATTTTACTTATCGTTCATAAGGTCTTGCTGTTAACTGCTACTCAGCACCGCATATCGGCTTTATGTGATGCCCAGTAACATTAATTGAATGTATCCAGTTTCTATTTTTGGCTGTCTGGGTCTTGTCTGCTTCCTGGGTGTCCACTTTTCCAGTTTGCACACTGCCACACTTCTCGAAAGCAAGATAAGTGCAGCTAAACCTGCCATTCATGTCCTCCATTCCAGTGCTTGTGCTATGCACCATATTGCAGAAATGCTGCCCCCCCAGAAAAAAAAAAAACTAGACAAAGACAGAAAAGAAAAAAAGGGCAAGTACTTGAAGTGAGTAAAATCATTGTATGACATATACACAAGAAAATGATGGCTAACATTTCTACGCAGACCTCCATTTGAACTTTCACTCCAATGAACCTTCAGAACACAAAATGGGTGTCTTATCCCTATTTGTCACACAAACAGCTTTGCAGCAAAAAAACTGAACCCATTCTGTATATAAAAAACTGCAACAACATCTATAGTAGTATTTATTTATTTATTTGACATTTGTTAACCAAGTTAATCCAAATGAGCCAGGGGCCCATTTTCAGTGGAGACTGAGGAGAAAAGCCCCAGATTATTTACAAGCGGTTAAGTAATACAAAAATAAACAATGTGGTTAAAATAAAAACATATAAGAGGTATGAAAATAATAGATTACATCATTACATACAAGAAAAGGGGGAAAAAGAACTATATAAAATAAGAGAATGAAAAAGAAGGCAAATTGTTACAACATATTAGCTATGTATATGGTATTAGACAAGTATGTTATTGGTTGATAACAGTGCTATTTTTAAATACAAGCTATATGAGGTAAGAATACATGATGGCAAGAAAAGGAGGTGATAGGAATGGAGTAAATGAAGTGAAGCCAGAGATAGTTATAATGTGGGGGCATGACATGGGCAGAACCAGGTTGTTTGTAGGTAGTGTTTGAGTTTATGTTTAAACATATGCCTTTGGGTGATTCTTCTTATATTGAGGGGAAGTGTCGTGCAACTGTTATTTGTACATTTAGTATTTTTGGATGTAGTGAACTTAGTGATCACACAACCTGTTATGATTATTGTTTGCAAATATGCAGGTGTGTTTTACCGCTCTGTGTTTGTTGGTCATTCTCCAGTTATCTGACCTGTAATCTAACACATGCAGTGTGTAAGCCATTCTATATCATTAGCCTTCAAATGTGTGAGGATATTAATTGGAAATAATATATGCAGTTGCTAAAACGAGGACAGGTTAAATGTTAATGAACATGACTTTTGAATTGTGTGCTGCTTACTTACATATCCAACCTTACATCAAACACTTTCTAGATCTAACCTGACACACTCAGGCATTCTGCAGTGCTGTTGTGTTTTCCTTCTCCCAACCAGTAATCATTCACAGTGCAACCCATTAAAAACAAACACTAAGGGAGTGTCTGCATTATGTTTACATCTCCTACACAGATCCAAGTATTTGGGATTCAGCAATTCTAACAAGTTCATTTGCATCTTCATTGTGCTAATAACCCTGAATCTATACCATATAAAAGGCAACTGTGTAGCTGGGTAAACTGATGGTGAGGAGACTTGTTTATGTTGCAAAGAGTGCACATATGCTGTTTTTTTGAGATGCATCTGTAAAAGGGATTACTGCACTTCAGAAGGTATGCTTGCATTTTGTCAGCTACATACTGCATATGCTGGAACATATTTAAGAAAAATCCAAAACAAAGGCTTTTACACGTTTATCTGTTTGCATTAGTTAGAAGTGTGCTGATGGCATGGGCATGTTTGTCAAGCCATTTCATAGGTATACATGATTGCCAGTACATAAAAATGGCATGATGTGTGATAAATATGTACAAATGTTTGAGGGACATTTCCTTTGATAGCACTTTTACCATTTCAAAGATGGTTTGTTAAATTGTGTCATGTGCATGTTCTTTTGGGGGTGGGGCAGAACTGATTTCCTGTTATGGCACAAACAAATATATGTTTTTCTTGTTACTTTCTTTGTTCTGCATCCAGTCTGTTGTTTGTGTTTCACATCTCTAGACTGTTTTATGTTTCTCCAGTGGGTAATACTGAGTGGCTACCTTTTCGGTTTTATCTGGGAAAAGGTATTTTGTAGTTATGTGATACTTGTGTGTATTATCCTACTGTTGTTTTTTGGATACCTAGGAGTATGCCAGGCCTGTCAATCCTCAGAGATCCCTCCTTCACCAAGTATCGGGTAATAGTGGATGCCTTTAGGCAACATGGTGCTTTTCTGCTGGAATGGGGAAGGGGAGATATGGCACACAGGATGCATATTTGGTGCCAAACTGTTGATGATGTGAATGCCATGGGTGGCCATGGCAGGACATACTAGCAGGTGTGCCATAGGGCCAGTAACATGATGACATCTGCAAGGAGGAGAGCAGCTGCAGTAGGCTGTGACAAGATGGTTACTAGTGGAGGGACTGCTATTCAACCATCACTAACACCAAATGAAGAGATCCAGACAGCTCCAAGGAAAGTGCAGTACAGCATGTCCTGGATATCAGTGCAACTATTTCAGAGACAGCAAGCATGTCCCAGGAGGAGTTTCCAGGTAGGCTTTGATATCTCAACAGTTGAATATTGTCGTATAGTAAAACAATTTAAATCAATATGTTATTTCTGTGTCACATGATTTTTTTTTTTTCAGGGGAGATTGAAGATTGCTATAAGTATTAGCTTAGGTTGGAGTTGTCAGTCACATTCTTGTTGAAAGTACAGTTAATGGACATATCAAGGGTTAAAAATATTACCCTCATGGTATTGTTAATTGTGATAATGTTGCCCTTACATTTTGCTTAACTTCTTCCAGGACCATCTGAATTGTAGAGGACAATCTCATCTGCAGATGGTAAGCCAATCATTGTATTGCTGAGCAATTTAAAGAAATATTTTAGTGTGTGCTGTTGATGTTAGGCTTGTTGTGTGTATTGCTGTACTGTCTGTAGTATGGCACCACAGTTTGTTAGCATATATTGGACTAGAGTAGAGTAGGTATTAATTTTTTTCTTTATTTGTTGCTTTTTATCACAGTGGGTCATGAAAGTGCAAGTGTGGACCCTCTACTAACTGACGTCAGTGTATCAGCACACTCTGATGATGGCAGCCAAACTGTGGCTCACTCTGTGAGTGCAGATGTTGAATCTGACATGGAGGTTGACATAGTCATTCCTTGCAATTCCATTGGACACAGCCAGTAGGCCTACAACTACCCATTCCAGTGAGCCCTCAGATATCGGATAGGTGGAGGGCGAGCCCATTTATAAGGGAAGTGTGGTTACTGTGGCTTCAGTGCCTGTTGAGTTTGGCTGTAGCCAACGTGTAGGTGAGGTGCCACTCAGGAGGTTTGATAAGGGTGCTCAGAGGAGGCCTGCTGCCCCTCCTCCACCTGATCTAGGTTTCTCTTCCCATGCCACTCAATGTATGTTTAGGGCCATCATGGAGATACAGACATGTTCTTATAAGTGCTCCAGACAAATGTTCAGGGTTGTAGATGTGGCACAGGCTGAGATGCATGAATGCCTCCACTGTGTTGCCAATTCAGTGGATCGGATGAATGACTTGGAAAGAGAGCTCTCTGTGATCGGACGTGGTGTGTCTGTGATGGAATGTCTGCTGGGAGGTGAATGGCATCCTCATGGGCATAGCTTAGCCACATCATTTACTGTTAGCCAGTGTGGTTGTGGCCAGTCACGCTTCCATAGTGGCAGTACTTCCAATGCTCCATCAGTGAGTGTGTCCACACCGAGACATGGCAGACAATGGGGTTGTGGTCCTGGGTGTCTCCATGAAGGGACCTCATCCAGCAGACATCAGTCACATTCAGGTAGCAGAAGTGCATCTGACGTTAGATGTGGACATGCCAGAGCAACTCCTGGTATAGCCTGTTTTTGTCTTCAGGGACGACAGCCATGAACTGCCACCTCTACCGTGCATGGCTCACATCTGTCCGACGTAGACATAGACCCAGCACAGAGCTTGGCTGTGTTCATGTAGATGCTCACACATCAGTTTCACCTGGGGTACCCCTACAGGCACACACATACAATTTAAATGGTCCAGCTATGCAGCTTAAAACACATTTTTGTCTCACTGGACATTTATTAGTTTATCCAAATGTCTGCCTGCTTCTCTTTTTTACTCACGCACACTCCCTCAGTTTCCTGCCCCCCCCCCCACACACACACACACAACACCCTGTGCAAGTGATAACTGTGCCATATCCCTGTTTTCTATCTTTTAGATTCAGGGATACATAAGCTTTGTGTCTGATGCTCAGGGTGCATAGCTAATTAAAGTGCTTAGTATATTTGCATTTCTGGTGTTGAACTGGTAATTTTGCCTTTGACTTATATTGGCCTTGGAAAGTTAGACAGTTGATAGCATCACAAATTTTCAACTTTATTGTGAATGATGTTATGAGAGTTGTGAAGTTAGAAACTTCAATATGTATGATTACTTTCTAACTTCTCTCTTTAATGATTTTCCAGTACAAATGTTTGTGCTAAACTGAGGGCATGCATTGACCATCAGTACTTTTGCAAGGTATGAGACTATGAGTCTTTGATGCCTTAGGCCTAGTACTTAATAATGGACACATATAAGTCACATAAGTCTTTGCTGTCACATGTTAAGATCATCTCTGTAACAATTTCTTACCTTTTACTTGCTTACAGTACCAATTAGTGAAGTACTAGGATATGCCACTCTTTCAAATTTCTACACAATACACTCCAGGTTCAGGACTTACATTGTAAATGCAGCAGTTGACATGGTTTTAGTTCAGGGCTGATTCTGTTTGATGCAAGCAGTGCACAGCCAGTACATGAGGAAGTAAAGGTTTTGTGAGTTGCCTGGCACCAATATTCCTATATGTATTTGCGTAGTAGGAAAGTGTTAGGCTCCTAGGTGGTGAATGCCTGAGTTCATGTAGGATGCAGCGGAGATGTTGGGTCCCATGGAGACTGTATTTTTTTGCCTTTGAGAGGGCATTAAAGACCTGCTTGCTGGTGATGAGGGAAGGGGAGGGGAGCAGGTGCTGGGGATGTCCTGGTTTACTGATGGGGGCGATGGTGGGGTGAAGTTTTCATTGAACCTGTCTGCCAGCAGGTTAGCTATATCTACAGCGTTTGTGTATGTGGTGTTCTTAACCACTACTTCAGAGGAGATTTGGGTGTTGTGAGATTGTGGACATATGTGAAGAAGGCCTTGTGATTGTCCTTAGTGGATGTGGCCAATTTGGACTTGAAGTTAGCCTTAAAATATTTCACCAGTGACCTTATTTGCTTGTTCAGACAAAGGAGAGATTGCTTCCAACTTGGCACCTGTTCCTTCTTGGTCTTGGACAGCAATTTTTTTCTTTTATTATAAAGTTTGTTTATTGCTGCTGTCTGGCAGACAAGTTCACTCTTTCTTGAGTAAGATGATTTGATCCTGCCAGGTATTGCTGAGTCCATACAGTTATGCTGGTGCTCATATAATTTTTTGGTGTAGGCTTGGACATTAGTGCTAATTCCAACTGAAAGGATGGTGGCTGTGAAGCTGATTATACCTGCTTTCAGGAGATTGTAGTCAGCTTTGGAAAAGTTTTTTGTTTGACCCTGACGTGGGGGGGGGGTGGTCAGGGGAGATGGTGACTTCAAAAGTGATTGCTTTATGGTCGGATCTTACCAAGGAGGATGACACTGTAGGGGTGCTACAGTAGCTGCTCATATTGGTTAGTACCAGGTCAAGGATATTTTCACTTCTTGTGGGGGTGTCGAACCAGCTGATCCAATGCATTGGCATTGACGAAGTTGAGGGATCTCTGGACATTCACACTTTGGCTAAAATAGGTCTTCCATGTTATGGTTAGGTAGTTAAAGCTGCCCAGAATCAGGGTAGATGGTTGACTCTTGATGGATTCAAGTGAATCCAGATAGGTGGAGTGGGCATCCTGAGTCATGATTGGGGGTCTGTAGCTAGCTATGATTTGAATAGGTGTTTTGTCAACAGGTAACTGCACTTGGAGTGTCTCCTTTGTTTCATACCATTTGACCAGCCTTGAAGTGTGTAAGTCTTTGATAAATATTGAAACTCCACCTCCTTTGGCTTTGTAGCCCTCCATTTGGGGTCTGAAAGTATGGTAGGATGAGTGACCTGGTAAGGCTGGGGTGCTTTCTGCAGCTTTGAACCAGGCTTCAATGACTGCACAAATGTCAGCATCCTCCAGGGCAAGGAATGCCTGCAGTGAGTGCAGTTTCATGCTAAGACTCCTAGCATTTAGCAGCATGGCCTTTAAATTTTGTTTAGAAGAATTTTTCATGTTGGTAATTTTGTGCTCATGATTTTCCCTAAAAAAGGCACTATTGGGGAGGCTAGAGCCTTTGCCAGAAGCCTGAAGCCCAGGGGAGACAGATGAAGGCCATCTCTGGCAAAGCATCATGGTCTGTCAATCATGTCATCCCAGGCTGTCAGGTACTGCATCCCCTTGGAATGACACCAGAAACTAAGCCAGTTGTTAAAGTCAATCATTTTCAGAGGCATCATTCTGGGTGACTGTAGGATGTTGCTTAAGGCTAGGGACATACCTGCCTGGGACACATATTCAGTGAGCTCAATCATGTTTCTCTTCATGTAGACCAGAGAGGTACATCACAAGTCATTCACACCAACATGGACTATGACAGAGTCATAACAGTACCTATTGAGACTTGAGTGTGTGCGTGATATGGTGGATTCTAGCACCTGACAAACAACTTACCGTGACTTTCTCCTTGTCTAGCCTGGTGAGGGGCACATATCTGTGTCTCACAATAGTCTCCTATGACTAGGATATTGAATTTGTGGTTGGGCCTTAGAGGCTGTGAGACACAGGCATGTATCCCATGTGTGGTGCTTGGTGCTGTGGGTTGTGATGTGTATGTGTGTGATTGCTTCGGAGATCTCTTTTGTTTGGTTATGTTTTTGTTGAGAACCTCTGCAAATGTAGGCGTGTGTTGTACATATGTGGGTGGTGGTAGAGGTGTGGTGTTTGTAGTGTTTGCGCAGACAACCTTCTCAGTGACAGAGGTATGAGCCTGTGATTGAGACAGCAAGGATTCTACGTTTTTAATGTAATTGCATATCTCATATATTGTGTTCCTAGGTGGTAGTAGTTGAGGGTTGTTCCTGTACATAAGGCAGTTGCTACACTGTTGCTACACTGTCTCAGGATGTCCATATCAACCAGACTAGTAGGAGAAACCATACAAAATTGTCTGTCCATGGTTGTCAGAATCTGTGGAAGAGAGGTCAGGGATAGTAGAGTGGGTACTATCTGAGGAGAGTACCTATAAGTGTGAGTAGGGCTGGATAAAATCAATACAGTAGCTGAAAGTGAGGGCCTCACTTACACAGAAGTGCTCATAAGGGAAAAAATGCAGCTGAGTTACCTCGCAAAGGATTAAAACAGTGCAGCAGTGGTGCACACCACACAAACAAGCACAGACCTGCACAAATGCAGGGTTTAAATACCACAAAAATAAAAGTAAAATAGAAAGAGTGGAGTTGACCAGTCAACCCTTGTCCCTGAGCTCTTAGCTAAACACCCAGTGCCAGAACAGTTACAACTAGTTCACTTACTCCCACTAAGTGCAGGCAGGCCCCAGCCAACACAAGATGATGTAGCAGGAAACACAGGAATCACACAAACAGATATGGATACAGCAAAACCTGTAACATGACTATGCTAAAGATATTTAAACTCTGTTTATGTCGATTTAAGTTCAAAACCGAGCCCTGTTCCAGCAACATTCAATCAGATGGATTCTAACTTCACACTCCTGTCACTAGGGTGCAAGGGAACACACTCTAAAAAAGATGGCCTGGATTAGTGCTCAAGTTATACAAACAGAGGTAGATTCAGCAGGTCCAAATCTAGTCTATGCTACAGCAAACAAGGTGTACCAATTTCAGAAAGAAACAGTTCAAATAAGCAGGCACAATAAGCCTTCAACCAGAAATTCCCAGCTCAGAAGGGCAGACTCTACCCCCTCCTGCCACAAGAGTGTAGACCACAAACATTCTTAATGTAAAATAACTGGCCTGAAGCCCAAGTGCTTAAACCAGAACTAAGACAATTTTAGAGTAACAGACATACTAAGCCTTCAGCCAGCAATTCTCAACTTAGAAGGATGTAAGCGACCTCTCCTACTACAAGAGTGTAGACCACACAACCTTCCTAATGTAAAACAACTGGCCTGAAGCCCAAGTGCTCAAACCAAAAGGCTTAGCATAACAGTTACAACTTAATCAGGCTACTAGCAAGCAGTAATAAATGCAATTAAATACTTTTAAGAGCAAGCAGCAAAAGCAAAATAAAGTAATAAAGTAAGAAGAAACACAAATACAGTAAAAGCAGATGAATAAAATGCATTTTTAAAGGGAGGAAATGAGATAATTCAAGGTTGAGAAACAAAGGGAGCGGGCCTTCCCAAATGATCTCTCTCTGCTCAGTAGAATGAGCTGATGAGATGGGACAGGGTGGAGTGTCCACATTGAGATTTATAGTAATGATGGACAGCAAAAAAGCCACCAAATTTACGAACACAAGAACAGGATGGGTGGCAGTGGAAAATATTCAGAGAGAGCAGGCCACATAAACACTTCAGCTAAATACAGATATTTCTATATAAGAGAGCAACGCTGTTTCTCAGCTCCCCCCACTAATTAACTTGAAGCTATTCACAGTTTGCAAAGGAATTCTTTGGTAACTTTTTTAACTGACCATACCAAGAACTCTTAAAACTCCAACAGAACAGAAAACTTAAATAAAAACAAATGTAATACTAGAATAATACTAGAATAAGATACAACATAGAAGTGATCAAACCTTAAATGAAGAGCTTCAAATCAAAATAAAATGCAGTCACGTTCAGCAATATTCTGAGCAAGCAATGGACCCAAAGACTTCAGCTAAATACAGATATTTCAAAATAAGAGAGCAATGCTGTTTCTCAGCTCCATCCACTAATTAAGTGAAGCTGTTTGTGGTTTGCAAAGGAATTATTTGGTAACTTTTTTTAACTGATCCTATAAAGAACTCTTAAAACTCCAACAGAGCAGAAAACATAAAACAAAACAAATGTAATACTAGAATAAGATACAAAATAGAAGTGATCAAACCTTAAATGAAGAGCTTCAAAACAAAATGTGGCCAAGTTCAGCTATATTCAGAGCAAGCAGGCTACACATAACAGTGACTCAGCCAATAAAGCCCTAAGGCAAAGCACCTCAAAACCAAATGTCTTGGTCATAGGTGACTCCAAAGTGAGACACACAGATGCCCCCCTCACCAGGCTGGACTAGTAGAAGGTCATGGTCAGCAGCCTGTCAGGTGCAAGTATCCATCAGATTGCGCACACACTCAAGTCTCTAAACAAGTACGGTTATGACATGTCATAATTCATGTTAGAGGAATGACTTGAGATGTACCTCACTGGACTATATGAAGAGAGACATTACTGAGCTCTCAGATTATGAGTCCCAGGCAGGTATGTCCCTTGCCATAAGCAGCATTCTACCTTCATACAGGATGATGCCTCAATATAAACAAAAATGATTGATTTCAACAATTGGCTTAGCTTCTGGTGTCAAATCAGGGGGATCCAGTATCTGTCAGCCTGGGTAGATATGGTCAGTAGACCATGCTACTTTGCCAGAGATGGTCTTCACCTGTTGGCTCTTGGCTTTCACTTACTGGTAAAGGTACTTGCCTCCTCCATAGTGCCCTTTTTAGGCAATGTCATAACAAAATTCTTGATGTAAGAAAACCCACTAGAGACAAACTCAGGGTTGTGCTGCTTAATTTTAGGAGTCTAAATCGGAAACTGCACTCACTGAAAGCACTCCTTATCTTGGTAGGTGCTGATGTCTGTGCAGTCAGAGACATGGTTCAAGGACACAGAGAGCACCTCAGCCATGCAAGGCTACAATGCCTTCCACATGTTCAGACCTCAAATGAGCATGAAAGAACCAAAGACAGAGCTGTATCCATCTTCATTAAAGACAAATACACCTCAAGACTGGTCAAACAGTATGATTGCATAGCGCTACTCCAAGTACAACTAACTGTAGGTCCCCCACCATGAACCACAAGAACCACTCCGCCTACCTGGACCTACTTGAGGCACTCACTATACAGCCAAACACCTTAGTTGTGGGTGATTTCAACTGTCCTTCTATTGACTGTGAGTCATATATGAGCACAAATACGCTCACCCTAAGCTTCCTGGACTTTGTTAATATGAATGCTCTGGAACAGATAAGTCTGCACCACCACAAGGGGCTCGACTGTCCTAGACTTAGTACTCACCAATATAGGGGTTCTCAGTATTACCCCTTGTGTGTTGCACTTCCTGGTAAGGTCTGATCATAAATTGGTCTCATTCAAAGTAGCAATCATACCTGACCCCCCCCCCCCCCCAAGAGGAAAAATTATGAAAATTTTCTCTAAAGCAAATTATAGCCTCCTAAATGGTGGCATAAATAGTTTCAACCCCCCTGCTACCACTTTCAACAATGATACCTATACAGAGGTGTACACAAATGCCCTGTATAAACACCTATACAAATGTTTAGACTCGGCTGTACCTGAATGGATCAAAACAAGGTTCACACATGACCTACTTGGACAGACTAAGGGCCCTGTCACTGTACTGTGTATCTTATAGACTTCTGAGAAGTGACATGTACCTGGCCTACAGAGCAGTCTTGTACTCTGCCCTAATGCAAAGTCTGCACAACCACAAGGCAAATGGGACAAGATGGGACAAGAGTCACTCACTCTAGGGTCTTAACATAGCGTGCAACATTATGAGGACATGCTGGTGAGACAGATATGTCTCCCAGTGATTGCTGCCCCTCTGAAACAAGCTCCCAATTCATGTAAAAGAGCTCCTCAATGACCCTTTTAACTGTAACTTAGACAACTGGATGGGAGACTGTAAATTTACCCTGGGATGTCACTTATGTCCCTCTTGGATAAGGGCAGTCAGTGCTGATTATAGGTTCATGCTGCAAATATAGACCATACAAACTTGATCAGTAAGGGAACAAGGGTATAACATGGCTAGGCTTATAAAGGTCCGAGGACCAATAGCCTAATAACCTCCTATGAACATGAGGTTTATAATGGGAAATGTAATTGATTCCAAAAGAAAGATGCATCTGAAATTACCAGTACACTTAGTGTTTATGAGTCTTTTGACAAGATACATAGGTTAATCCAGATATAGTTCCCTTTTGTAAAATATCAAGGTCTTCTTGTTAAAGAAACTCTTTGGTAGTCTGAGATGTAATGCTGCCTCTACAAAATCTACTTGCAATAAGTCATTATTCAAGGAGTCAGTAATTCTAGATGTGAAGTACGCAACACTTGGTATCTTTATATTTTAGGAGTTTCAGTAAAGAAGAAATGTTTTTCAATTTGAAGTTATCAGTGATGAATGGTCGTTATCAAAGCAAATAGCCTTGCCCTGATGCAGTTTTACCTTTAGTCCATGTTGCATGTAGATCAGTCTTTTTATCCCTAAAGATAAAAAAGAAGCGAGCAAAGGGGCCAGACAGTGTGCTAAAAATGAACAATAGTTAAAATAAAAACAAACAGTTACCAACATCTTTCCTCAACCTCAGTATCTTTCCTCAAGGGAGTTTTTTATTTTGGACATTTCTAGAAAAGTACATTTTTTCCATAGGATTAGATTTTTTTCTCTTGAAACTTTAATCACCTTCTTTTGAATTAGCCAGTTCCATTCCCTTGAAAGTTCTTTCTTGGTAGGCAGACTTCTGATAGTAGTTATGCCGGTTAGAAGGATGTCAGAACTTCCAGGAGTTGCATGTTTTAAATCTTGTGCAGTCTTCTATAAAGACAAGGTGGCTCTTTCTGTTTAGTACTGTGTTCTATAGGTCCTGAAAAGTACTGCAGTAAAACAAAAGGTCCAGCTACCTTCCTTCTCCCCTCATCTGTAGGATGTAGAGGAGGGGTTATTTTACTGACTGGATCGTCAAACCCAGTGAAGTACATATATTACCAAGACCAAAGATATCAGAATGTCAGACCACTCTCTGATTTGTCTTGCTGACAGTGGAGTAGGTGTTGAGTTGGGAAAATGGACTGTTTCCGTTTAGATATCTGGTGGTGTAAGACGTTATCTGTTATTGTGTTGGTAACCCTCTACAAGAAACTGTCAAAGCCCGTTGTACAAAAGCATTCTTTGCTACTGCTTCTTTATTCACGATAGTCCTTCTGATGTTATTTGTGAAGCTACAGGATTGGCAGTCCACACATTTATGAAGCATCACGAGACTTATTTGATGTTCAAGGCTAGAACTGGCTTTGCTAATCCTGTCATCGATGGACTGCTTCCACCTGGCTGCTCCTGACAGTTATTCTTCTCAAACCCCTTCAAAGCAAGAACAGTTAAATATTACAGTATAGCTGTCTGATGTTTTTACCAGAAACATAGATGACTGAACTTTACCTATCGTTACTGTGGATTGTTTCACTCACTGACCTTTTTTATTCATCTCCTTGTCCAAATGTCCTTTGTGTTCTGTATGGCTGCTCTTGATCTTGGTGATGCTCACTCCTGTAAGGCTTGTGTTTGGCCTACTGAACACTATGGTGGTTCTTGTGTTTGGCCTACTGAACACTATGGTGGTTTAAACGTTTTACCAGGAAAAGGCCTTTATTTCAGGAATACAGAGATGCCCAAGTGTAAATAATGATTGGGGCATTTGTAGTAGTGTTTTATCTGTGTTTGGCTGGTAGAACATTGTGGTGGATTAATCTTTAGCTAGAGTGTGTTTTAATGATATGGAAATGGTGTGATTACCATAGAATTCTACACTGTATATCACTTTCTGTGTCTTATGTTAGAATTTGATCAAAATGGATATTTTAGGGGAACCTAACATTGCACAACATGAAAGTAAAGTGTTACGGTCTGAAGAGATATCACTCAGTCCTGAGAGGTGGTACAAACCTAGCCTAATTTTGGAAGTTAACGGAATGCTTTTTTGGGGTTGTTAATGATATTTATGATATTTCTCTGTTATTACTAATTTAAATAAACATATTCTTTTATATATATATATATATATATAGATATATATATATATATATATATATATATATAGATATATGGGAGCCCTTCATTTGTTCGAAACTCATATGGCCGACACCATATGAGCGAACGTTTGAAAGTCCGACAACTGATAGCGGATCCCGCTACAGTGCGGGACTGGGAGATTTCCCTTTCCTGCACTGTAGTGCGATCTCGGACTGAGAATATTTAAGTAGCAGGGGGGTGCAGGGGGGGGTTTGCCCCTCTGCATAACAGTTTTACTGTGTTTACAGGTAGGTAAATGGTGCTATTTCAGGATGTCTGTCTTTCAGAATGTTGATCATATGGTGTTGGCCATATGAAAGTTGGCATTCTGAACTGTCGATATTCTGAAGTAGACCCATATATACTTATATAATGTCTGCATGCTCTTACTTTCACTGTCCTGTATCATATCACTGCTCATTATTAAAAAAAAAGCCAGCAGTCTGCAAAATGCTTGGGCTGGGTTAGTCAGATAGTACTCATGAAGACAAGCAAAATTCAGTCACATACCAACTACGGCTCATAAAGAGGAACAGCTGAATCTTAAAAATTCCATCTTCTACTTTGTTCCACAATAAAAAAAAATTATCGCCCAGTCACTGTTATTTTTTAACAACTCGAGTTAAGTTGGCAAATACGCACTGGGGCAATGTTTTACCCGGTTTTGAATGAGACAATATCTTTAAACAGTGTATTGAAGTTGAGAAATCTTAAACGTTAATGTGTGTATGCATTTTTATAAAATGTGTCTATATTTGTGACATCTGACTTCATTTGACTCGGATGTGTAAGTTTCTGACTTCTTAGTTAACTAAGTAATACCATACTTTGAGAGTCAACATAATAATTTGAGATATAGTATTGTTAGTATATGTATGTTTGTATATATATTTCTATCACCATTACAGATAAAAATTCTGAAGGAAGGGTAGGGTTGAGGTGTTCTAAAATATTGTCAGTCATATCTGTTTTTAAAAAAATGTTTCAAGTAGCAATTATGTGGATGTGCCTTTAAGACACAAGATTTTAATTAGAAGTGTCATGTGACAAAAAGGGTGTGTATATATTGTTTGTGTTGAAGTTTGTTCAGTTTCTGATGAAGTCTTGCCATATGTGCAAGACGAAAAGCGCTTCATTAAACTGAGAGAGAATTTGCTTTGGTGTTTCCAAGCTTTTTGTTTTTCACTAGTTTGTCTTACTTTGGTTCCTGTCTTTTGGAGTTTGTTATGGCTTTGGACAGTCCTTGTGGAACACCAACTGATCTGGACTTGACCCCACCACAACAGGATGGAATGGGGTATTTGACGCAGTTAATAGAACAACTATCTCAACGTGTGAGCCAGTTAGAGACTAGAGTGGATGCCGTTCCTTCTGTTCCTGCCATTATTCAACCTTCTGCTTCTGCGTTGGTAATTGGAGGTGGTAGCAACCCGATACTAGCTCAGTACCTCCCCATCTGAACTCACAAACCGGACGTGTGATACCAACTGGAAGTGATGTCACACGAGCTGAACAACTGCACCAGAGGAGTAGTCCAAGTGGTGAAAGGGCGCCGAATGGCGGAGAACCTACAGGTTCAACAGCTTCAGTATCTGGTTCAACAATTCTACCTGTTTTTTCCAACAACCAGCCAGGTAGTGTTAATCTTACTAACAATATAACAACTGACAAACGACTTAATATGAGAAGTTCTACAGGATTTAATACCATGAAAGACTTGCCAACTTTTACTCAGTGGTTGGAAATGGCAATTTCTTTATTCCAATCGCAATCCAATCAATCAACACCTTCTGAAACAGAGGACTCAGGTAACATAGTTTCATTATTGCAAGACCTTGACAAAAAACTTTTCAAATATAAAAAACTTACTTTAGAAGTTACTTACGTCAATGTGTCAATGAAAACATTGTTCCTAAGGGCTTGCGGGCCCACCAATACCCTATGGGGTTAGAGCCAGGTTCATTGTTTCATAAAAAACTTATTGAGTTGTTTAACACTCAGGGACTTGCCCTTTTGAACCTGATGATAAAACACTATAAGATTTCTACTAATCGCTTACAACAAGAAGCTACTAGCTTAGATGCTGCTATTAAGGGTCATGTAAACTTTTCATGATATGCTTTTGATTACAACAGAATTTTTGACAGTATAGACCAACAAATGATGAAATTTAGAGAAATTAAAGTAAAGAAACTAGCTAGAGACCGTAAAGTATATGGTGAGGGGAATGCTTACCCCCACCCCCAAGTTCACAAGTAGCAAAATCCAGCAATGCTGCTATGAATGTATTTTTGTGTAGCACAACAAACAGAAATGAATCAACACACGGTCTGTCTGTCTCAAATGATAGTAGTGCACTTCCATCAGGTGAGGGACCAATGTTACCCCCACAGACAATTGTGAATAATACATCAGCTAATGTCCAAAATTTTCAGCATCAAGCCAACCAATACAATCTGAGATCAAAGAACAAGAAATCACATTCCAACAGCAATTACAAAGGGAAGAATTGGAAACTCAGGAGATGATATCACCCCTTATCGTACCAGCTTCCCCGATATCTAATGCTGCAGATTTTGGACTAAGGAACATCTTTATGAATAATGATAAAGATTTTAAAATTTACAACTTTTCTGATGTTACTATAGATCAACCACTGGTGGAACTATTAGCCAACGGGTACACTTTTGTCCCCACAAGAAAAGCAGACTAAGTTAAAACTTTAATTAATTTAAAATTATTTGTGCGTAAACTTAATTTGTCTATGCTTTTTGTTGACAATACTATGGTTCAGTCTAGTGCATTACATCCTTCAAGTACTTTTTGTCCCCCTTTACACCCAACTTTACAATGTTTTGAACTCATTTGTGTGTTGGATTTATATAATGTTTTAGGGTTGGGTTGTAATCATAAGCAGAATAAAAGTAAGAATGTTTCACCTGTAAATGTCACTAGTGAACAACTGCATTTATTACAACTAATTCAAGAAGCCCCAGTGCATATTATGGCCCCAGATAAGGGAGGGGGGCTTGTTGTTATGAATGTGGAGGACTATGTCAACAAAATGGACCAAATAGTCTGAAGTTCCACATACCAGTTGGTTTCACGTAATGAGTTAAATCAAGCATATACAGTAAAATAAAGTCTCATTTATATGAAATGTTGTTGGAAACCAGGATTACTACTGACTTGTTTAGATATTTATCTATGCCTTCCCCAAGGATACCTGTTTTGTTTGGTATCCCTAAGTTACATAAAAATGTGAATAATCCACCTATGCGACCCTTGGTGGATGCTAGGGCAAGTATTACTTACCCTTGGGCAAAATGGGTAGACCAAAAGTTGAAGAAGTATGTAACTCAAGAGAAATATATATGTAAAGATTCTTGGTCGTTCTTGTCACAAATCAAGAATTTAGAATTTAATTCTGACTCTAATTTTCTAACAGTGGATGTGGTCCCCCATGTGGAAGGCATCGAACGAGTCAATAGTTACCTGAGAGCTAAAGCAGTAGCCTCTGATGAGGTGGCCTTAATAGGGGAAATGCTTGACATAATCTTGTATAATAATTTCATTTTATGTAATGATAAGTTATATGTTCAAAAGACTGGTGTAGCTATGGGATCACCCTGTGGGGCAAGTTATGCCAACTTGGTAATGGCCTCATGGGAACAAGAATTTATCTTTGGTAAACAAGAAGTGAAACAGTACATCCAGTTCTACACATGTTTTTTGGACGATATTTTTATCATTTTTGAAGGAAATAAGGAAGCAGCTAGTAAACTAGTAGATTATTTTAACAGCACTACAGATTTCCTTTCCTTTACTTATGCATTTGAAACAACCAGGATTTCATACTTGGATGTGGATCTTGGTAAAGATACGGAAAGGAATGCATATGTAGCGAAAATTTATAGAAAGGCCACATATTCAAATTCTTTATTACATTTTAGCAGTTGCCATCCATGGCACCAAAAGAAATCAGTGGTGAAGGGTCAACTCGTGAGAGCTGCCCGTATGGTCATGTTGGATCAGGATTTCATGGATGAATGTAATAATCTAAGGTCAATGTTTGTTAGGAGAGGTTACCCAGTGGACTTTTTTGAGTGTCTACTGGAAGAAGTAAAATATAAGAGAGAACAGGGGTTGTATAAACCCATTTTGTCCATCGGTTTACAAAGTGTTATAATAAGTGACAGAGAACTACAACAAAAAGAAGTATGGAATTTAAGTTTAATAACACCTTATAGTAGTAATGCAAGGGAAATAATGTCAATTTTGAACAAAAATTGGGAAATAATTAGGAGAGATCTTCACCTTTCTTACAAGGTCAAAAGCAAACCCCAGATTATTTACAAGAGGGGGACTAATTTAAAGGAATTATTACAACATAAAAAAACACCCCACAGTGGAAGTGTGGCATGTACAAATGCCAAATGTGTAACTACTGTAAATACATGAGTACAGGACAAGACATCGAAGTTAAAAATATTAGTTTTAAAATCAAACTGAAGTATACTTGTCAGTCCAAGTTTGTGGTTTATTTAGCCCAGTGTCAATGCTGTGCAGCGTTTTACATAGGTAAAATGGATAGAAGGTTAAAAGAACGAGTATATGAACATCTATACAAAATAAAGACCCTCAACAGAGATAATGCACTGGCTAGACACATTATTTCCTATCCACAACATTCATTTTTGTTCAAAGCAATTGATTCAGTTGTTGATGATAGCCGGCGGGGCCCGCTTACACTTTTACTTGAGCAACTTGAGTTAAGTTGGCAAATACGCACTGGGGCAATGTTTTACCCGGGTTTGAATGAGACAATATCTTTAAACAGTATATTGAAGTTGAGAAATCTTAAACGTTAATGGGTGTATGCATTTTTATAAAATGTGTCCATATTTGTGACATCTGACTTCATTTGACTCGGATATGTAAGTTTTTGATTTCTTAGTTAACTAAGTAATACCATACTTTGAGAGTCAACATAATAATTTGAGATATAGTATTGTTAGTATATGTATGTTTGTATATATATTTCTATCACCATTACAGATAAAAATTCTGAAGGAAGGGTAGGGTTGATGTGTTCTAAAATATTGTCAGTCATATCTGTTTTTAAAAAATGTTTTAAGTAGCAATTATGTGGATGTGCCTTTAAGACACAAGATTTTAATTAGAAGTGTCATGTGACAAAAAGGGTGTGTATATATTGTTTGTGTTGAAGTTTGTTCAGTTTCTGATGAAGTCTTGCCATATGTGCAAGACGAAAAGCGCTTCATTAAACTGAGAGAGAATTTGCTTTGGTGTTTCCAAGCTGTCTTTTTGTTTTTCACTAGTTTGTCTTACTTTGGTTTCTGTCTTTTCCTTCCTTTATCAACCATTGGGCTTGTATTATGCCATCCCACCAAACATTAAAATAAATTATAACGTTTACTGAATGATCCTCAACTCTGAAATGCTGTATAAGTGAGGACTAACCTTACTTGAAGGCCGTACACACATCTGTTGACAAAATGTATATATCCAGTTTACTTTGCGAATCATCTTGAAAGCTGAAGTATTAGTATGGCACACTGCCAGAGTAGTAACTTGTATGCATCATTATATTGCCCACCTTGAATAGTTTATCCATTATATTCAATGCCATGTATAATTTACATCTAAGTGCTTCATGTACAGTATTTGACAATCATGAAGATTTTCAGTCTCTTAGGGTTTACATTTTAGTCTTTTTATATATTGTGGGCTACTAAAAAGTATAACAATTTAATAAATGTATGACAAATGATTTGTTAGAAATGGCAAAAGAAATAATTTTTGCTAAGTTTTGTCTATTTATAAGTACTTTATAAAATCTAAGTGACCATTTTGGTTCCATTTAACCCACAACCATCAAGTCCCTATATTCTGTTGTTCCATTCATTTCTTTTGACCCTTGGAATCAAATGACACTGGGAGAGAAAGGTAGCAGCCAGGGATTATGGTTCTTATTCAGTGACGGTTAGAAGCAGTTGTGTATTTTCTTAACCTACTCTACATTAACTGGAAAACACTGCGCAACACTTACTATGATGGACCTCATGCAAATGCATTCTCCTACATAGCTGCAAATTCAGCTGCAGTGCTTGAGCACTCATTGTCTGTGTCACATTCCCTGCATCCCAAGATGCAAGTCCCAGGGACCAGACTTTTGCTTACCTGGAGTATTTGGAGCAAAACTTGACAACACCCTCCCATAGGATGAGTGAATTAGCTTTGGCATCTCATTGCTATCCCACCTCAGCCTGCAGCTGCAGTGTCAAGGGCTGCCGATCGGTGTCATCTGTCATGTAGTCCTGGTCAAAATCTGTGTATCTCAGACCTGGCTAGAATGCAGTTTGCCTGACCTTAGCTTTAATTCTTTTAATGTTTCATTGACGTGGTCTCCAATTCCTTTCTGGTACATATGTATTGTGAACAGTGTATTTATCCCAAACTTCACTGCTTCTCCAATTTCTTCTTCTTCTTCTTTTGGCTTTTCCCGGTTAGGGGTCGCCACAGCGGATCATCTGTCTGCTCATGATTGGCAGTGGAGTTTTTACGGTGTCGAGTTGCCAGCCCAGTGCCCAACCTTCCACAGAAGGCACACACACACTTAGGGCCAATTTAGAGTGTCCAATCCACCTAATGCATGTCTTTGTGATGTGAGAGGAAACCGGAGCACCCGGAGGAAACCCACGCGACCACAGGGTGGACATGCAGACTCCACACAGAAGGCATCCCAGCTGAGAATTGAACTGGGGAACCTCTTGCTGTGAGGTGGCAACGCTAACCGCTGCACCACCGTGGCCACCCTCACTGCTTCTCCAATACCATTCCCAAAATTTATTTTATTTTCCTGCTGTTATCCAGCCCTTTCTGAGCTGCCGACAACGTCACATTCTCACACACTGCATATATTTCCTTTGTCATCTCATCACACCTGATATTGCTGACTGCTTATACATATTTCTTAATGTAAAATGGCATTGTGATTCTGTTGTAATGTTAACTATATATGTAGTCATTGCCCCGTCTTTGGATTTTCTTAGTTATATATATTTGTCTAGTATATTGACAGCTGAATTGTGCATTTTCTCCTGTCTATCCACTAACAGATAAACTTATTAGACAATATTCCCCTTACAGTCTTGGACTCTACAACCAATCTTTTCCCACACAGCAAGAGCCTCCCCCCAGACTGAACTCTTTTTCAGATCACTGCTTCTCTTTACTAGGTCCAAAACTCTTGGAAAGTATTTCCCCAAAATAAAACACACCACATCTTACCCTAAATTTAGGACTCAATTAAAAGCCCACCTCCTCTTATTAGCCGGATATATTTGCCTGTCACCCAACCATATTGCCTAACCTGGCCTACATCACCCTTTCTCCTACTAGTGACACTCTCCCTGTCTGTCATATGGCATATTCTGTTGCACCAATCTATATTTTTCAGTCGCATAATCTTTTGTTCGAAATAAGTTCTCCTTCCCACTCCTCGTAAACTCTAATATCCTTTGCTCCACTCAACTGTCCTTCCATTTCCACTTCAAACACACAGTTGTAATTATCACACAGACACCAGACTTTCTAAATAAGATTTGACTTGATTTATTACAAATAATCTATATTACAAATGTATATACCCATTCATTTTTATCTGATTATGGTATTTTACAAATGTATATTTTATTGTACTCACTAAATGTAATTCTGACTTTCTTTGTATTCCTGAGCCAAGACTGAAATTGGTCACTTGTGATCAGTGCTGTACCTTAGTAAACAAATATTAAATATGTAAAACAAATAAAATCATTCTGTTTCCTGTCTCCTGTTAAAGATTTGTGGCCATTTGAATTTATTTTAGTACATTCTGTTTTTTTACATTGTTTTCTTTGCCGAGTCGTCCATCTTAATTAACTTCACCCATTTTGTTGATTTTAGCCTTTCTGCAAGTAATTTTTATCTTGACCCATCATCTCAGTGCATTCTTCGTATGTTTCCTCCTCCTTATTCTCCCAGCTACTCCTCTTCCATGTGTATGATACTACATTAGTTCCATAAATGTTATATGTATCACCTTCACAGACCATAAGTAGGATTTCTCAAGCTCTGCGAATAAAAATCTTGTAGCACCTGCATTTAAAAATCATAGAACAGGGTGTGAGGGGGTTTACTATCACATATTTGATTGTCATTTAGACGATCGAATATGTGTGAAAATTATTTTCTCAAACTGAGAGTTCGATCACCACAATGTCGAAGCTGACATGAGCGAACAGCCGCTAATGTCAGCTTCAACATTGCAGGGCAGATCACACTATAGTGAGGATCCGGAAATGTACCCTTACCCTCACTGTAGTGCGATCATGGAGTTTGTATATATAAGTAGGGAGGGTGGGGGGCAGGGGGGCTTGCCCCCCTGCAAATATTGTTAGTTGTGGGCAGATGTGAGCATTTCAGCAAAGTCGATATTCGACATTGCCGAAATGCTGCCTTCGATATTTCGGTTGTTCGGTGTTTTGATTTCCAACAATATTTGTTGGAAATCGTTGCGTTCGTCTAAATGACGTTCGCAAATATGATAGTAAACCGTGTGAGAGAGCACTTTCTTATTCTTCAGAATTGAAAATATTCAGGTACTTGACACCATATAGTTAGCAAAGGGAGTCTTTGTATAGGTTTAAATTAGTTCTGTAATAATCTCTGCATCCCTAAACAAGTTTTAACAATTTAGGATGAGCAAGGTTAAGTAATGAGAGAGAATTCTAATCGCTGGGCCTAAGTCATAAAAGTTGAGAAGCATGACCATAGCGTTTATTTAATTCCTTCCCACTTATATAACTGCAGAAGTAGTAACATAAAGTCTGTAAAATATGACCTCTTACACATGAGCCCCTACAAAAAAAAAGTTATTGGTTACAGTATATAATGTGGATAGAATATATTTAAACCTAATCATGAGCATTTTTGTCTGTGGTGCCTTTCTAAGCCCATCAAGTTTGCATCTTTCACTGTTTGAAACTTTAATTATGCACAACTCTGTTTTTGTCCTGTACTTTTATGTTTATCTTCCCAGCCTGTATCACAAATTAGGATGCAACAAGGAAGAGGTTCATTCTTAACATTTGCAATTTCTGTATCCAATTTGTAAGAGAACTGTAATTGCCTGTTAATGAGCAATATACGTCATTCTAGGGTACTGCTTCTTACAGTCAGCAGTCCTGGGATAGTCAGCTGCTATACTTTCTTATTAACAGCATTCTTTTTATTCATGAAAGACATTTTGTGTTCACATGTACTTCTACTAGTAACCACATGGTGGCACCAAAGACCAAGGTTTTAGTTTTAATAGCTTTTTGATCCCTCCAACAGTTATTTAACTAGTAAGAGTAATACTATTTTATCCACTGACATTTGAAGTGCTTATTTTCATGTTATTGTCTGAATTTATTCCTGTTAATCTGTTCTTTTCTTCTACTTTTTCACTTTCCTTCCCCCTTTGTTCCTCTTCATGTTTCTTCAGTCTTTTTAATAATTCTTCCACAAACTTCAGCACATTGTACCTGTGCCCCAAGCTATACCTCTCTCTCTCTCTCTCTCTCTCTATATATATATATATATATATATATATATATATATATATTTTTTTTTTTTTTTTTAATTACTTTCAAGTGTGGATGCATACTGAGGTCATATCTCTCATCCCTATCTCATTATAAGGAACAATTCCTCACTGTGAGGCTTAAAAATGATGTATTCCCAGTGTCCTCCCATTAAATGGGTTTGCAATGCATACATTGCTATGACTGTTTAAAAATACATATGTTAAATAAACGTGAGTCATATTAATTCACAAACAGAACTTTTTGTGAGTGTGAAGTTATAAATCCTAATCAAGTTGTGATCTTCCTAATTGATGTTCTTACCAAGTGTTCTGCATTTTGCCAATTTCGTTCACATTATAAAAGGCAGCAAGCTCATATTTTGGAGATGGGCTTTATATACCTTTCTGCATCTTCCTATTCTTTTTCATTTGTTACCCATGGTTGTCTATCTGATGTACCTCTTTCCTGTCTTATAGCAATCTCTGCTTTTCCTTATTTACCTTCATCTGTCACTTTTCATTTTCTCCTTTTCTTGTTTTGTCTTTTACCCATGTTCTTCGTGTTTCACTGTTGCAGTCATAACATTTGGGTAATCCTGCTGTCAGGTTGCCTTCAGCCGGCCTGAATTCCAAAGTCCTGGGTCCTGCATCGGCTGCTGTCGCCCCTTCCCTGACATCAGGTCATCAGGGGTATAAAACATGCAGCCAATGCCATTTTCTTCGGTCTTTCTTGACACGCGGTGCCCGAAGCAGAAGCAGTTCGCAAGTGCCGGTCGGCCGACTCCTGAGATTTTCGTGTTCGAATTTCAGATCCGAAGTCTTCAATAAAGCTAAGTACCCCGTTGGGGGAACTTTTTTCTTGCTCGAGACTGATGTCCGAAAAAGTTAATAATTGTATTTTTTGTGGAGAGCAAATACCATCGTAAGGACTTTCATTCTTACTGTATTCCTTGCCTAGGCCCTGATTACAACGTTTCTGGTTGTCGGTTTTGTGCTAGATTTAACCAACGCACTATTAAGCGCTGGTATGATTTTGCTTTAAACTATTTTGGACACTGGTTTAATTATCCATAAATGTCATCGGATAGCCATCTGACTACCGAAGTTCACAAAAAACGCAAAGAAAAGGAGAGAGATAAACAACCGAGGTCCAAAACCGACCATGACGCTTTCCTAAGCCAGTCGCCAGTTCTCAGTGAGGCGCTTTCACAGCCCCTGACACCCGCTACTTTAGAGTCGCAGGCCACTACCGACTCCCACGTGGAGTCGGCTATGCTGCTGGAAATTGGAGCCTCGGACACTATTCCCTCAGATGGGTCCGGGGCCGCTGAGCAGGCACTGACGTCTGTGGGTGTATTCAGACCTAAACATCATTACATTAAACCGACTTCAGCTTCAAAGGCAAAGACTAAAGCACCTACTAAAGCAAAGAAACAAACTCAAGAGCCACGTGAACAGGTCTCTATGCCCAAAAAACAGATGCTCAAAATGGCCGAAGACTTGATTACCTTGATCAGGGGTTCCCATCCCCCTCCTGATAAGAGGCCTAGGCAAGAGACTGACTATGAATCTTCAGATCAGGTTTCTGTTTCTTCTGATTCCTCTTCTGATCAGGAATATTCTCTTCCCCCTATGAGGATTCTGATGCTGAAGAATCTATACCTTCAGCTTCTCCTCCAGAAGACTATTTTTTTTGGGGAAACCTTGCATATCATAAGGGAGCATTTCCACTGGGAGAGCCAAGATTTTTCAGAATCTAAAAAGAGGCTCAGGGATTTCTTTTTACTTCCTCAACACAGGCCTCTAGCCATTCCACCTGTGTTAGACATTGTAGATAATGTGTTTTCAGAGTCTAGTCTGACCCTTGACTCCTTACCTCCAGCTCCTGTTAAGCCTGACAGATATTACAGGGTTCCTGACTCTCATAAATTCCTTTTTAAAAACCCTGCTGCAGACCCAGAAACTATTTCACAGGGTCCCAAAGGAGTTAAGGCTTCCACTGCAAAAAAACGTACCGCCTCTGACAAGGATTCTAGGGTACTGGATAGATAGGGAAAAAGGTTTACACATCTGCTACCTTGGCTATAAGGGCCTTAAACTGTCAGTTTCATATGCTCAAATATCAGCAACATGTCATGGCATTGCTTAAACAAAAAATGTTGTTAAACTCTGAATGTGCAGAAAACAAGGAAATGCAGGATTTATTGCATGCAGCTGAACAAGTTGGAAAGCATACTTTGCAATGTGGTTTTGATTCTTTGGAGGCCTCCTGCAGGGCCGCAGTTACAGGTTCTGTAATTAGGAGGCATGCTTGGTTAAGGGAACAAAATCTGCCTGATCATGTCAAAGTTAAATTATTAGATACACCTTTACAGCATGATACTTTGTTTGGTGTTAAGGCAGAAGAGGTGTTAAAGAAAATGGAGGACAAAGCTAAACCTATGCAAACTGTCAAAGATTTTTTACAAGTACAGCCACCTAGGTTTAGTAGGCACTGGCCTACAAAGAATTGGTCCTTTCCTGTGTCAGACAGACCTCAAAGGGGCAGATCCAGATGCCCTAGACGCAGATCCCAGGCGCAAGGTTCATACAGGTCAAGGCAATGGGGTGCTTCTACCGCTAAAGTTGGAGAAGACAAATCATAACCATACAGGAAACAGTCCCAATGACTCCCCCCCTGCCTGCACCAAGCACTTATCTCCTGGCAGCACCCTTAGGGGGAAAATTAGCACTTTTTTCTCAAAATTGGCACATTATAACCCAGGACACGTGGGTTCTAAATATAGTGTCACAAGGCTACAAGTTCCATTTCCATACCCTGCCAAAGGCAAACGGCTGGCCAGATCTGCCAAAAAATCAATAGGCAGAGGCGCAAAAACAAGTCTCATCCCTCATGGACATGGGGGCCATTCAACAAGTACCAGAGCAAGAGCAGGGACAAGGATTTTACTCAAGAATGTTCTTGGTACCCAGAAAGGACAAGGCCTGGAGACCAATACTGGACCTATCTATTCTGAACACATTCCTGGATATACCAAAATTCAAAATGTTGACTTTGCAGCAGCTTCTGCCCATGCTGGGCAAGAATGCTTGGCTTGTAACGTTAGACCTAAGAGAGGCATACCTGCATGTCCCAATCAGACAATCATGCAGAAGATACCTCAGATTCAAGGCTGGCTCAATGCATTACCAATTCTCTGCACTGCCCTTTGGCTTATCTACTGCGCCCAGGGTCTTTACAAAGTGCCTAGTACCAGTAATTGCATTCTGCAGACAAAGAGGAATACAAATATATCCTTACTTGGACGACTGTCTAATTCAAGCAGAGAGCAAGGACATTCTTCTTCAGCATCTGGCTTTTGTGAAAAGACTTCTAACATGCCTTGGATACACAGTCAACGAAAAGAAATCAAAACTAGTACCCTCTCAAGAGATAATATTCCTGGGTGCAAGCTTAAATACAACTGCCCAGATGGCTTATCTCACGCCAGACAAACAAAGGCAGCTGACTACCTATTTCAAAATGTTGACAACAAAGACCCAGTTATCTGCAAGAAAAATTCTGCAGGCTTCATAGCATCCTGCATCCCACTAATTTCATATGCAAGACTGCATATGAGGAAACTTCAATGGTACCTAAAAAGTGTTTGGACTCAACATTGCCACAGCCTGAAAACAATGATTACACTCATTCCCTGCCTGCAAAAGGAGTTTCGATGGTGGGCGAAGGCTTGTCACCAGAACAAAGGACAGCCATTCACATTACCCCCACCCAGGCAGACACTAACAATGGATGCATCAGATTATGACTGGGGGGGCCCACATGGCAAGAAGATGCATTCAGGGCACATGGGCCTCAAACCAAATGCATCTACATATCAATCAAAAAGAGATGCTAGCTGTTCAAAATGCCCTGACAGCCTTCAAGGACCTACTTCATCCGGGACAACTACTGATAAAGACAGACAACATCATGGTCATGTGGTATATAAACAAGCAGGGGGGGCACACATTCATACCCCCTTTGCAGACTAACCATGACTTTGTGGGACACAGCATTGACTTACCAAGTACATCTGCAGGCACAATTCCTGCCAGGAAAAGAAAACACTCTGGCAGACGAACTAAGCAGAAACCTCATGGATCCCCACGAGTGGCAGCTGGATCCACAAGTCTTCAGCATGATAACAAGGAAATGGGGATGCCCGGACATAGATCTATTTGCCTAACCCTCACAACTGCCAACTAAAAAGATTCTGCACAAGAACTTTTCACAGACAAGCACTGAAAGTGGACGCCTTATCTTTCAGCTGGAAAAACCTATCAGTATATGCCTTTCCTCCACTGCCTCTCCTCCCCAAGGTACTCCTAAAGGCCAGACAGGAGAAGCCAAAGATGATATTGATTGCCCCAGACTGGCCCTGCCAGTACTGGTATCCAATCCTAAGGAACTTGTCTCAATGCCCAGCTTGGACCTTACCTCAAATACCTCATCTACTGTCCCAGCAAATCAATCAGATCCTGCACAGCCAACTTAGTACTTTAACCTGGCAGCATGGCGGTTAATGTAGTCATACAAACACAACTCTCAGTAAAGCTGTGATGGATGTCATTTTGGAAGCCAGAAGGCCTAGTACTAGAAAATCTTATGCTGGGAAATGGAAGAGATTCTGTGCTTGGAACCAGGCACAAGGAACTGATACAGCTGCACCAAATATTCCTCAGATTTTGCAATACCTAACTGAGATGCTGGACAAAGGCCTATCTTTCTCATCAATTAAAATTCATGCCTCTGCCATTTCGGCTCATTACAATACAGAGCCACCAATCTTTTCTCATCCTTTATTAAAGCAGTACCTCAGAGGAGCCAGAAATTTAAGGCCTCCAAGTAGATCACCAATACCTGCATGGGACCTCAACTATGTCTTGGAAAAACTCACCCTGCCTCCTTTTGAGCCAGCTGCTACTGCCGCTATAAAGTTTTTATCTTGGAAAATAGCTCTGCTCCTAGAAATATCTTCTGCTAGACGAGTTACAGAGCTACAGGCACTCATGGCTGTGGAACCTTTTATCATTTTTTATCCAGACAGGGTCTCTCTGAGGACAAACCCAACATTTATGCCTAAGGTGGTGTCCAGTGTAGCTCTTAACCAAACTATTCATCTGCCAACTTTTTATCCAAATCCACAGAACAAGGGGGGAGAGAATTCTGCATTCTCTGGACGTACACAGATAGCTTAGATTCTACTTGAACAGAACTAAACTTTTCAGGAAGACAGAGCAATTACTAGTGGCATATGCTGCAGGATCACAAGGAAAGGCTATCTCAAATTAGACTATTTCAAAGTGGATAGGCCACTGCATTCATTTCTGCTATTTACACCATGGCAAGCCAGTGCCTAAGGACATTAGGCCACATTCAACCAGAGCTGCAGCCAGTTCAGCTGCCTTTCTCAGGGGAGTACCAACCAAAGACATTTTAAAGGTTGCTACTTGGGGTTCAGTGCACACCTTTACAAAGCACTTTCATCTGCCACTCTACTCTAAATCCAGGGCAGGCTTTGCCACTGCAGTTCTGCAGGGCCTCATAGCCGCACCTAATGCTGTTTAGCTCCAGCCTCCCAACTATAGCTTTGGGACTCTACCCAAATGTAATGACTGCTACAGTGAAACACGAAGAACATAGTACAGTTGTGTACACTTACCATAAATGTAGATGTTCGAGTGTATTCACTGTTGCAGTCCGGGTTACCCACCCGCCATCCCCCTTTTTTCTGCTGGAACTTTTCTTTCCTTCTCTGATTTATGCAACCTATGTGGTGTATTTGCTTGTAGATGAAGGTAAAGTTTATACTGGTGCATGTATTTATATACATATATATATATATATATATATTTTTTTATATATATATATATATATATATATATATATATATATATATATATAAATGTTGGCTACCCTTTTAGGGGGCACCTGACATCTGGGGCAAGAAAAACTGAAGAAAATGGCGCTGCTTCTTTTATACCCTGACAACCTGATGTCAGGGAAGGGGCGACAGCAGCTGACGCAGGACCCAAGACTTTGGAATTCAGGCCGACTGAGGGCAACCTGCCAGCAGGATTACCCAAATGTAATGACTGCAACAGTGAATACACTCGGACATCTGCATTTATGGTAAGTGTAACACAACTGTACTTTCTCTTGTAATTCACTGCTAAACCCTGAGTTCCTTCTATCCTGTCAAAACTTGCTTTTTATTCTCCCATCTTTCATCACTTCTGTTGATTTCAGCTAGTACTACTCACTCCTTTTTGAAACGAGGATATGTTCCAGAAATATTTTTTTGTAATGTTTGCTCTCTTTCTGCCTGCAGAGTGCACATATTTGGACTGTGTTGTGGATGAAGAATAGCAGTGCAGTAGAACTGCATCAACAACTGGGGTATAGAGGTGACACTTTATGGCAACACCTAGTCTGACCAGATAATAAACAAAAATGTAATCTTTTCTCCATCAACATACTTTGGAATGGTGTTGCAGGTTTGCATGTCCATTTTCACTGCTCTTATTTTGATTCCGTGTGTCTGTCTCCATGTTTGGTTATGGTGTCCAGCTTTTGAGTAGGGCTCGCCAAGAATTTACATTTTTGTTGTATTCGGACAGCAGTATTTATTAGAATTACCTCTTCCTTTTCCATTCCTGTAGCATCCCCATGACACAGTGGATTGTAAGCATTGGCAGGGCATTTTTGTAAAGAAAACCAATGATTTCCAGCATATCTTCTAGTTCTTTTACCAACATCCTTTCAAGAGAATCACTGTCTACTAGTGAGATAATGACTTCATGTGAGCTTGCATACATTTTAAGTGCAGTACAAACTGTCAAAAACTATTTTTTGCATTTAAGTACCTGTCTGGGACTTGTCACTCTCCCTCAGTATTTCATCTAGATCTTGTGTACCTGGAATCACTTTTCTATTAGCGGAGGGTCAAGGGCGCCCGCAGGCAGGTGCAAGGGGGTGCACTTGCACCCCCCTGGAATCTGCTAAGCATTTCAAACAGTTTTTTTTTTTGTGGCTGAGCATTTATTTTTTTGTGCGTTCTTCTTTAAGAAGATCGCGGGTAGGCGTGCTGACATCATCACGGGAACTAGACTACATGGGCTGACATCATCGCTATGTGAAAGCCGAGACAGGATATTTGGCGAGGAGCGGAAGATGGATTATGCAGCCAGGAGCGGAAGATGGGACCCGTTCAGGTCAGACGGATTATGCAGGAAAGATGGGACCCGTTCAGGTAGTGTGTGTGTGTGTGTGTGTGTGTGTGTGTGTGTGTGTGTGTGTGTGTGTGTGTGTGTGTGTGTGTGTGTGTGTGTGTGTGTGTGTGTGTGTGTGTGTGTGTGTGTGTGTGTGTGTAAAATGCCCCAGGTGTACATGGTGGTAGGTAGAGAATAAGGCTTGAACTCTGTACCTTGGGCCCAAGTGGCAAGAGCCTGAATTCCCTACCCACCACCATTTGTAAAAATATTTCAGGATTTTCCCTCATACCTTTTCTGTTCCTCATAAAATCTGTGGTTTCTGCATTTGTGTCCTTGTTGCCTGACAGCTAAGTGTTATTATTTGGTTATATTCTTGGATGTCTGGAGTGTTTCTCCCTGGGCCTCTGCTAAAAAAAATTGCTTTTTTGTTTTCAAAGTCAGACTTTCCTGGTTAATAAATGTAAATGGACACATTTCAATATTGGACTTCTTTTCTTCAGAAAGTGTATGGTAACAAAAGCAAGCTTTTATTCTAGCAATTTTCTAAGTGTACAAGATGGATATTTGAAATGTATCCCTGTGTTTGGGACTGTATTCCCCATTATTGGCTTCATCCAGGTTTTGTGCTAGGGTTGAGAGTTATGGTAAGAATTGAATTCACTGAATATGTTTGGGGCTGTATTCACCCAGTATTGACTTTGTTCAGGTATTTATTGGCTTCATCCAGGTATTTATTGGCTTCATCAGGTTTTTGCTAATGTTGAGAGCTATGGTAAGAACTGATTTCACTGAAAATGTTTGGGGCTATATTCTCTCATTACTGGCTTTGTCCGGGTGTTATTTGCTAAGAGGTTGAGAGCTATGGTGAGAACTGAATTCACTGAATGTTTGGTGGTTGTAGTCACCCATTATTGGCTTTGTTCAGGTCTTTTGTGCTAAGAGGTTGACAGCTGTGCTATGGTGAGAACTGAATTCACTAAATGGTAAAGTTTCAGTCTTCCTCTTTCACAAAACAGCTGATTTGGCGTAGTGGTATGTTGCTTTGACTTTTGCATGGGGTCCCTGGGTTCAAGTCGTGGCAGTGAAATGTATGGTGGTAATGCAGCATTTTATTCTAGCAATTTTGAACATTATACAAGCAATGTTTAAAATGTGTCCCTGTTGTTTGGCCTTTTGCCCCCCCCCCCAATCAATTTCGACTTTTTCCAGATTTCTTGTGCTGCAAAGTTCAGAGATACAGCTGAGTGTCGAGTAGATTTTACAAGGAGCTGAGAGCTGCAGGGGAGCAAAGTTTAGTGCTGATTATGTTTAGTCTGCTTACATTAATAGCACAACAGATAGTGTACTTGCTTTAGATGCTGAAGGCTGTGGGTTCTACTCCCATGAGTAGGTAAATGCATTGCTGATGCTGTATTGTGTTGTAAAGGGGGTGGATGCTGCAGTCCTTTTTGCAAAGATACCTAGTAACTATGAACCTGTTAACAGTTTGCTATCCATTCTCTATTGCGGTATTACTAGCTTTTCATTTTACTGCATGCAACAAAGGCAATTTATTCTTCAAGGGTAACGGGCACTTTATTTGTAGATTAAACAATGACATATAAAGTGTTTGCTAGCAACAACCTCTATTAGTTACAAATTTCTTCAATGTGGATTTTACTACAGAGATTGTGTATTTTTACTGATACTGGTGGACTTGAGTAGACTTTATGATGGAAATGTTCTGAATTGGGCAATTTTGTCATTGGTGGATGCTTTTGTTTCTTTGTTTACTGGAAAATTTTCAAAACAATAAATTTAAAATGCCCTTTAACAACTGTATTGTACAAGGAATATAATGTAATACAGTCAGGAAGGTGTATCAAAGAGCATGTGTATGTTATGTTCGAGGGGCCTATGATTTTGAAGACAGCCCAGAGTTAATATTTGCAATTGGCAAAATGTATTTTCTCTGAAAGTGGGTTTCGGTGCTGTTTCAATGCATGTGAGTTTCAAGGGCAGAGAAGTATTAATGTTAGTCTATTTTCATTGAGACTGCATTGCTTTAACAGATGTGTATTAGGGTTTGTGCTGTAAAATGCAAAATAACTTTCAAATGAAATCCTAAATCATCGCAGAAGAAAAAAAATCAATAGTTATGTAATCAAAATAAAAATTTTGGGCATTTAATGCTGGGGCTCATTGACCAGATTTTGTAGGGAACAAACCAGCACCCCTTAACCCATTTCAAAATTGCCAACCCAGAAATTTAAAAAAATTTGCTGCTTTGGTTGTCTCCAAAAATTTTTGTAGAGGAAACTTCAATGGTACCTAAAAGTGTTTGGACTCAACATTGCCACAGCCTGAAAACAATGATTACACTCATTCCCTGCCTGCAAAAGGAGTTTCGATGGTGGGCGAAGGCTTGTCACCAGAACAAAGGACAGCCATTCACATTACCCCCACCCAGGCAGACACTAACAACGGATGCATCAGATTATGACTGGGGGGGCCCACATGGCAAGAAGATGCATTCAGGGCACATGGGCCTCAAACCAAATGCATCTACATATCAATCAAAAAGAGATGCTAGCTGTTCAAAATGCCCTGACAGCCTTCAAGGACCTACTTCATCCGGGACAACTACTGATAAAGACAGACAACATCATGGTCATGTGGTATATAAACAAGCAGGGGGGGCACACATTCATACCCCCTTTGCAGACTAACCATGACTTTGTGGGACACAGCATTGACTTACCAAGTACATCTGCAGGCACAATTCCTGCCAGGAAAAGAAAACACTCTGGCAGATTTAACTAAGCAGAAACCTCATGGATCCCCACGAGTGGCAGCTGGATCCACAAGTCTTCAGCATGATAACAAGGAAATGGGGATGCCCGGACATAGATCTATTTGCCTAACCCTCACAACTGCCAACTAAAAAGATTCTGCACAAGAACTTTTCACAGACAAGCACTGAAAGTGGACGCCTTATCTTTCAGCTGGAAAAACCTATCAGTATATGCCTTTCCTCCACTGCCTCTCCTCCCCAAGGTACTCCTAAAGGCCAGACAGGAGAAGCCAAAGATGATATTGATTGCCCCAGACTGGCCCTGCCAGTACTGGTATCCAATCCTAAGGAACTTGTCTCAATGCCCAGCTTGGACCTTACCTCAAATACCTCATCTACTGTCCCAGCAAATCAATCAGATCCTGCACAGCCAACTTAGTACTTTAACCTGGCAGCATGGCGGTTAATGTAGTCATACAAACACAACTCTCAGTAAAGCTGTGATGGATGTCATTTTGGAAGCCAGAAGGCCTAGTACTAGAAAATCTTATGCTGGGAAATGGAAGAGATTCTGTGCTTGGAACCAGGCACAAGGAACTGATACAGCTGCACCAAATATTCCTCAGATTTTGCAATACCTAACTGAGATGCTGGACAAAGGCCTATCTTTCTCATCAATTAAAATTCATGCCTCTGCCATTTCGGCTCATTACAATACAGAGCCACCAATCTTTTTTCATCCTTTATTAAAGCAGTACCTCAGAGGAGCCAGAAATTTAAGGCCTCCAACTAGATCACCAATACCTGCATGGGACCTCAACTATGTCTTGGAAAAACTCACCCTGCCTCCTTTTGAGCCAGCTGCTACTGCCGCTATAAAGTTTTTATCTTGGAAAATAGCTCTGCTCCTAGAAATATCTTCTGCTAGACGAGTTACAGAGCTACAGGCACTCATGGCTGTGGAACCTTTTATCATTTTTTATCCAGACAGGGTCTCTCTGAGGACAAACCCAACATTTATGCCTAAGGTGGTGTCCAGTGTAGCTCTTAACCAAACTATTCATCTGCCAACTTTTTATCCAAATCCACAGCAAAAGGGGAGAGAATTCTGCATTCTCTGGACGTACACAGATAGCTTAGATTCTACTTGAACAGAACTAAACTTTTCAGGAAGACAGAGCAATTACTAGTGGCATATGCTGCAGGATCACAAGGAAAGGCTATCTCAAATTAGACTATTTCAAAGTGGATAGGCCACTGCATTCATTTCTGCTATTTACACCATGGCAAGCCAGTGCCTAAGGACATTAGGCCACATTCAACCAGAGCTGCAGCCAGTTCAGCTGCCTTTCTCAGGGGAGTACCAACCAAAGACATTTTAAAGGTTGCTACTTGGGGTTCAGTGCACACCTTTACAAAGCACTTTCATCTGCCACTCTACTCTAAATCCAGGGCAGGCTTTGCCACTGCAGTTCTGCAGGGCCTCATAGCCGCACCTAATGCTGTTTAGCTCCAGCCTCCCAACTATAGCTTTGGGACTCTACCCAAATGTAATGACTGCTACAGTGAAACACGAAGAACATAGTACAGTTGTGTACACTTACCATAAATGTAGATGTTCGAGTGTATTCACTGTTGCAGTCCGGGTTACCCACCCGCCATCCCCCTTTTTTCTGCTGGAACTTTTCTTTCCTTCTCTGATTTATGCAACCTATGTGGTGTATTTGCTTGTAGATGAAGGTAAAGTTTATACTGGTGCATGTATTTATATACATATATATATATATATATATATATTTATTTATATATATATATATATATATATATATATATATATATATATATATATAAATGTTGGCTACCCTTTTAGGGGGCACCTGACATCTGGGGCAAGAAAAACTGAAGAAAATGGCGTCGGCTGCTTCTTTTATACCCCTGACAACCTGATGTCAGGGAAGGGGCGACAGCAGCTGACGCAGGACCCAAGACTTTGGAATTCAGGCCGACTGAGGGCAACCTGCCAGCAGGATTACCCAAATGTAATGACTGCAACAGTGAATACACTCGGACATCTGCATTTATGGTAAGTGTAACACAACTGTACTTTCTCTTGTAATTCACTGCTAAACCCTGAGTTCCTTCTATCCTGTCAAAACTTGCTTTTTATTCTCCCATCTTTCATCACTTCTGTTGATTTCAGCTAGTACTACTCACTCCTTTTTGAAACGAGGATGTGTTCCAGAAATATTTTTTTGTAATGTTTGCTCTCTTTCTGCCTGCAGAGTGCACATATTTGGACTGTGTTGTGGATGAAGAATAGCAGTGCAGTAGAACTGCATCAACAACTGGGGTATAGAGGTGACACTTTATGGCAACACCTAGTCTGACCAGATAATAAACAAAAATGTAATCTTTTCTCCATCAACATACTTTGGAATGGTGTTGCAGGTTTGCATGTCCATTTTCACTGCTCTTATTTTGATTCCGTGTGTCTGTCTCCATGTTTGGTTATGGTGTCCAGCTTTTGAGTAGGGCTCGCCAAGAATTTACATTTTTGTTGTATTCGGACAGCAGTATTTATTAGAATTACCTCTTCCTTTTCCATTCCTGTAGCATCCCCATGACACAGTGGATTGTAAGCATTGGCAGGGCATTTTTGTAAAGAAAACCAATGATTTCCAGCATATCTTCTAGTTCTTTTACCAACATCCTTTCAAGAGAATCACTGTCTACTAGTGAGATAATGACTTCATGTGAGCTTGCATACATTTTAAGTGCAGTACAAACTGTCAAAAACTAGTTTTTGCATTTAAGTACCTGTCTGGGACTTGTCACTCTCCCTCAGTATTTCATCTAGATCTTGTGTACCTGGAATCACTTTTCTATTAGCGGGGGGTGCATGTGAAGCAGTGCTGTTCTGTGCCACGGACCATTTATTCTAATGCCCACGGGGGTGCATGTGAAGCAGTGCTGTTCTGTGCCACGGACCATTTATTCTAATGCCCGCGGGGGTGCATGTGAAGCAGTGCTGTTCTGTGCCATGGACCATTTATTCTAATGCCCACGGGGGGTGCATGTGAAGCAGTGCTGTTCTGTGCCATGGACCATTTATTCTAATGCCCGCGGGGGTGCATGTGAAGCAGTGCTGTTCTGTGCCACGGACCATTTATTCTAATGCCCGCGGGGGTGCATGTGAAGCAATGCTGTTCTGTGCCACGGACCATTTATTCTAATGCCCACGGGGGTGCATGTGAAGCAGTGCTGTTCTGTGCCACGGACCATTTATTCTAATGCCCGCGGGGGTGCATGTGAAGCAGTGCTGTTCTGTGCCATGGACCATTTATTCTAATGCCCGCGGGGGTGCATGTGAAGCAGTGCTGTTCTGTGCCATGGACCATTTATTCTAATGCCCGCGGGGGTGCATGTGAAGCAGTGCTGTTCTGTGCCACGGACCATTTATTCTAATGCCAGCGGGGTGCATGTGAAGCAATGCTGTTCTGTGCCACGGACCATTTATTCTAATGCCAGCGGGGGTGCATGTGAAGCAGTGCTGTTCTGTGCCACGGACCATTTATTCTAATGCCCGCGGGGGTGCATGTGAAGCAGTGCTGTTCTGTGCCACGGACCATTTATTCTAATGCCCGCGGGGGTGCATGTGAAGCAATGCTGTTCTGTGCCATGGACCATTTATTCTAATGCACGGGGTGCCTGTGAAGCAATGCTGTTCTGTGCCACGGACCATTTATTCTAATGCCCGTGGGGGTGCATGTGAAGCAATGCTGTTCTGTGCCAAGGACCATTTATTCTAATGCCCGCGGGGGTGCATGTGAAGCAATGCTGTTCTGTGCCACGGACCATTTATTCTAATGCCCGCGGGGGTGCATGTGAAGCAATGCTGTTCTGTGCCACGGACCATTTATTCTAATGCCCGCGGGGGTGCATGTGAAGCAATGCTGTTCTGTGCCACGGACCATTTATTCTAATGCCCGCGGGGGTGCATGTGAAGCAATGCTGTTCTGTGCCACGGACCATTTATTCTAATGCCCGCGGGGGTGCATGTGAAGCAATGCTGTTCTGTGCCACTGACAATTTATTCTAATGCCCGCGGGGGTGCATGTGAAGCACTGCTGTTCTGTGCCACTGACCATTTATTCTAATGCCCACGGGGGTGCATGTGAAGCAATGCTGTTCTGTGCCACGGACCATTTATTCTAATGCCTGCGGGGGTGCATGTGAAGCAATACTGTTCTGTGCCACGGACCATTTATTCTAATGCCCGCGGGGGTGCATGTGAAGCAATGCTGTTCTGTGCCACGGACCATTTATTCTAATGCCCGCGGGGGTGCATGTGAAGCAATGCTGTTCTGTGCCACGGACCATTTATTCTAATGCCCGCGGGGGTGCATGTGAAGCAATGCTGTTCTGTGCCACGGACCATTTATTCTAATGCCCGCGGGGGTGCATGTGAAGCAATGCTGTTCTGTGCCATGGACCATTTATTCTAATGCCCGCGGGGGTGCATGTGAAGCAATGCTGTTCCGTGCCATGGACCATTTATTCTAATGCCCGCGGGGGGTGCATGTGAAGCAATGCTGTTCTGTGCCACGGACCATTTATTCTAATGCCCGCGGGGGTGCATGTGAAGCAATGCTGTTCTGTGCCACGGACCATTTATTCTAATGCCCGCGGGGGTGCATGTGAAGCAGTGCTGTTCCGTGCCACGGACCATTTATTCTAATGCCCGCGGGGGTGCATGTGAAGCAATGCTGTTCTGTGCCACGGACCATTTATTCTAATGCCCGCGGGGGTGCATGTGAAGCAATGCTGTTCTGTGCCACGGACCATTTATTCTAATGCCCTTTTCCCCTGATTGCAGCTGTCCTTACTCCCATTCACTCTCTCGACTGTGTTACTACCCTGATGAAGGTGAATCTGCTGGCTGTCTACCTCCTTCGCATTTGCTAGTTCCTGCTTTCACTTGCTTCTTCTCCAGTCTTGGATTTTCTTAGGTTTATTGATATTTGAGTGATACTTATTTATCTGATGCAACTGTTTGCTTAGGACTGTGCTAAAACAATTAAACATCACTATCTCTGGTGTCTTGTTTCTTTGTACAGACTCCCAAGGGGTCATGTAAACTGACATCTGGAATGTCTGCTGAATATTATTGTGTGGCTTTTCTTTTTACCAGATATTCTGTGTTATTGTTCTTGAATATCCCCAGCAATTTCAAATCCAATAACCGACACTGTGAAAACTTTACCTTAGCAGCATTAAGGTTTCTCCTACCCTTGAGCAGGGGACTTTCATAGGTGTACAGGCCAGATTTTATTGGGTCAGTGTAAGTACCACTTCCCCTTTCCTAGGGAATCTGTCTAATCAGAAAAAAATATCAGCCCTTCTACTAATCTCTGATAATCACTTACTTCATATCAGCTGTAACAGCACAGAACAGAAAACACCCTGGCATTCAAACTTGAGCTATTGATGGTAGGAGTATATTACCATCTGAAACAGGAATTATTTTGAAAGGTCTATTGATAATCCTGAAAGTTGACCCAGGTTTTTGGGAATTGGAAACTTAGGTGGACAGTGACCTATCTACCTTTTGACTAACGTGTCCATTGGTGTAAGAAAGTCATTGTACATGGCACAGCTTATCAACAAAAGGATTGTGTCTCGATATAGGGATGTCATTGTCCAACTTTAATCAACTCTCATTAGGCCAGTCATTGAATATAATGCCCCCCTCCGGCATGTATCTGTCCAGACACATACAACAACTGGAATGCCTACAGAGATACCTTGCTAAAAGGATACAAGCCTAAACAACATGTCCTACATGGGACTGGCTCACATCCCTGTCACTATATTCAGTATTCTACAGACTGCTGAGAGGTGACCTGTGTCTGGCATACAAGGCATCCTCCAACCCATTACTGATGGATTTATTGCACATCAGCAATTCAAGTGGCATCAGAAATACTTGGGGAACTAAACCTATTCTGCCTTTTCTGCAACATTAACAGAATAGTTTGGAGGGACATGCATATCTTGCAGAGGATGCCATTGCTCTGGAACAGAATCCTCAACCACATAAAACAAAGTTCTTCCCTGTCCATTTTTAAGTCCAACTTGGATCTATGGATAGGAAACAAAAAAGTTACCTCAGGACTGTCCCCCTGTACTAATAATGGACAGAGACTGCTCCAAAATGCTTTACCACATGCATGGGTCCACTCAAATTATCTCCGGTTTGATCTCAGTTATTCTCATGAGGAGTATTATGTAATTATCAAGCATAGGATGGGTAAGGCTAAACTCTAACCAAATGGAATAGGTTAATTCAAGCTCAAAAAGGGAAAATGGCTCTGCTTAAATTGACATGCAAGGTCAGCGAGCCTAGTACTTACTTATGAGCCTATGGACCTAGAATGATGGCTTTATTAATTTAATTAATTTATTTATTGTCATTAATTAACATGAAATATCCTTGTTCAACTCTTCTTTTATTATAATGGTGTATCACAATGTATTTTTTAAAAATAGATGCAATTCAAACAGACAGGTCTTAAAAGGTAAGAAAATGAATGCTATATTTAGGTTAGAAATCGGGTGTGTTTTGAAATATCACTTTGGAAAATTAGTTTTTATAACAAATTTGAGCTTTGTGGATGTGGTGGTAGAGGCTAAAGTTAGCATTATTTCAAAGTCTTTGCCGAGCAAACTTTGTCTTGGGAACAGAACGCTGCTTTGCTGTGTTGTTTTTTGATTTCAGAGTTGAAACAGCAAATGACGACTCCTGCTATTGATCAAAGTTAACTTGTTTATAGTTATCATTTATTTATTGAATTTTGACACTTACCTGTGTGTCTAAGTAATTAGTACTACTGCATTTTTAATCCTAGCCTTGGGACATTACTTCCTACTTAGCAACATCATTTTTTGCTTTCAAGCATGAAGTGGCAATGTATACATAGGTGCATGAACACAGGAAGTGGAGGTGGGTTATGGATGAGCAGTGGATGAAGTAAAGGTGGGAGATTGATGAAATGTAAATGAGGGAAAGTGGATGAGGTGTAGAAAATATGAAGTGCAGTATGGCTGAAAAGTGGGATGGAGCAAGGTGATAGGGGTTTAAGGAGACTGTACTTGCTATAAGGTAAGATCAGATAGCTATGGAGAATTATGAATGCAAAAGGGATTACTGACAAAATAAATGTGTATGAGTCTGCAGTGAGTGTTAATGTAAAGTGTTAGACATGGTGCAGCAGGGGAGTAGTGTAGAGGTGGAGTTTTTCTCTTGAGATAGAGGGGAAGAGGATGAAAACTGGCATGTAAAGAACTGTCGGAGATGGGGGGGGGAATGAATCAGCAGGCAGCATCAGGAAGAGGATATACACTTAAAAGAGGAGGGTAAGCAGAGTAAAGCTAAAGAACATAAGTTAACTGAAAGTACGGTGAGTATGTCCTGAGGAGGGGATAGTTTTCAATTTTATTCATGTATTTGTTATACAGACAACTAGACCAGTCTGTTTCAGACCCTGTTCCGCATGAATTAGAAAGAGCTAGAGTAAATGCAATATATAGTGGTCTATGACCAGTGTATGAGTACTCAGAGAAATGCAACTCAGATACAGGGTGGACCAGTAAACTTTTCACAGATAGTGAGATGAAGTCAGGATTGAACCCCAGAGCCTGGAATTGTGAGGTCAATAACTTAACTACTGAGCTACCATGCTGCAGATAAGGTGCAGAAGGAGAGCTGGTAACTGGTTGGTTAACATGGAGACAGTATGAGGAAAGAAGCTTTTGAGAGTAAATGGAAGAAGATAAGCATGTTCAGTGCAGTAACTAGGAGGAGGAGGAGGCACATAACCTAGGAAAGGAGAAGAAGAAGAGAAAAGGGGGCAACCACTGGAATAAAGAAGATTGGTGAGTGGGAGAGGATATGTAGTGCCAGAAACCCAAGGAAATCATTTACAATCTGTACTTCAGCAGGGAAAGCTAGACATTGCAAAACAAACATAAAAAATTACTCGGGAGTCAGATGTGGAGACATCTTCATTTGGGGTGTATAAAAGGACAGGTAGAGGTAAGGTGTCAGAATGGCACTTTGTGATCAGGATTCAATATAATGGACTATGGATGAAGTTTAGTGATTATGTAAAAGAAGGTCAGACAGACATTATAAGGGTGCAAAACAAGATTCTTGATGGACGAGCAGTTGACAATAAATAACCACAGAGATGTTTGTCCCATTTGTGAGCTGGGAGATTTTCAAACATATGGTGAGGAAGGATTAAAACCTGGACTTGAGCACAGTGTGAAAATCTGAGTAGAGAAGCAGAGAGTCATGATATAGCCTCAACCTAAGGGTGAAAGCAAGGGTTCCACTAGTCCTCAGTAATTCTTGAGCTGCATGGTTCATCAAGGAACCCAAACAATTTATGAGTAAGAAGAGAGGGTTGTATGAAAGAAGTTATTGGAATTCCATTCAACCAGTTTTTTTTAAATTTTTGTTTTCTTTAAGGTGGGGGAAAGAAATATGCACTTCTTGTTTAGGGCCAGTGCTCCCTGCATTTTTTTCCAATGTAATCTGGGGTCATTACACCCTGAAAGTTAGCCCCCCCTAGCTGAAATTCACTTTCTTCTTTGATTGGTTAGAATTTATGTTCCTGTCTTGTGGTTTCCAAATAGCTCACCAGGTATAATTCAGCATTGCTGACGCAGTGCTGGGATGTGTCAGAAGAAAGATATCCAAGACCTACAAGAAGAAGGTCTTTAGTCTGTTATGAATGAAAAATAGTATTGAGGGGTGACAAGAAATGAGAACTCAGAACATTTTACCAAGGAAAGAAAGAATGAAGGAAGGAATGATGAAATGAGTGATGTCATGAGAAGAAAGGAAGTCTGGGAAGGTGCGATAACTGGCCTAAGTAAAGATATAAGTGAAAAGATGAATGCATATAGAGAGATGTGGAAAAGGACTGTCAGGTTGTCACTTAAAAAGGCAACTAAGCTCATTCAGCAGGTCAGTAAAACCTGCTGAAAGGATTGCTTGGGGTATGAGATGAACAAAAGAAATGTTTCTGAGACAGTGAGAAATACAAGACAAATTGGCAGGAAGCTGCATTACTGGAAAGTGTGTATACATGGAGTCATGATGGAGGAGTTTAGAATGCAAGATGTAAAAAATACTCAGTAATTTTATGTTTGTATTGACAAAGGAGTGGTAAGCCAGCATACTACCACAGAAGGGGAGGGCAGCTGTAATGGGGTCATACTAATAAGTGGATTGGGAGGAAATAGAACAGGAAGTCAAAGCATTTGAGGAAATAAAGGTCAAGATATATGGACAAACTACATTTAAAGGATCCTAAACAGTTGTTTCTGGGTGGTGAATTTGTCCTTCAAGCCTAGTGTGGAGGTTGTTGATTGCAGCTTCATTTTACATTGTAGGAAATAACTGAGCAGTTACAGACCTGTTAACCTGTGCTCATCCTAGGCAATTTAGTGGAAGACGTTCTGAATGGAACGCTGGTCAAGCACCTGTTTGGTTATTTGTTAACTGGAATACTGGATTAAACTTGTTCAGCCCTGACCCAAACATGTTGTGTAAAGTAATAAACTAGTAAAAATGGCCAATTTGTGTACATTAAAAGAGCATCTATCAGATTGCTGGAAATACTGATGAGCGGCAAACCATAATATTGAGCCTTTAAATATATAGATGGATTTGACAGACAGTGATGGGTCAGTGGAAAGAGCTGTACATTGATTTAGTGTAAATGGAGCTTGAATGCTAATATGTTAGAATTCTAAAGTGTAAGGCAGGTTTGGATATCATCCATATTAGTTAGACTGGCAAGTATAATTTTATAGAGGATGCAAATGCTGTGCAGAAAAAGAGTGGGTGTGTGAGGCATGTAAAACATTTATAATATTAATATCTGCATATATGCACAGATGAAAATGGCCATCAGTTGAAGTGATATCTTGTCTGTCTTACCTGACAATAGCTGGTGGATTATTGTCATAAACAAGTTCTACAGATTAAAATATTGGAATATTTTTGAGTAAGAAAATATTTAAGTAATTGGGTATAGAAAACACTTGCAGACAGCTTTAGACTTAAGGTCAGTGGTTGAAGATCTTCCCTTGTCCTTGATGCATAAAATTTTGAAAATCACTTCCTCATTGGTGTTAGAGGAAAAAAGGTTTGTTAACCAACATAACTATGCACTGTTTGGGGGATTTTTCTCTGTTCTCCACTGCTGTCCAACTGTAGAGTTGGTATATGTAAACTGGGGAGGTTGGAATTTGCACTCCTATAAAAAAAAAAAATGTTTCAAGCTACCTCTTTACATGTAATGTACTGGGCAACTCTCAAGTATGTAGGAATGAACACTAGCAAGGGGGGGGGGGTCATGTTATAACCTCTTGTGTTAGAAGCTTGGTTACAACTTATATTAATACTAATTTCGCCATCATCTTAACTAATGATGGTAGAAATGTTGCTGGGCCAAAAGTCCGTGACTAAGGTAGGAGTTTGAGTTTTGAGAAAAATGACAACTGGCACACATTTCCCTGAATGAGGAACGAACTCATTTGCCAATGAAATGTTAAATGTGAAGACTTTTTATTTGTAGATGAACCATGTGCTAAGATTTACAAAGTGAGGCCAAAGGTTGTGTCAGCACATGGATGTCTTAGGGAGAGATACTGCTTCTATGGGTTTAAGAACCTAGATATGGCATATTGTCTGAAAGTGTAAGCCTGGCAGTGTTGGGCTCACTTCTTCTTTGGAGCAGGGGTAAGTATAATTTTGATTAAGTATATTTTAATGTTTTCATATAATTTATGGTAGTTTTAAGGCAGTTTAGTTTTTCAACCATCAATGCCAGATCTACACAGGATAATATGCATCCTCAGGCTGTGGCTGTACCCTCATTCTGGAGGAGGAGTAGGTAAGTTAGCCCCAGAATAAGTTTAAAGATACCCTGCTTATTCCTGAGATGGGGGAGGTGCTGTGTAATGCATCTCCATTTCAGGATGTTGGGCTCAGTAACTTTACTTCATTCATCGACACAGTGGAATGCCATAGAGGTAAGTGCTGCCACTAGTCCTCTTTAGCCATTTTATGTCAAATGTCTCCATAGCATTAGACAGTTTGGCCTGTATGACACTCAAACTATTAAATTGCTTGGAACTATTATTTACAATAAGAACTGTTGCAAGTTACAGTTGGGACAGAATGCAGAGCAGTGCAACCCTATGCACTTTGTTGGGGATGGTCTACATGAAATACACCTGCATTGGGAGGTGACCCTTGTGGCCATCATTATCCCTAGGTTGTATCATATATGTTACAGTGTGAAAGTTCATTGACATGGTGACCAAAGTGATGGACTACATGTCTTAGGGAGTGGTTTGAAGTGTAACAGGGCCCTTTTATCCTATAGTGTAAGACACTGCTAAGGTAATGTGCAGAGCAGTATGTCATGCTCTAGTTAGAATGCACATAGAGGGAGGTACCTCTGGTAGGAGGCTTGTAGTTCTGTTTCTAGAATGATGAAGAGAGTGGTGGACCATTAATATAAGCACATACCTTGGCATGGGTTCTTGTGAAAGAAAATAGAAGACAAAAGTGGGGATGCAATTGTCTGGATATACTATATTGTGAGAGAGAGAGAACATGTGGGAAGGGGATAATTAAAAATGAAGAACACAGAGAGTGACAGAGAAGGGGGCAAGAATGTCAGCTGAAGGGTATATTTTTCCATCTGTATTTAAGGAAGTTTTAGTTTACAGAGCGATGGAATACGGGAGCCTATGTGAGATGTGGAACATACTGCTCATGGATGTGGTACATTATACTTTGGGGAGGTGGGCCAAGGATGCCAACGACAGATGAAAGAATGGCACAGATGTTACAGAGATACAGCTGCATAGAGGCTAAATATAATATTCAGGCAGACTTGGTAGACAATGTTTTCTTCAAACAGGATATATTCTTGCAAATTCTGTATAAACCAAGACATAGAGAGACAGGTAAAATATCTATACACCTTCAAGAGAAAATATAGAAATAGATTTTTTGGAACTGTAACTACTTTCTCCTTCTGTCATTAAAACAAATATGCAAATCTAGCTAGTATAGACATTTATTTTTATTTATTTGTATTATTTATCCTTTGTTGACTGGGTTATTCACATTTTCAGGGAAGACCTGAGGTGGTATTTGTAGTACTATAGGAAATCTGGCCAGGGCATTGGGGAACTTCCCCTACTTGTCTTTGCTGTGAGTGGGACCCATTTTGCATGAGCACTTTCTGTTTCCATTTAAGTTGTGAAGGCGGCCTAGCAAGACATGAAATCTTTATGGGATAAAATCATTTAACAGCGAAACAAAAAAAAAAAATTCATGTAGTTTCGAGCAGGCTTGGAAAAAGAGACTTTGAAATGACATTTGCAAACTTTATTTAACGAAGAACTGGACATTGCAAAAGTTTATGATAAAAGGGGTTTATGGACTGATGGATTGGATTGTAATACTGTGTTAAAATAGAGACAAATTATACATATACAAAGCATGATAAATGTGTAACTTTTTACAACCAAAAACATGTTTTTTGTTGAAATGAAGGGGATTATATTTGTGGGGAAATGGGACATTATGCAAAAAAAATGTGAATTGAAATTGGACATTTATGGATGAAATGTAAAAATGAAAATAAGAAAAGGAAATGGAAGAAAATGAACAAACAGAAAAAATTTAGAAGCAGTAGAAACTGAAGAAAAATTAAATGAGAAAAAAATAAAGAGGGCATAGAAGGATCTGAAATAAGTAATGAAAAATACATAAATTGGGAGATCATAAAAGAAAAGAAAATTCCATTGGCAAAAGGATAAAAGATAGACAAAGAAAATTTAAAAGGATTAGTACAAAAGAAAAAAGTAAGGAAATGGATGAAAAAGAATATAAACAATGGTTGCAATTTGGTGAATGGTTAAGGTGTTTGAGTCACAGATGTAAGGTACAGTGTTTGATTCTCACCTTTGGGAGAGAAATTGGCTAGACTTAGAATGGCCCATTAAAGTAGCTAGCCTAGTAATTAGCCATGAACTTATGAAACCATGAAGCTAAGGAAAAGGGAAAATGAAAATTTTAGAGTGTTTTCTGTAAATGTGGATAGTATTAAGTATCTAGTGAAAAGAATAGGGATTTGGAGTGGTGTAATACATGTGATGTAGATGTAATTATATTAGAAAACGCATGATTTTTAACAAATGAAGATAGACTACAGAGAAACTATGGGGAGGAAAGATAATAAGGAATTTGAGAAATGAGAGATGTTCTGAATAACCGTATTTGTAGAAATACAGTAAGTATATTCAATATAACTTAGCAAACATGGGAAAATTAAACCATTGTTGATTTAAAATGGAAAGAACAAGTATATAGAAATATAACATTGTATGCTTGTACTAACTAGAGAAAGAGAAAGTTTATTTCAGGTTATAGACTATGTAGCAATACATACGAATATTATATTATTATAACAGCAGACTTTGTGATTTAAGAGACAAGTGTAAAAAAGAAAGGAAATGATATAAGAAAGCTGTTTGAAGTTATAAAATATGGTAAGTTAACACTTTGTAACAAAAAGTCATGGACTTACAAAAGGGGTATGTATAGAACTGAAATAGATTATAGCATCAGAAGGTTTAGTTATAGTAGAAGGGGAGGTAGCTGAAACAGAATTTTCTGATCATCTTGCAATATGGCCATAGATAAAGGAAAAGAAGGAATAATGATAAAAAGGATAAATGAGAAAGCATGGAATGAAGAAGGAAAGACATTAGTAATATAGTTAGGGAATGATCATATTACTATGAGAACATTTTATAAAAATTGGTCAGAATGCTGAGTGATATTTAAGGAAAAATATTAAAAATGTGATGTGAGAAAAGTAGAGAAAGAAAAACATAAACAAAGATAAATGATGCATTGGAAGATTTAGAACATAATGATAGAAAGTACTTTGATGAAAATAATGATAGAAAGTACTTCGATAAAGAAAAAATAGTTATCTGAAAGAAATCATGAAAAAATGCAAGAATTGTTTTATAAACAAACATTTTACAAGGAAAAAGAGAAGATGTATTGAGTTACTTAAGCAGATTAGTACAGAAATATGGCAGTGCAATGAGAGAAATAAAAAATGTAAAAGGAGAAATAGAACTAGGGGAAAAATTATGAATGGTGTAGCACCATATGTACAAGAAATGCTTAAAGAAAAAAGAAGGTAATGAACAAAACATGGAAAATAAAAAAGTTAATAGAAAAAGAGAACAAGGAGTTGGAAAAGGAGATTTCTTTATGTGAACTAAATAAAGTATTAGGGCAGGTAAATATCGATTCAGCTGCAGGGCCAAATGGAATAGGGTATGAACTGTATACAAATTTAAGAGATTGGCAAAAAAATATTTTCAGAGATTTAAATTTATGGTTAAATGAAGGTTTTATGTATAAAGAAGTATGTAGTGGAATACTTAAATTCATATGGGAAAAGGAAGATCAAAGACAATTGTTAAAAAGTTGGGGACTTGTAGTATTGAATATTAATGACTATAGGACCTTTATGAAAGTAATACAAAATATGTTTGGAACTAAAGTGGAAAATATGGAAGACAGTATGCATGGTATAAAGGGGAAGGGTTGTCAGGAATTGCTAATGATAGAGAAACTGTAGATGAAATTATGAATAGAAAAGAAAAAGCGAAAATAATGATAGGAGGTCTTGATAAGGCATTTGATACAATTGCACATAAAATAAGTGAGAAAGTTAGGAAATTATGTATGCCAGCATGTGGTAGTAATACATTAAAATGCTTGTAAATGACTGATTAAGCCAAGAAGTGCATATAAAGATTGGTGTAAGACAGGGATGTCCAATGAGTTGTACACTTTTTTCATTGGTTATGACTGTGATAGTATATGAAATACCTTTCAGGTGTTATATACCCCACCTCCTTCAGTCTGTAATTCAACACCTGAAAGGTTAAGAATTCCAATTTGGTTAACATGTGCAGATGACATTATAATAATTGCAAAGAAAAATTGGATAAAGAAGTAATAATTTGCAAAAATGAGTGTCTAGAGTTGATAGGCTTGGCTTTAAATAAAGACAAAAGTATAGGCTTAGGTGATGTAATGAAAATAGGGGGTATATATTTTACAATGAATGAAATGTATGTGTTTGGTATAAAATTTGGCAATAAAGATAAATATAGAATTCTATGGGGAAAATGGAACAGAAAAATAAAACAAACCTGTCTTTTCTCAAGAACATAAATTATCATTCAGAAAAAAAGTTTATTTGATAAATTCAGTACTGATGAGAAAAAAAACATACTTAACTGTATTTCTGTTGCCAACAGTGTTTGAAAAAGGAATTATTGCAGATATTTTTTTTCATTTATATGGAGTCCTAGATTAAACCCAGTAAAAAGAGAAGTTTTGAATATAAGTAAACAGGTAGGTTTAGGGTTAATTAACCCAGTGATATATACTGCTTCATTAAGGTTGCACAAAGTGTTACAGTGGATAAATGAAAAAGATGTGGGATTATTAATAAAATTGTATAAATATAAGTACAGTAGAGTTCCCATTATCCAGAACTCAGGCAACCAGCAATTTTGATTGGCTCGTATACCAACTTACAAGCCAATCAAAAATTGCAAAGCGGAGCCACTTCTACTCAATGTGGAACAGCCCTTCCACTTTGCAACTTTTGATTGGTTCATATGCTGGCATACAAGCCAATCAGAAATGGCAAAGTAGAGCCTCTTCTGTTCAATGCAGAACAGCCCTCTGTTCAGCATTGAACAGAAGAGGCTCTGCTTTGCAATTTTTGATTGGCTCGTATATTGATATACGAGCCAATCAAAAATTGCAAAGCGAAGCCTCTTCTGTTCAATGCAGGCTGTTCCACGTTGAAGAGAAGAGGCTCTGCAGGATTGAGCAATGGATATCCAAATTAAGGGGAAACCAGTGGAACAGGAAGCAATTGGTCAGGCGCCATATGAAGATAATTTGGATCCTTCCACAGCAAACCAGTACAAATGTTCACTTGAAACTAGACAGCAAGGGAAGGAACAGGAAACTGTGGAAACTCTGATGCAGTCAGTGTTGAGCAGTGATTGGCCAGTGAGTTCCCATATGACAGAGCAATGGATGGCACAGGATGAACTTGAAGAGAATGTGCCACAGGAAGATGCTATAAACCTTCTACAGAATGCCTGCAGGAAATGGAAAAGAAGGGATCTGTCTTCAGTTTGGAAGAAAATGGGCTAAGAGAAGAGTTGGTTAATTTAATAGACATACATATATTACTATCAATAAAATAAATAGACTGCAGAAGGTTAATAAAACCCAAAAAGTCAGAAGTCTGATAAAACAAATGAACACAGTAATTAGGACTGTTCATAGAGATCGATGAGCTATAACAGAAGTTAACAGGATATATTACTGTGCAGCTAAATTAATAACTGATGAAGTTCTACCACAAGAACACGGGGTAGTGAGGGAATGGAAGGGGAGAAATTGAATGCCATCATGGAAATATCAAATATAGAAAACTCTAAAAAAGTTAAGACAAGAAGTGTCACTGTTAGAAGAGAGGAATTATCAACAAAAATACTAAGAAAGACAGATGTGACAAGAGCAATGCACAGTATTAGAACAGATCAGGATCTGTCATGCTCCATTGCAAATAAACTAAGAATTTCAGCACAGGCAGAAAAACTTAGAAGGTACGAAGATAAATATAAAGGAAAAGTACAAAATAAGTAATTTATTGATGACCCAGACAAGTTTTATAGAGAATTGGGAAACAAGGTAAAAGGAACTGAACGACCGCCAAAAAAAGAAGAAATAGATACATTTTGGAGAAGTATCTATGAAGATCCTGTGGAACATAACAAAGATGCTAAATGGATAGAAAAAGTTAAAGAAAGAATAAGACATTTAAAGGTACAGGACATGAAATGGGATTAATTGACAGTCAGCCTCTAATGGAAAACCCCATGCCCAGACACAGTACCTAGCTTTTGGCTAAAAGTACTAAGCACGAAGATTTAGCCATGAGTAAGAACTATTTATATGCACACCTGGAACAGACACTAACCTGGCTAACAACAGGGGAAACAATGCTCCTACTTAAGTGTGAACCTGCAAGCTACCCTAAAAATTATAGACCTATAACTTGCCTTTCGACAACATATAAACTATACACGGGAATTGATGCCAACTGAGTTTATAGTCATTTAGAAGAAAACTCAATTATGGCAGTAGAACAAAAGGGCAATAAAAGAAAGTCATATGGAATAAAAGAACATTTGTGAAATAAAGTCATAGTGGAGAACTGTAAAAAGGGGAAGAATCTAAGTATGGCATGGATTGACTACAAAACCGCATTTGATAGTCTCCTACATTCATGGATAAAAGAGTGCTTAAAATGTATACACTGATCGACTACATTACGGTGACCATGAAACAGTGGCAGACCACTTTGCAATTAAGCCATAATAAAGGACAAATTATTATCCCAGGGATAAAAATTCAAAGGGAGATATTCCAGGGTGATTCTTTGTCACCATTGCTCTTCTGCCTTGTCTTTAACCCATTAAGCTGTTTACTTAATTGCTATGTTAAATTGTTAATCGCTATGTAATCCAATGTAACTACTGTCTGTTTATTTTAAATGTGGAGCTTTTCTCCCCGGCCTCCGCTGAAAATGGACCTACGTCCAGTCGGACACTCCCAGTTAACAAATGTAAATAAATAAATAAAAAATAAATAAATTAACAGATTAGGCCATGGCTGTAATTTGGCTCCTAGAAAACAACAAAAGTGTAAAGACTTCTCATCATCTCTTTGTCGATGATTTAAAACTGTATAGCTCATCAGATGAGGAACTGAAAGCACAACTGCAAGTTGTCAAAACTTTTTCAGATGATGTAAGAATGTCATTTTGTCTTGATAAATGTGCAAAAGCAACCTTTAAAGCAGGAAAACATCAGTTTGGGGTAAGAATGTGATATACAAGAACTTGAGCAAGAAAGAGTGTATAAATATTTGGGAACTGATGAAGGATCAGCAATAAAACATGAACAAATATGAATAAAACTTAGGAATACTTCAGAAGACTTAAATTAATCCTGAAAACAGCACTGACATCTCGGAACAAAATCCAAACTATAAACCGATTTACTCTTCCTGTCCTAACTTACAATTTTGGAGTGACTGACTAGCCCCAAAACGTGTTGGATAGATTAGATAGGAAAACAAGAAGGATGCTTCATGATTAACAAATGATTCATAAAAATCAGTGCATACCAAGATTATATACTCTCCATTATGAGGGAGGGTGGGCCTCCTTGAAATTGATTACATATATAGATCTGCAGTCATGGGACTCCACACATAGCTGCTGACCTCACAAGACCCAAATGTAGTGAAAGTTTTGAAACATGATGAGAATAAATCTAAGATGACTTCTCTGCTTAATCTAGCAGAAGCATATTGGCGTCAAGCAGGAATGGAAATCAAACCAGTAGAAGATAAAAATCAGGCAGCAACTGATGTGCCAAAAAGCAAAATAAAGAATATAAGGTGAAGGACCAGATGAGAAGGCAAGAAATGTGGAAATTGCATAAATATAGTTGCAAATATAGAAAACATCTGGAAGAACCTTATGTTGATCAGAAACAAATGCAGGAATGGTTAAGGAGATTGTTGCAGGAATGGTTAAGGAGAGGTGAATTCAAACCAAGCGATGAAAGGTTAATATTGGCGGCCCAAGATAGTGTGCTGCATACACGTTGGTTTATAAAGTCCATTGAACATATAGGAGAAACAGACAAATGTAGGTTTTGTAAAACCAAATTGGAAACAGTTGCACACCTCGGTGCTGGTTGTAACATACTAATGGCAGAAGGACTGTATACTGAAAGGCGTAATAATGTGGCAAGACTGTTGCACTGGGGATTGTGCAAACATTATGGTAATGAAGTGGCTGACACTGGAAATGTGAGCCACAAAGCATCATAGAAAATGATGAAGTCTACATCACATGGGATCACCCATTACCAATAGTTTAAAAGATAGATACTAGAAAACTGGATACAGTGGTCCAAGAAAAGAAGGCAAAAGTAGCATCAATCATTGAAATTGCCACACTCAGTGACTACATTGTCTTGTGTACAGAGAGACACAAAGTCATAAAATATCAGGATCTTCAGGCAGAAATGAGAGCAATGTAGAAGAAAGATACCCAGACAGTTCCAATAGTAGTAGGAGCAACAGGTCTTATAAAAATAATCTGCAGTCATATTTAGATATGTTACCAATACATGTAACTCCATATGAATTACAGAAGGAGTCATCACTGGGCACATTGTGGGTGCTGTGAAGAGCACTTCTGGCTGACATCAAAGATTGAAACAGTATTAATTTCATAAGCTTTAATCGTACTTTGACTTAGGAATGGAGTCCATTCCCGTCACGGTAATAGATACCCAAAAGATTTGTAGAAATTAAAAAAAAAGAAAGTTTTGGCAGTGCAGCCCTTTAGATGAATGCTGAAAATAAGTATAAGGAAAAAGTATAGGCAATTTTCATAGCCTTAAATAACTATGGTAGATGTTAGATTTCTGCGTCTAGATGAAAAAAATGTAAAACCTTAGTCAGAATAGCCGTAGGCCATCTTCCTAATACAAAGGCTTCAGACCTTAAGAGGCATTGGCTGAAAATAAATAACCTTACAGCCAAACTAAACTTTTCTAGTAAAACTGCAGTGAACCACACTTTTAAGTTCTGCTTGCAGTAGCTGAAGCATTAGCTATTGACTTTGCATGTCAGGTGGCCTTTGATTACATCTTTTCTTTGTCCTTTGGCTCATTCACTGTCACAGAAGTAAATAAATGACACATCCCTAGCTTTGGTAAAGCAAATTATTTGGATTCTGCCCAGCGTTCATTAAAGCTTGCAGTACTTTTATTGTCATTCGCCTTAAACATATTATTAACCCCACACCCCTTTCTGGTTCCTTTCCTGAACTTTTGTTAGGCCTCTACTGCGATAACCCTACATAAACATAGACCATCTTTTATAACTGAATGTTACTGTCCAACCTCATGCCTCTTCCCTCTGCCATACCAAATGTGGGAGCCACACTGGTTATCTAAACCAATAAAGGAAGTATACAAGAAATTATGAATCCATCTCCAGGACAGCTTGCGACCAGTGTATGGTGAGCTCTTTCTAAGTGGAAGGAGTCAGTCCCTGGAATATGCCCTTCTTTACACAAAGACCCTTTAGATTGGAACAGTGAGATCACAGACTTCTCCAGAATCCCACTGAAGTTAACATACTTCTTCTAGGACCACTTCTCAATGTCTTCTAACAGTGCAGTGTAGCCATGTGAAGCTAAGATGTCTGCAACCAGGGATGCCAGTTTTGGCTTCTAAGTTAGTGATGCATGAGTAGTTTATGTAAAGCATTTTCTACCATGTGTCAACTTAGCCATAGTACTGATGAAGTCCACTAGCTTATCAACAATTTTCTCTAGCTCAGCCATTACATCAGTAAGGTGGGGGGGGGGCTAGAAACACAGTCTAAAAAATGGAAGATGAATAAGGTATGTAAAAATGAGAAGGACAAAGTGGAGGGCAAGGACTCAGATACTCTAGTAGGTGGTATGGCTGAGGGATGTGGGGACAGAAGGGGTAATCAGAGCTTTTAGGAGAAAAGAAATCACAAAACACTGGTTTATGGACCTGCTGAGGATGTTCAGAGAGATAATGTAGTGCAGGAAGAACAGCCACAGTTGAGGGGGGAGGTTAGAAAAAGGGACGGAGAAGTCAATGAGGGCATGTAGTAAGATAAAGACAAGAAACAGCAATGATATGAGCAGAGATAGTGAAAACCAGAAGATAGGGGGAAAGAAATAGACAGGCAAGCCCAGGCACAGAGGTAATGAAGACCAGCTATTAGCAGGACACAGAAGGCCAGAAGGGAATAGAGGTAGTAGAAAAGGTAGGGCAATGAGGCTTCCTCCACAACCAGAAAGTATGCTGAGTTAATTACCGAGAGAAGAGAGGTAGTAGACAAGGGAAGCCAAAAATCTAGTGGATATACACAGGAGATGGACCAGAAGGTTGCCAAGACGAATGAAGTATGGACTGAGGCAGGTAGAATAAATGCAGCAAAAACATGCAAGGAGAAATGATCATGACTAAAAGGAGAGAAAGGACCTACAAATGGGGGTAGAGGGACGAGCAGCATTAGACCTATGCTAGACTTTGGATAATTATGTAGTGCTGTGAGCCTGTGAAACAAAATGGAAGAGCTGCAAAGTTTGTAGGTATAGGACAGGTAGGAATAGCAGACTTGGACTTGATACCCGAGGATGTAAATTAAAATGAGTTCACATCTCTGGAACTAAACAAGCGAACCCTGGTCAGTACAATCTACTTTGTACCACAGAGAGTTAATGCTGTAACCGGCTAATGAGCTTCATCCATAGTCCGGTGACTGCAACTTTCAGTCTCTTTCTACCTACAGTGCGACTCTGGTTTAGTCACTTAACCAGACAGTACTCCCTGGACAACCCTGTAAAGAAACAGGCCTAGAAGGTTTATCTGATTAACAAATGAATAACATAAAATAATCTAAAAATAAACAAAGGATTGTTGCATTATGAGAAAGAAGGGAAGGTTTTGGTAGCACAACAGGAAAAATAACTAGTTTAGCAGGTAAAATAGGGGAGGGCTAGCACTGGTTTTCTAATGGGAGGGGGATGAGTTGGTGATCAGTGATTCCCTCACCAAGAGAATCAGATAGGGAATAGGTCAGAGAAGTCTCATGATTGCAAAAACAGTCTTTTGGTTGACCCTTGACAGAATGGGCCAGATAATCACTTAAAGTGGGCATAATCAGATAGCTGCACTCAAACATTGTGGGTACAAATGGCGTTTTAATAAGTTCAGTCTGTGAAGAAGACAGGGGAGCCAGGTATTTTAGGGAAATGCAGGGAACCAGTGTGCACAGTAACAGTTTCAGAAATGCATCCTTTGCCATTTAAACAGCACAGTCATGAAGAAAAGGATCAGTGAGTTCAAATAATAGCTTATGCAGTAGACAAAAGAACCGTGGTTTAGTGACGGAGTGAAGGATGCATAGCAAAAGGTGAAATTCCATGCTAAGAATAGAATGTAACCTTAACCCGAAGGGGCAGCCATGCTGAAGTTCACGTGTAGCTCCAGAAGTGTACTTCAAAAACTGAGCAAGAGTGGGGGTGACAGAATCCACATTTCGGGGAAACTAGGAGAATAAGGAGGAGGAGCATAGCCAGGCACATGCCACAGTGTCCACTTTTTTTGGAATCATTTATTTATATATTTATGACCAGAAGATTCTTGTTCTAATTTTAAACATGAGAAACAAATTTCTCAGTTGTTCACTTTAAATTATTTGCTCACGTTAAGGTGCTTAATCACCACAGTGAATAGTATGACTTCAGTACCACAGTTAAGCTACATTGAAACAGTAGTGTTTGATCTGCCATGGCTCCTCTTTTGATGGTTGGAGGGGCTGCATCCTGGAATATGGTGTTATACTTCCAAATACCCCAGCTATGCACTGACAAAGGAGGAGGTACATGGAAATGGATTAAAAATATAAGTGAGGGGTGATGGTGGTGGCAAAGAACCAAAGAATACTTCTTCTTTTGGCTTTTCCCGGTTAGGGGTCGCCACAGCGGATCACCTGTCTGCTCATGATTGGCAGTGGAGTTTTACGGTATCGAGTTGCCAGCCCGGCGCCCAACCTTCCATGGAAGGTGCACACACACACACTCACACCTAGGGCCAATTTGGAGTTTCCAATCCACCTGCAGCATGTCTTTGGGATGTGGGAGGAAACCGGACCACCTGGAGGAAACCCACGCGACCACAGAGAGGACATGCAGACTCCGTACAGAAGGCACCCCAGCCGAGAATCGAACCGGTGAACCTCTTGCTGTGAGGTGACAATGCTAACCACTGCACCACCATGGCCGCCCAAAGAACCAAAGAATACTGATTTACAATATTAGAAATATACAGAAGAAAATGGGAGAGCTGAAACAAGGAAGGCAGAGCAGCAAGAATAACATAAAAAGAGAGGATAAGATGCAGTAGCCCTTCAGTACATGACACAACAAAAAGAACTATGGTGGGGGAGTGGAATGGTGCATGAGGAAACAGCTCAAGGGTAACATCAGAGAGGAAAGCAACATAAAACTAGGGAAAGTAATGGCAAAGAATGTAGAAGGCGAGCCACCAAAATACATAAACTGGAAGTTCCATTTGAGGTAGAAGGAAGAGAACTTTGCTGAACTGGCATGATGCTGGCTTTCAGAAACACTGAGGGCCAATGGTCACACACTGGAAGAGAAGGTGAGGACATGGGATAGAAAGATAAAGATAGTGATGCTTAGGGGATGAAAATATGCCAGAAGCACACTGGGTTGGCCTTCCACCCATAATATAAAGGTCAAATGACATAAAGGCTCTGCTTCAGGATTGTTTCATCCAAACTGTGTTTCATTCACTAGAATGAATGTTGTGCAGTCAGAAGGCATGAGTAAAGTGGAAGTAAAAACATCCAGTAATCATGCCACTGTGCTGTTCACTATGGCAGGCAAAGTGAATATAGCGGTACAGGCAGGACATACTACAAGATTGAATAATCATGGAGAATTCTCCTTTTTTCCTATTTTACTCCCTAACTGAAATCTTTTTTTCTTAGACCTCTACCTTCTATATTTTACTTGACTAAACATTTTTTTCTCTTTTTTTGTACCTCCTTACTATGCTGTGTTTAACTTATGTACATTAATATCTTTTTTGTTTTTTTTTTATAAATATATATATATATATATATATATATATATATATATATATATATAAACTGAAAAAGAACCATTTGTTTTTTTCCTCTGTGTAGCCAAAAAACTGTTTGCTATAATATTCCTGCCAATCAGTTGTATACTTATGTAATTATTTTGTATTTCCACTTTTTCGCATGGACTATATGTATAAAAATGTTTTGTTTGTTTTTCTTATGTCTTGGAGCTTTTCTCCTCTGGCCTCTACTGAAAATGGACATATATCCAGTTAGACTAGCCCGGTCAACAAATGTAAAATAAATAAAATAAAATATAAAAATTGGCCGGAGCGATGACAAGCAGTGAAAAGCCAGTGGGGTAAGGGTCAGAAAGAACACAGAAGAGGTTATTGCATGACTGCTAAACCCATCCTTAAAATCAAAACAGAAAATAATGGAAACAACCTCATAAATAGTAACTCTATGATTAGACAAACTGGCACTGCACTCAGAAACTGTCTAAGGAAAGAGTCACAGTGTCTTGGTAAGATTATTAATGTTAATAAAGCTATCATGTGTATTCAGGGCTTGCATAATGATTTTACCTTTGACTTTGACGTGGACATTTATGATCAGACTGGAAACCGCTCCCTCAACAAGATGCAGAGGGATACAGCTGAGCTTGTAGATGCACATATCCAGGCTGGTAGATGTGTTGCAGTTAGTGATATCCTTCCTTCATCAAAGATGTCTCTTAAAGGTGCATAAAAAACTACTGGCTTCAGCAACTGCTTTAGATCATGATGTCTGTCTATGCTGATTCACTGCTTATCCCCTCAGGATGAAATACGTGCGTATCAAATCTGCTTTGCAATGTATGATCTATACATCTCTACCAAAGCAGTCATATTGCTAAATAGATTCTTTTCTCCCACATGCCTTTTTATTAGCTAACATCAAATTTATGGACATCCCCAGCTGAAATCTACAGATAACAATACAGCTAGAAGAAGGATTCTTAATGTTTGCACCCTTAAAAAAAAAAACAGAAAACAACTTAATCACCTAGAGGATTATATTGTCTTTGAGGAAACTGGAGTGTGTGCTGACACAGAGAAAAATTTACAGACAAAGCCAACAAAGCAAAAACACCTGTTTATAACTCTGTCCACTCAGTCTAGACCACAGAGCAAGGAAGTGCTAGATCCATTTTCATACCTCAGTCTTCCAAAAGTAGGATTATATAAACATATTATGTGCATGAAGTATGTCAGACTCAAGTTACAATAAACAAGCACTAAATAAAATTTTGTGTAACATGCTGTTGGGTCTACTTTATTAACTCGAACGTTCAAAAGTTCGAATGCATAAAGATCGACACATATGCATCAAACTCTTAAACATTCGGAAGTTAATAAAGAAAAAAAATACACAGAAAAAAAAGATGTAGGCAGGGGGCAAGCCCCCCTGCAGCCCCTACGTGGGGGGCTGCACCCCCCACTACTTAAATATACCAACTCTGAGATCGCACTACATTGAAGTAAATGGAAATCTCCACCTAAGGAGATTTCCGTTTACAGTTTACGATGGCTTGCACTTTCGATGCATATGGTTCGATCCATATGTATTCGCGGTGTTACGCTTTTGCGTATATAAAGTAGACTCCATGCTATCACATGTTATCACTTCCATAGATGGCTGCTTGCTTGTTAAACCTATGACCCTCTGTAAAACATAAAGTTCTTTTCATCTTTGATATCTAACTTGTTTCTCTAGTTATTGGGAAAATTATGTACCAACCAAAAATTCAGGCATAAAATAAACTTTAACCACCTCAAAAATACGGCAAAGATGCTAACAGTGGTGGAAAAGCATAATGGATATTGTCCTCACAGACATACCAGCCAGCTGTACCAAGCTAAGTTTTGCCTCACACCCTTTTTACAAAGATGACAACGCAGTGATGCTCATCTTGTATATCAAACCAATAAAGGACTCTTCAAACAATTATGTTACTCAGTAAAGTCATATTGCACAAATGAACTGGGATCATATATTAAGACAAATACATGCAACCTATAGATGAATCATTCACAGTTGTCTATAACACTTTAAATAACTGCGCTGATAAATTTATCCTTGTGAGGCAAAAATATAGTGAACCATTTCACAATAAACCTAACTTGTGGAGATACAAAATCAAGAAACTATTAAAGTGAAAGAAATTGATGTATAAATTCTTGAATGTTTACTCAACACAACACAACAAGGCTGTGGTCAACTGCATCGAAAAAGATCTCACTAAAACAATCAAAAGAAGCAAAGATGCAGTTAAGATAAAACTTGCTGCTAATATGGATGACAACAATAAGACCTTCTGCAACTACATCCAAAAATGAAGAGAGAAGAAACAAGAATGCAGTATGCAAGAAAAAAAATAGTACTACTAGAAATGAGCCAACTGGTATAGCTACACACTGCCATAGAGATCTGGTGCAAATTTCCTGCCACAAAGGTGAACCCTATCTGTTCTTCCTCCCAGCAAAATGATATCACCCAAAATGGCCATCGCTTTCCTTGATAAAACCAGAAACATCAGTTCTATAGTACACAGATGAGATACTGGGAAGCTTAATTTGTGCAGTCAGAAATAGCCCAGTATACCTACTTTTATTCTTACTAGAGCGTTAAAAACTATCTACAGCCCTGATATCTGAAAGTAGACTGCTGTGGTCCCAATTTGCAAGGAAGGCCTTTCCACAGACTCCAGTAATTACAGACCAATCTGCCTCCAAAATAGACTGCACAACTTAATGGAGAGTATCATCCCAGAACTTATCCACGTAGACAAAGGTAACCTACTTTTCCATGATGTAACCTAAAAGAATTTTATCAAAGGTAGATCTTGTATTCTTAACCTCATACAATGTTTGATGCTGTGACTGCCACTCTGGAAGAAGGGTTTTGTATTGTCTTATAGCCTACCTTCATCTGGCTAAAGTGTTCAGCATTAAACTCCATGCCAGAATCCTACACCAATTCAGGAATCTCATGTCACATTAAGCCACCATAACTTAGATCCATAATAGCTATGTGGTTGTACACAACAGGTAAGGCTAAGGGGACTCCTACCCTCTCCATCCCCTGTCATCTACACAATCCCTCAAGCTTCTTTCCTGGACCACTCCTTTTTGATATCTTTGTCTCAGACATCAATATTGATTCTATTGTCTGGATTACAAAATATGCCTATATCTGAATATCTGGGAGCGCTGTCCTTAATACTGCTGACACCACCATCTTTCAAACAGGGCTTATCAAATGGTGTACTAGCAATGACTTAGTCTACAGTGTCAAAATGAAAAATAGTAGGATTTGGCATTTAGTAAAATATCCTCCAGTAGCTTTATGCAAATAACAGGAAAAAGTAAAAGTGGGCATAGCAGACAAAGACCTTGGCTTCATATTAACAAGTATCATTCATATGATACTCACATAATAACTACCATAACCAAGGCATATACACTTGCCCTTCTGATCCTCTGTGGGGTTGACAGCCATACCAGGGAGATACTTGCACCCCTGTGCAAAGCACTTATCTATCCTGTTATAGAATACTGCACCCCTGTATGTAACCTACACACATACTCTGCAGTGCAGCTGAAAAAGGAACAAGGATTCCCCACAAACAGAGTCAAAGTGCCTCAAGTATTGTTTTATAGCAAATGGCTAGAGTAATTCCCTTAGTAATTTTTGTATCTTTTTGTAAATAAATAAACTTAATTTGAATTTAAAGGAGACAATTTGAATTTAGACCTATTTTTATTTTATGCACAATTTTTATTTAAAGTTATTATTGTTTTATACCTACTTCTCATAAACTGTTTATCCTCCTTTACTTCTATCACGGCTAGATTTAAATGTTATGATACTATGTTGTAGCTCTATGGGCACCCTTGGTTTGGTACGCATATCACTTTATTAACCTTCACGTTTTTTTTTTAATTTTCCAATTTATTAATATCTATTTTATCTCAATGTATTTTACCTCAACAAACTTGAATTTACAGGTAACGTACGTCTCACATGTTGTTGTTGTTGTGTCTTTCGGCTTATCCCGGTTAGGGGTCACCACAGCGGAACTCCGGTCCGCTAATGTTTGGTAGTGGATTTTTACATGCCAAGTTACCAGCCCTGACGCACAACCTTCAATGAAGGCACGCCCATTCACGCATGCCTCCACACAGAAGACGCTCTAGCTGAGAATCAAACACGACAACGTCTTGCTGTGAGGCGACAACACTACCGCAGTACTACTACCGCGGGTCTCACATACAAAGCCTTAAAAGGCCTCTTTTGCCTGAAACCCTCTGCTTAGGGTATCACCTGATGACCTAACACAAAATGACATTTAGTATCAGTAAAAAATTTTTATCAACCATTCAATGACATTTAATGACTTCAGGTATCAGTGAATTCCATAGATATGAAATAAACTCCTTATTTAAATTAAATACAGTCAGTTTATCCATGCTTTCAAAAAGGAACTGAATAACAGCATGGCCCCCCATGTGTTCCAATATGGGATGCAGAGGACTGAGTTTCTCATTGGCCTATAAGCCTTGAGCCTGTTCATAAATCAAAAAAAATTATAGAAAATGGCAATTACACTACAACAGAAAAGAAGACGACACAAAACAATATGGGAATAAGTTTAGAAACAGACAAAGATGTACATCATTGCTAGGAAAGTGGCAGCAAGAAAAATTACATAGTAAAAACAAATGCTAAGAGAAATAAATCAGATGGGTATGGGCTTTGTCAGGTACGAAGCAAACACAATACAATATAGGCAGACATGGTCAATTAGACTTTAATGATCAATAAAAAATTACAAAGAAAAAGCAAAAGCAGACGAAATTAAACAGGTTAAGGTATTTGCCAGGTGCAAAACAGACTTAAAAAGACATGACTGGGTGAAAAGAAAAAAAATGTTGGTTTATCAAAAGAAACAGAAGAAGCTGATGTTCTGAGTGACATCTTTGCATTCATTTTCAAAGTGATGTAAAGGTTAAGCATCCTGATGTCAGAAGAATGAAGAATGGAGGCAGGGAATAAAAGAGATATGGAATTGTTGATATTGGAATGGTGAAACCCAAGATAGCCAGGTTATGGAAGGGCAAGCCTCAAAGAGGAGATGAGCTTTCCCTCAAATCATTAGGAATCTACTATAGTACTAGGTAAAGCCCTTGATGAATGTATGCAGCAAAGCATTGGTCAGCAGTGAGCTATCAAATTACTAGAAAAAATGCGTATTAAAATGTCAATATTCAGGATGCTGAGTTCCGAAACGCCGAAAAAAAAAGAAAACACAGGAGAAGAGTGAATTTGGAAAATTTCTCTTCTCCTTTAAACGTCTATAAAAAAAAAAAACACCTTTATTAAATTGTCACAAATGACATAGACAGTCATACTTTTATATAAATGAAAGCAAACCATATTGACATAATTTTAGTTGCAAACATTATACATCGCAAACCATGTTGATATAATTGTAGTTTCAAATGTTATACATCACTTATAATCTATCCAGTGATTGTCAGTTAGGTTCATAGGTAGGTACTAGGCTATCGGCCCTAGGGCCCATACAAGCCTAGCCAAAAAATGTACCCTGGCTTTCGCCACCCAAGAAAATTATTTTCCTGTGCCCCTGTCAAGCAGAGCCACAGAAGTGATCCCTGGGGTGAATTTCCCATTTCCTATCCAATCATCAAGATTTTTCTTGAATGCTAATGAGGAGCTCTGTTTGACACAGATAGATAGTCTGTTCCAGAGTATGGGAAGTCTCTTGGACAGGAATCTATCCCTCCAGCATGTTCTGTTTATTGTGGTGACAAGGTTTAGGTCCCTAGAGCATGTAGCTCTGAGGGATTGTGATTTCTTTAAGTGGAGCATGTCCAACAGCTCTGGGTTTGACATAGCTTTGTATGTTAGGCAGAGATCGCCCCTGAGTAGGCGATATGCGATGGAGTAAAGCTGTAGTTTTTTGAGACGGTCTGCATAGGGCATCTGTTTGAGGCCAGTAATCCTCTTTGTGAGGTATTTCTGTGGTCTTTCCAGTTGTTGTAGATGTCTTGTGAGGTACATACCAAAAGGGGTGTTGCACTCTATAATGGGTCTAATGAGTGATGAGTAGAGGGGAACAATGACCTCTTTTTTTCTGGATGAGAATCCTTTTGTGATGAGAAGAGCCACGTCGAAGGATTTCCTGACCACTGTGGCGATGTGATTATCAAAGGAGAGACTACTGTCCACCTGTGTCCCAAGGTCTGTTATCACATTTTCAGCATTAAGTAGACTACCAGCTATGTGGTAGTTCATGGGTACAGAGTTTTTACCAAAGGGGATGACAGTACACTTTTTGGCATTGAGCTTCAGGCCATGGCTTTGACACCAGGTATCTGTCTCAGTGAGGCCCTTTTGTAGTTTGTCCACATCGTTACGAGTTTCGATTATGGCTCCTAGTTTGCAGTCATCTGCAAACTTTGTTAGCCAAAGACCTTCTGTGTTGGCCTGCGCTTCAGAGAAGTAGATACCAAACAGGAGAGGACCCAGGACTGAACCCTGTGGTACTCCACTTGTCACTGGTCTGATGTCGGATTTGGAATCCGCTACTTTCACAGTGTGGGTTCTGTCCATGAGCCAGTTGGCAACCCATCTTGTGACATAGGGATTTATACCAAGTTTAGTGAGCTTATCTATAATTCCAGAGTGGGGGATGGTGTCGAAAGCCTTGGCGAGATCTAGATAAGCTGTGTGAACCATTTTACCCTCATCTATGGCTTTGGTGACTGCTTCAAAGAAGTCAATCAGGTTTAGGAGACATGATCTTTCTTTTACAAATCCAAACTGGGTAGGGTCCAGAGTTTGGAGATTACCAATGTCTTTGTTTATGAGTTCCACGATGATACATTCCATGGCCTTGCAGACCAGGCTCGTCAGGCTAATGGGGCGGTAGTTCCCGGGGTCTGTCGTGGCCCCCCCTTAGTGGAGTGGGATAACCGTCGCGGAACGCCATTCAGTGGGTACAAAGCCTGAGGTGAGGCTATGATTGAACATGGTACTTAGGTAGGGTGCCAGTTCATTCTGTAGTTCGTAGCCTGGGATATTGTCATGTCCCATGGATGCTGTGTTCTTGGCTTTGGAGAGTGTGTTTTTTTACCTGTGCAGCCATGATTATAGGAACTTTGCATTCTTCCGGTATAGAGATGGGCCCTCTAGGGGGTGAGAGGGGGGTAAAGTTAGCACTGAACCTATCTACTAGGATGTTGGAAATATCAACTATTCATATGAATGAATATAGACGTTACATAACTTATTCAGGTCCTGCCTTCTTTAAACCTCATTCCTCCGGTGCATGTATTTTTCCCCAAATCCCCATTTTCCTACGTAATTTGATCCTACCCATCTCTAAAGATCCCAATTCCAGTTATTTTATCTCTGTTACTACATTCACTATTTCTAGTAAAGTTGGTTTAGACTTTGATTTCCATTTTCTAGTAATTGCTTTTTTGTAGCCACCATAATTAGACATAACAAGGCCTTACTATGTATGTCTAAACAATTCCGATTCTGTATCATAGTTCAAAAAAATAATTTCCTTAGTTACACCAATTTGCTCACCCAGTATCTCTGACAGAGCAGTCTGCAGGAAATCTTTAAAGTCTGCCAACTCATTACACTCCCAGAAAATATGTTCCCAGTTACCTCCTTCTTCCCCATTACATCTCCAACATTTGCTGTCTACCTGAGGAAAAAATCTTTGGAGTCTACTTGGGGTATAAAAATACCTTTGCAAACACTTACAAGCAAAGATCCTGAAACATTGGTGCACAATGTCCGACCCTGGGACTAAATCTGGCCCTCGATGCAACACCATCCGGCCCCCAGAGAGTAACCAAAAATTAAAAAAAAAGTGAAAAAATGCTATGCCTTACTCCAGTCACACAAACTTTCCAGCACATGCTTACGTACCTAATTGACTGCAGTTGGCACACCTCTAATTTAGCTGCAGAAGTAACTATTCTTTGTTGTTTATAACTTGTAGTCTGTAAACAGTAGTAACTTTCTCCAAGAGTTTGTAATAAGCCATGGCTGCAAGCCAGAATAAAGTTAAATGCAAAGTTGATGTAGAATACAGGCAATTTCATGACTGCTGTCTTAAGGAAAAATGCCAGTCACCTGTACCTATTGTTAACTCATAATGACTTACTATGTTTTGAGGTGGCCCGCAGAAGCATTAAGAATTTGTGTAGTGGCCCTCCCCACAAAAAAGGTTGTACACCACTGTCCTAAAGCTTCTAGACTTTGTTGCAAATTTGGGAGATATATATATATCCTCCCATTGTTTATTTGCGAATTGCTTATACAGTCTCTTTTCCCAATCCTTTCTAACCTCCTCTGATTGATTCTTATAGTTATCATGCAATATTATTGCTATCATGCAATATTGTGTATGCTGTACTAATTATTTCTTTTTAACAGCAGATTCTGTTCTAGACTCTACTAAAAAACTCTACCGGTGCTGGTCTTTCACTTAGGATCCCCCTTTTCCATTGTTTTGTCTATACTCTGATATTGATCCTCGATAAGGAAGGCAATCTCTGTCATGCAGTCTAAATAAATTCTTGGCATCTTGCCTTTCTGTTACCTTTCCCTCTATAATTATTTGATCCCAATACATTGGTTCTCTTAAGATGTGATGTAGGCTCAAATGTATATGAAAAGAAACAACTGTATAAAAGGGTCAACCTGCCAAACAGTGTGTGCATGTAACACAAAAGCCTAGAACTAGATACTTAAGAAAAACTGTTAAAAATAAAAGGTGGGAATAATAACTTTTTAACATAATGAGCCTTTTGATATTATCTTTAAATATTAATGGTCTCACAGACGTATACAAAAAAGAAAGTAGTGAATTATATTAAAAATTTTGAGTGCAAATAGCTGTGCTACAGGAGACGCATTTGGAAAGAATTGAACATGTGAATTTGATGAAGAAATGCTTTCAGGGCAGTTATTCATCAGAATACCTGGGACAAAGGAAAAGAGGAGTACTTTAATTAATTGCAAGAAGAACTCCAATAGTGATAGAAGAGGATAAAAAAAGATAATGGTTGATATGTAGTACTAAGAGGCTACTGGCAAGGGAGGAGGATTACACAGCTTGCTTGTATTTATATTCCACCTAAAACTACTGCAATGGAGCTTAAGAAAATTCTGCAAGAAATAATCAGTTTCAGCAGGAAATATTATTTATAGGCGGGGACTAGAATTTGATTTGCAGCAGGGAAGATGTGTCTGGGTGGCCCAGAGGGGATAATATAACAAAGAAGGGTAGAATTTTGAAGAATATTTTAAAAATATTTGACATGGAAGATGTTATTTCAGTAGTAGGAGTTCAGAGTGTACAAAAACTGAGTAGGCTAGACAGAATTTATATTTCGCATTTAATTGAAAGCTTTGAAATGCATCCAATAACTATTTCAGATGACGAGACAATAATAACTAAAATAAAAATGCAGGGTAATGAAATAAAAATGAGATGCTGGTGCTTTCCCACCTATCTGTTGAAAAGAGAAGACTTTAAGGAATGGGTAGTGTAAATTATTCGGGAGTTATTAGAGAAGTCAGAAATTTCTTCTGAAAATATAGCTAGTGAGTTGGATAAAATTAAAGTAGAGTTTAAAAATAAGGAGGAAATGAAAGAGATATAGTTAAGAAGCAAAAGGAATTATTTAGAAGGACTGACAAATGTTTAAGCATTGCAGAATATAAAGAATCTCATAGAACAAGAAGAAGATCAACTGCAGAGTGCTAAGTAGAAAATAAGGGATTACCTCGATAATATGCACGAGTTTAGAAAGATTGCTGTTAAGCAACTATTTCTTATAATAATTCTGGAGCGCAAAAACATTTAGTGCACTGACTCAGACAACAGAAAGTAGAAGGGGTTGTTGCCAAGCTTAGGGAGCCTATAACAAGGATGACAACAAGAGATCCTGTAGAGATACTAGAAATATTTCAGAATTTTAGAAAGTCTGTATAAAGCAGAGAAATATGGAGATCAAGAAAAGGTACAAATTGAAAAAAAAAAGTTCTAAGCTTGTTTCCCACCTTTCCTGTAACTAGCCTAGTCCAGATACAGATTTGCTGTATCCAGGAATGTTTTATAAGTTTCTGAGTCCTCCAGATCTTTCTGTGTTGGAGGGAAGCCTTGTGGCTTATCAGTGAGAGTGGTAAGCACTAGGTAGCCTCTCTACCACAAGAGGAGTGGTTTCTGTTTCAGAAATTGCAGTTTATTGGCCATTTGGTCATTTTTTCCATCCCTTTCAACTTTCTGGATTAAAAAGCCATGTTTGCACACCGTGCAGCGACGCTCAGCTGAGGTAAACTATTACCGGTGCCAGAAAGTCTGCTGTTCAATTTTTCTCTTAGATCATGCTTGTTCTTTTACTTCTTGCACTTCAGTTAACTTAATCGGCTTGCACTTCAACAGATTTTTGGAACATATATTGTAGCACACTTAGGTGTTATCAGCACTAGCTGTTCCTGTGCAGTAACAACACCAGTACTTATTAGTTATGACCACCCCTCCTGGTATGATTGTAGGGCAATTTCTTGTGTTTTCTCCTGCTGACCCGGTGCACTTGGGCATTCTGAGACAGTGTGACAACTGTCTAATGTACACAGACAACCCTCTTCTCTTACCTCCCAACACTCATACCTGTGAGAGATGCACTTATATCACCAAATTGGAAGCAGTGCATGCTCCAACCAAGACCAGACTAGCTGGTCAAGAGGAGAAGGTCAACACCTGCAACTCACTACATAGAACACACAGCCCTCCAAAACACCAACCATTACAACTCACACATAGAAACACAAACCATACACCCACCTTCAGGGAGGCTGTCAATAAAAATGTACCCAAACAACAGAGACCCCTGAGACAGAAACGCACTCGGCCACCACATCACAACACCAACCCCAAAACACATAACACACCACCAAAGTGTGCCCCTTACCCCAAGCCCTTAAGGCAAAACACTTTGCCCAATGTACTAATCATAGGAGACTCAATTGTGAGGCACACTGATATCCTACTCACTAGGTTGAACAAGGAGAAGGTGACAGTCAGTTGTTTATCAGGTGCCAGGATCCGCCACATAACACATTCACTCAGGTCACTCCACAACAAGTACAGATATGACTCAGTCATTGTCCATGTGGGTGTGAATGACCTGAGATGTACCTCCCCTGGACTACATGAAAAGAGATGTGATGGAACTCTTGGATTATGCGGCCCAGGCAGGTATGAACATATCGCTGAGCAGTATTCTACCGTCACCCAGAATGGTACCACAGTATGAGCATAAAATGATTGACTTCAACTATTGGCTAAGTTTCTGGTGTCATTCTAAGGGGATCCAGTATCATGATCGACAGACCTCGATGCTTTGCCAGAGATGGCCTGCATCTGTCACCCCTGGGATTCCAGGTACTGGCTAAGGCTCTTGCCACCCATATAGTACCTTTATTAGGCAGTGTTCCAAAGACCAAAATTCCACTATAACAGCTACAAACAAATGCAATCTGAGGGTCATACTGCTCAATGCTAGAAGTCTAAATCTCAAGATGCACTCGCTTGAAGCTCTCCTTAGAATGGAGAATGTTGACATCTGTACTGTAACGGAAATCTGGTTTAAAAAGGCAGAAAGCACCCTGGCACTCCCAGACTCCAACTCATTCCATCCCTTTTGGCCCCAGAATATGGCTGGAAGCTCCAAAGGCAGTGGTGTCTCCATATTCTTAAACAAATACGCACACCTCTAGACTGGTAGACCAGCACAATGCATCTGAGATACTTCAGGTAAAACTAACACTGGGTAAGACGGCAATACAAGTCATAGCCTGCTACAGAACCCCAAACATGTCTCTAGACTCTCACTCCAAGTTCCTAAACACCCTGGAATTTATCGAGGTCCAACCCAATACTCTCATACTGGGTGACTTCAACTACCCTTCCATCAACTGGGAAAACTATTCAAGTGCCAATGTACAGGCCCAACGCTTTCTGGAATTTGTCATTTCCAATGCTCTGGACCAGCTCATTCTAACCCACACTAGAAGCAACATCCTCGACCTGGTAATCACCAACATGGGAGACCGTTGCTCCACACTTATAGTCAATTCCTCTTTGGTTAAATCTGACCACAAACCGATCACCGTGGAACTCTCCATCTCACCTACAACCACCGCTAAGGTGACCACCCTGAAAAACTTCTGTAAAGCTGACTTTGGGCTCCTAAAAACAGAGGGCTAACTTCTCGGCACATATGCCAGTGTAAAATTGCTGCATGACTACCGAATCATACACCAATGCACTGTACGAGCATGTACAGAAATGCATGGACCTTGCCATACCAAGTAGAACTAAGTCGCTGTCCTCCAAAAAAGGAAACCAATCTGGTGGTCCACAGCTATGAATAAAGTGTACAACAGAAGGAAGAAACTGTTGCAGAAAAAATGAAGTCACAATACTGGAAAACCTCCCTTATCAGTCTCAGCAAAAAGTTTGAGATCCCTTATCAAATCCTCTAAAACCAGCTATGAAGGCAGAATTGCGGCTGACACCAAAAACAACCACAAAGCCTTCTATAGCTATATCAAAATTGTACAGTTGCACTTCCTATATTGAGAACCAACAGATATAACCAATATACTGGCTGATAGATTCAGTGACAACTTTACCCCTCTCTCCCTCCCCAAGGGTCCTATCACAGTACCAGAAGAAAGCCTGGTACTCACCATTTATGTGGCACAGGTAAAAGCTGCATTGTTCAAAGCCAAAAATACAGCATCCATGGGACCTGATAATATCCCTGGCTGCGTCCTACATGAGCTACAAAATGGACTGGCACTACATCTGTGTGCCCTGTTCAATCACAGCCTTACCTCAGGCTATGTCCCTAATGAATGGCTCACTGCTACAGTCATCTCACTCCATAAAAGGGTTGACATCTTCGAGGCAGTCACCAAGGCTGTGGATGAGGGTATAGCAGTGCATACAGCCTACCTCGACCTGGCCAAGGCCTTTGATACCATTCCCCACTCAGGTATCATTGATAAACTCAACAAACTAGGCATCAATCCTTACATCACTAGGTGGGCTGCAAATTGGCTAACAGACAGGACCCATAGAGTGAAAGTTGCGGATTCCAAGTCAGACTGTCGACCAGTCATGAGTGGAGTCCCACAGGGCTCGGTCCTGGTCCCTCTCCTGTTTAGCATCTACTTCTCTAAAGTCCAGGCCAACATAGAAGGACTTTGGCTGGCCCAACTCCCCAAGTGATGCAGACATCCTACAAAAGGGCCTCTCTGAGACCAGTGACTGGTGTTGGAACCATGGCCTGAAGCTTAATGCCAAAAAATGCGTTATCATCCACTTTGGAAAAAACTCGGTTCCCATGAATTACCACGTTGATGGGAGACCACTGAAGGGGCCATAAGAGATCAGGGCACCCAGGTTGACAGCCATCTCACCTTCGACCACCACATTGCCACTGTGGTCAGAAAGTCCTTCTACTTGGCACATCTTATAACCAAGAAAGAGGTCATCATCCCTCTCTACTCATCCCTCATTAGTCCAATCATCGAGTATAACACCCTGTTTGGCATGTACCTAACTAGACACCCACAACAGCTGGAGAGGCCACAAAAGTGCCTCACAAAAAGGATCCTAGGCCTTAAACACATGTCCTATATGGACAGACTCAAGAAACTTCAGCTGTTCTCAGTCTCTAATCGTCTACTTAGAGGTGATCTCTGCTTGACTTACAAAGCCATGTCTGACCCAGCCTTACTTGAATTGCTACACCTAAAGAAATCCCAATCCAACCACGCCACACACTCCAGAGATCACAACCTCATTTCCAAAATTAGCAGAACATGCTGGAGGGACAGGTTCATCTCTCAAAGACTGCCCATACTCTGAAATAAACTTCCCATTCATGGTAAGGAGATAACCTCGCTGGCCCTCTTCAAGAGAAATCTTGACGAGTGGATGGGTAACAGAAAGTTCATTCCAGGGATCATTCCAGTTGGACTATTGGATAGAGGCACTGTGAACTAACATTGGGTGGCACGGTGCCTGGGCAATTTTTTTGGGCTAGGCTTGCAAAGGCTCCAGGGCCATTAGCCTAGTATGAACCTATGAACCTAAATGTTTAAGGAAGAGTAAAATATGCCAAGATTAGCGGTAGATAAGGCACAATTAGTAATAGTTAAGATAGGAGGAGATGAGAGAAGAATGGTGATGTATAACCAATCAACAGGAAGGTCCACAAGTATAAATGGCATTCCTGTGTTAGTGTGTATGCAGTGAGGGAAACACTGATTTTTGAGTTTTGTTTAACCATATTCTAAGAGGAGGAGAAGCACCAACATCCAGGAAGAAAGTAGTGGTGGCTGTAATATCTAAAGATGGTAAAGAACCATCAGATTTAGCTTCATACAGATCCATTTCAATCCTAAAGCATGATTGCAAAGTGTCCATTTCTATACTGGCTAAAAGATTGGCAAAGATGATGCCACAATTGCTCGACATGTATTAGTGTGGTTTTGTGCTGGAGAGGAAAACAATTGACAACATTAACAGAACAGTGATGATCCAGAAGGAAGCAGTTCTTCTTCTTTCGGCTTTTCCCGGTTAGGGGTCGCCACAGCGGAACTCAGGTCCGCTAATGATTGGCAGTACAGTAGATTTTTACGGTGCCAAGGTGCCAGCCCGATGCCCAACCTTCACCGAAAGCACACTCATTCACGCATGTCTTTCGAACACCACTCGAACGCGTGGAGGACATGCCAACCCAACACAGAAGGCACTCCAACTGAGAATCGAATGGGAGAACCTCTTGCTGTGAGGCGACAATGCTACCACTGCACCACTGCGGCTTATATCCAGAGGGAAGCAGAATGTAAGAAAATACTACTGTTGTTGGTAGCATTTCACAGAGTAAGATGTGAGTTTGAGCAGGGCAGTGGAAGCACTTGAATTTCCTGATAAAATTATAAGGCTTATTAGGAGGATATATGAGGGATCAGAAGTGAAAATTAAAGTGAGTGGGTTCCTCTCTGATAATTTCTGTTTGAGCATAGGAATCACTATATTTAGAATCATTGGCAAAGAAAATAAGAGACTCTGAAATTCAAGGATATAATTGGTATGGTAGTCGATAATAGCTAGCTGTATTTGCAGATGATATTATTCTATACCTGATAAAACTGGAAAAGGACATTACAGTGTTGTGGAACATTTTGAGGCAGTTTCACATCTTTTTGGGATGCTAAATTAATGAAGCTAAAACAAAGGCAATAGTTGTAAATTATGTACTCACATACTAATTGGTTTAGCTATATCCATATTTATGGGGACATTGTAAAATTAAGTACTTAAAGAGCATGGATTAAAAAGGATTCTGGTGTGGTAGCTAAGGATATCTGGGAAGAGACTAAACAAAAGATAATACAAAAAACTGAAAATATGGAAGATCTATTATATGGATATGGATAGCAAGATACAAGCAGTTAGAATGTTTTTAATCCCTTTAATTTTATACACAGGTCAGGCATATGTTTATCAACCAGAGGAGAAGTTGTGGACAGCAGTTAATAAAGAGCTGAAGGATTTTATCTGGAAGGGGAAGGCAGCAAGAGTTAAGTGGGATACACTGGTTCTTCCAATAAAACAAGGCAGTTTAGGACTACTTGATTTGATGGGGTATTTCAGAGCTACACAGTTAAGGCTCCTATACGCAGCACAAGCATAAACCTATAATTCAAAGTGGAAAGGGATGATGATGAAACAGGGAAAGGATGAATTCAGTTATCAGTGGGGGTTGATATGGTAAGAATGTATATTTTTTCTGAATTGTAAGTTATTAGTCAAATTCGGGATGGCAGAAAATGTGCTGGTTAGTAGAATGTCTTCAGCCACAACCCATTTCACAGGGGAACTCATCATCATCATCATCATCATCAACGCTTTATTTCATTTTTCTACATGAGTTTGGGGTGTTGTGCTGTGTCATCATCTGTCTTGATTCAATGCCAACTCTCTTACCTTCATCGGTTGTCATGCCTGACTGCTGCAGGTCTTCTCTCATTCAGCCCATCCTTCTCTTTGCTAGATGCCCTTATTTCCTCTTACCTTCTCCCTGACTGTCCCAAATCATCTTCACCAGATTGTCTTATGAGTTTCGGCACATTCACCCAAACCACTGTAATCTGTTCCCTTTGACCTTCAATGCAATTGGAGCTACTTTGGATTCTACACTGATGTCCTCATTAGTTCTTCTTCTGTCCCATAGCATACATCCTATGACCCATCTCACTCACTTTATCTCATTCACCTCTAGCTTCCGCAACTGCTCTGCCTATATTGCCCAGGTATCTGTACTATACAGTAGTACTGATCACACCACTGTTTTGTACACCTTACTTTTTAGCTTCTTTGTCATCCTTCTGTCACACAATACTCTTGACACTATCTGTCATTCAGCTGCAGCCCCTCTTATTCTAACTTTGACCTCTTCATTCAGACTTCCCTTCTCCTCAGCCACCCCTCCCAGATACCTAAAGCTGCTAACCTGTTCCACTGTTTTCCATTGTTTCAGTTCTCAACTTCTTCTGATTTTCCCCTTTTGCTGCCATTACAACTGCCTTATCTGGACTTGGTTGCATCTTGCGTACCTTTAGTTTTGCATTCCATTTCTCCATCATCTGCTAAAGTTCTTTTTCAGAGTCTTCTTGTAATGACACATTGTTTGCATACAACAGCTGTGTTGATCTGTCCCTGCTGACCTTTCTGCTAATGTAGTTCATCACCAGTATGAACAGCTAATGTAATCCATCACCAGTATGAACAGCTGTGGGCTTGAGAACTGAACATTGATGAATACCCATTAGCACTGAAAACCCTTCTATGAGTCCGAACACTGTTTGTACTTGGGCCAGAGGGTCCTTGTACATAGCCTGTACTAATTCTACCAATGTTTCTGGGTTATCACTGCATGCCTGCTAAAATAATCTTTTTTGAAATATTGTCATCTGTTTTCTGCAAGTTTAAGACTGACTAGTTGAATTCTTTCCTCTTCTCTAGCATCATCTCAACTGCTCATCTCCTATCTTACTTTTTACTACACTGCATATTTGTTTGTCAATCACCTTCTCTAGAACTTTTATTCAGTGTGAAAGGACATTGATATCTCTGTACTGCCACAGTTGTGGATGTGCCCTTTGCTGTTGTACACTGGCACTAGGATGCTTAGTCTCCAGTCATTTGGAATATGCCTCTGTCTCCATACTGCTAAGAATACTCTCTGAAATATTTCCTCTCTAACATGCCCAACATCTTGATCATACCTGTCGTAATCTCATCTGATCCTGCTGCTTTTCCCGAGTTCGTTTTCTGTAGTGCTGTTCTTACTTATTCAGTGGTGGGTTCCTCCTCTTTCATCGTAAGTTGTGTCTGGGTCTGTACAGCGTCTGTGGAGTTTTCTTCTTTCAGAAGCTGCTGGAAATACTCCTTCCACCTGCCTTTGATGTTCTGTGGACTGGTGAGCAGGTTGTTGCTGGCATCTCTTATTAAGGGTGTCTGATGGTCTTCTTTATCTTTCTGTCATTGCCTTGTAACCTGATAGTTGCTTTCCAGAAACTGGTAGGATACCATTGATTACTTCTTATTTGTTCTTGCAACTGATCTCTTGGCCTGATTGGTAGTTAACCAATATTCCTTCTTTGCCTGGTCTTTCTTTTCTGTCTCCAACTTTTTTTCCTGCAGTCTTTCTTTCTTTTAATGACTTCCTCGACTTCTGCATTCTACCATCAGCCTTTCCTCAAGTACCTTATGTACATACCTGATTCAGATGGATATCTGTTCCATTGTCCTCACACATACTGTTTTGAGGCAATGCCATATTTTACTTCAACTCCACCTATTTTCTCTTCTTTCTGAGGTGCTGGAGCACTGAGAATTTCCTTGAACTGTTTTTCTTTCTCTCCAGTCATCTTCCTGGTCTTCAGTCTGGTCTTTGTTGCACTTAGAGCTTTCTCTGATCACTGTTTTCAGCTGACTGTGGCAGTCAGTGGTTTATGCTGCGGAATGGCTTTGTAATCCCTTTTCTTACTACCATTGTTTCATGTTGGCCACTCTTGCATTTGATCTAATGAATGTTTGTCTTGCTGACTGTGTGATGGCCACCATCAAGCCATGTGCCAGACAGATGTCTAGAATGACATTTCCAAATTTATTCTTGTTGCCTCACTCATGTGGACCCAGGTAGTCCTGATATCCTGATGTTCTTCGTGTTTCACTGTTGCAGTCATTACATTTGTGTAATCTGCTGGCAGGTTGCCCTCAGTTGGCCTGAATTACAAAGTCTTGGGTCCTGCATTGGTTGCTGTCTCCTCTTCCATGACGTTAAGTCGTCAGGGGTATAAAACATGCAGCCGACACAATTTTATTTAGTCTTTCTTGCCGCGCGGTGCCCGAAGCAGAAGCAGTTTGCAAGTGCCGGTCAGCCAACTCCTGAAATTTTCGCATTCGAGTTTCAGAACCGAAGCCTTCATTTAAAGCTAAGTACCCCATTGGGGAAACTTTTTCTTGCTCCTTAGCGATGTCAGTAAAAGATAATAATTGCATTACTTGTGGGAAGCAAATACCTCGTAAGTATTTTCATTTGTACTATATTCCTTGCCTAGGGCCAGATCATAACATGCCTTGCTGTCGGTTTTGTGCTAGATTTAACCAATGCACTATTAAGCGTCTGTATATTTTTGCTACAAAATATTTTGGATCCAGATTTAATTACCGTGAAATGTCGTCGGATATCAATCCGACTGCCGGAGTTCACAAAAAAATGCAAAGAAAAAGACAGAGACAGACCGTCGAGGTCCAAAACCGATGGTGAAGCTTCTAAGCCAGTCACCGGTTCACTGGTACTCAGTGAGGCGCTTTCACAGCCCCTGATACCTGCTACTTGTGAGTCGCAGGCCTCTACCGAGACCCATGTGGAATCCGGTATGCCGTGAGATTCTCAGAGTATTGAACCCATGGATGTCTCTCCCTTGGATGGGTCCAGAGCCGCTGAGCAGGCACTGGCTTTTGAGGGTGTTTTCAGGCCTCAACATTTTTATATAAAACCGATGCCAGCTTCAAAAACAAAATCAAAAACAACTTCTAAGTCTAAAAAAATGATGCATGAGCTACATGCTCAGGCCCCTATGCCTAAAAAACAGATGATCAAAATGGCTGAGGACTTAATTACCTTGATCAGGGGTCCCCCCCCCCTGCTAAGAGGCCTAGGCAAGACACTGATTATGAATCTTCAGATCAGATTTCTATTTCTTCTGATTCCTCTTCTGATCAGGAATTTTCTATACCACCCTGTGAGGACTCAGATGCAGAAGAATCCATCCCATCTGCATCTCCTTCTGAGGATTATTCTTTTGGAGAAACTTTGCATACTTTAAGGGAACATTTTCATTGGGAGAGTCAGGATTTCTCTGAATCAAAAAAAGAGGCTTAGGGATTTCCTTCTTCTTCCTCAGCATAGGCCTTTGGCTATACCTCCTGTATTAGACATTGTTGATGTGTTTTCGGAATCAAGCATGGCTCCTGATTCCCTACCTCCGGAACCTTGTAAGCCAGACAGATATTACAGTGTTCCTGACTCTCACAAATTTCTATTCAAAAATCCTGCTGCTGATCCTGAAACTATCTCACAGGGCCCCAAAGGTATAAAGGCCTCTGCAGCCAAAAATCCTACCCCTTCTGATAGAGATTCCAGGGCACTGGATAGATGGGGAAAGAAGGTTTATACATCTGCAACCTTGGCAATTAGGGCCTTAAACTGCCAGTTTCGTATGCTTAAATATCAACAGCATGTTATGGGCCTATTGAAACAGAAAATGATGTTGATTTCTGATTGTGCGGAAATAAAGAATTACAGGAATTATTGCATGCAGCAGAACAGGTTTGAAAGCATACTTTGCAATGTGGTTTTGATTCCTTGGAGGCCTCTTGCAGGGCCTCAGTTACTGGATCTGTGATTAGAAGGGCATGCCTGGCTCAAGGAGCAAAATCTGCCTGATCATGTTAAAGCTAAATTGTTGGATGCCCCTTTACAGCATGATACTCTGTTTGGTAATACGGCAGAAGAGGTTTTAAAGAAAATGGTAGACAAAGCTAAATCTATGCAAACTGTAAAAGATTTCTTACAAGTGCAGCGTCCCAGATTCAGTAGGCACTGGCCTACTAAAAATTGGTCCTTTCCTGTGTCCAACAGAGCCTCTCAAGGCAAATCCAGGCACTCAAAAGGCTCTAGATACCAGTCACAGGGTTCTTACAGGTCAAAGCAATGGGGTGCCTCCACCTCCAAATCTGGAGGAAACAAAGCACAACCCTACAGTAAGCAGTCTCAATGACTTCCCTCTACCATCACCAAGCACTTGTCTTTTGGCAGCCCCCTTGGGGGGAAAGTTAGCACTTCATGCTCAAAATTGACAGTTAATTACCCAGGACAAGTGGGTATTAAACATAGTATCCCAGGGATACAGATTTAATTTCCATACTTTGTCAATTCCAAACGGTTGGCCAGATCTGCCAGAAAATCAGTGGGCAGAGGCTCAGAAACAAGTTACATCCCTCATGGATATGGGGGCCATTCAACCAGTACCAGAAAATAAAAAGGACAAGGTTTTTATTCAAGGTTGTTCCTGGTACCCAGAAAAGACAATGCCTGGCATCCAGTACTGGACTTATCAATTTTGAACACCTTCCTGGACATTCCAAAATTCAAAATGCTAACTTTACAATAGCTACTGCCTACGCTGGGTGAGAACACTTGGTTAGTGACTCTAGACTTAAAAGAGGCATACCTGCATATCCCCATAAGGGAATCGTGCAGAAGATACCTCCGATTCAAGGCAGGTTTTATGCATTACCAATTCTCTGCACTGCCCTTTGGCTTATCTACTGCGCCCAGGGTCTTTACAAAGTGCCTGGCACCAGTAATTGCATTTTGCAGACAAAGAAGCATACAAATTTATCCTTACCTGGACGACTGTCTTATTCAAGCAGAAAACAAGGACATTCTTCTTCAGCATCTGGTATTTGTAACAAGGCTTCTAACATGCCTAGGGTACACAATAAACAAAAAGAAATCACAACTGGTGCCCTCAAAAAAAATTACATTCCTGGGTGCAAGCTTGAATACAACTGCCCAGATGGCTTACCTTAAGCCAGACAAACAACGGCAACTGACTATATACTTCAGACAGATGGCAACAAAAACCCAGTTATCTGCCAGACAAATTCTGCAGGATTTGGGGTTCATGGCATCCTGCATTCTACTAATTCCATATGCAAGACTGCATATGAGGAAACTTCAATGGTGCCTACAAAGTTTATGGAGTCAACATTGTAACAGTCTGGAAACAATGATTCCTTTCATTCCCTGTCTACAACAGGAGTTTCTTTGGTGGGCAGAGACATGCCACCAAAATAAGGGACTGTCATTCACTCTACACCTTGCCACCCAAACCCTAACTACAGACGCACCAGACTATGCTTGGGGGGGCCAACCTGGCGGGGAGATGCATTCAGGGCATATGGAGTCCAAAACAAATGCATCTGCATATCAACCAAAAAGAGATGCTAGCTGTTCAGAATGCCCTGAACAGCCTTCAAGGACTTACTTCATCCAAGACAACTACTGATAAAGACAGATAACACCACGGTTATGTGGTACATAAACAAGCAGGGGGGTACACATTCCTACCCCCTTTGCAGACTAGCCATGGCATTGTGGAACACAGCCTTGACTTACCAAGTACATCTGCAAGCTCAATTCCTGCCAGGAAAACAAAATACTCTGGCAGACGACCTAAGCAGAAATCTTATGGACCCGCACGAGTGGAAACTGGATCCACAAGTCTTCAGCATGGTAACACAGAAATGGGGGAGCCCAGACATAGATCTGTTTGCCTCCCCCCAAAATTATCAACTGGACAAATTCTGCACAAGGACTTATCACAGACAAGCATGGAAAGTGGATGCCCTATCCTTCAGCTGGAAAAAACTATCATCCTACGCCTTTCCCCATGTGCCTCTTCTCTCCAAGGTCTTACTAAAGGTCAGACAGGAAAAGCCAAAAATGATTTCCATACTTTGTCAATTCCAAACGGTTGGCCAGATCTGCCAGAAAATCAGTGGGCAGAGGCTCAGAAACAAGTTACATCCCTCATGGATATGGGGGCCATTCAACCAGTACCAGAAAATAAAAAGGACAAGGTTTTTATTCAAGGTTGTTCCTGGTACCCAGAAAAGACAATGCCTGGCATCCAGTACTGGACTTATCAATTTTGAACACCTTCCTGGACATTCCAAAATTCAAAATGCTAACTTTACAATAGCTACTGCCTACGCTGGGTGAGAACACTTGGTTAGTGACTCTAGACTTAAAAGAGGCATACCTGCATATCCCCATAAGGGAATCGCAGAAGATACCTCCGATTCTAGGCAGGCTTAATGCATTACCAATACTCTGCACTGCCCTTTGGCTTATCTACTGCCAGGGTCTTTACAAAGTGCCTGGCACCAGTAATTGCATTTTGCAGACAAAGAAGCATACAAATTTATCCTTACCTGGACGCATCGTCTTATTCAAGCAGAGAACAAGGACATTCTTTTTCAGCATTTGACATGTGTAAAAAGGCTTCTAATATGCCTAGGGTACACAATAAACAAAAAGAAATCACAACTGGTGCCGTCTCAAAAAATTACATTTCTGGGTGCAGGCTTGAATACAACTGCCCAGATGGCTTACCTTAAGCCAGACAAACAACGGCAACTGACTATATACTTCAGACAGATGGCAACAAAAACCCAGTTATCTGCCAGACAAATTCTGCAGGATTTGGGGTTCATGGCATCCTGCATTCTACTAATTCCATATGCAAGACTGCATATGAGGAAACTTCAATGGTGCCTACAAAGTTTATGGAGTCAACATTGTAACAGTCTGGAAACAATGATTCCTTTCATTCCCTGTCTACAACAGGAGTTTCTTTGGTGGGCAGAGACATGCCACCAAAATAAGGGACTGTCATTCACTCTACACCTTGCCACCCAAACCCTAACTACAGACGCGCAGACTATGCTTGGGGGGGCCAACCTGGCGGGGAGATGCATTCAGGGCATATGGAGTCCAAAACAAATGCATCTGCATATCAACCAAAAAGAGATGCTAGCTGTTCAGAATGCCCTGAACAGCCTTCAAGGACTTACTTCATCCAAGACAACTACTGATAAAGACAGATAACACCACGGTTATGTGGTACATAAACAAGCAGGGGGGTACACATTCCTACCCCCTTTGCAGACTAGCCATGGCATTGTGGAACACAGCCTTGACTTACCAAGTACATCTTCAAGCTCAATTCCTGCCAGGAAAACAAAATACTCTGGCAGACGACCTAAGCAGAAATCTTATGGACCCACATTTGGTGGAAACTGGATCCACAAGTCTTCAGCATGGTAACACAGAAATGGGGGAGCCCAGACATAGATCTGTTTGCCTCCCCCCAAAATTATCAACTGGACAAATTCTGCACAAGGACTTATCACAGACAAGCATGGAAAGTGGATGCCCTATCCTTCAGCTGGAAAAAACTATCATCCCCATGTGCCTCTTCTCTCCAAGGTCTTACTAAAGGTCAGACAGGAAAAGCCAAAAATGATCCTAATTGCTCCGGACTGGCTTCGCCAGCACTGGTACCCAATTCTAAGGAATATGTCTGAACTCCCTCCTTGGAACTTGCCTCAAATACCTCATCTACTGTCTCAGCAGAACAATCAAATTTTGCACACTCAGCTACAAACTCTGAATCAGGCAGCATGGCTGATCATGTAATTATTCAAACAACACCTCTCAGCAAATCTGTTATGGATGTCATTTTGGAAGCCAGAATAAAACGTACACGACTTGCTAAAAGCACTATGAACACTATGAACCATACTTATTGCACTTATATTGATGTCAAAGCCCTGATGGTAAGTAATTAAATGTTCCATAACAACTAAAAGCTAAAAGAC